>NW_027491666.1:600000-1049294 GCF_021521415.1 Bidens hawaiensis | reverse complement strand
AGCCAGGGGCTCTGCCCCTTGGACCCTGCTAGGGGTTTCCGCCCCTAGAACACATCACTGCTAGGGGCGTTGCCCAGGACCCCCGTTCGTTGAGGGTTTATTAATCTTGAAGTATGATATGGATAGGGTTAGTAAATTGATAATTGTAATTATTATACAGTTAGCGAGCACAACTAAAGAGGGGCATTACTATTAACTCAGAAAGAAACAGGACACATGTGAGTTTCTAGCCCCATTTCCTTGTTCTGTTTTCGGGGCTGTGTGCATACTCGATGTGATTAGATTAATAACTTACCTTAAGTGGTAAGTGTGTGGTATGTGAATATGTTATGAATGATGTATGATATGTGAATATGTTATGAATGTTATCTATATGGTGTGTAAATGGAATAGAAGGTACTTAATATGAAATTAGTGGAATGAATGTATGATGGTATGGTTGCATGGAAGGAAGGGTATCGGACCCTAATAATATCCGAGGATGTAGGGTACCAGACCCTAATAATATCCGAGGAAGGAGGGAAACCAGACCCTAATAATATCTGAGGATGTAAGGTACCGGACCCTAACAATATCCAGGTATGTAGGGCGAAATGCTCTTTACAATGTAAGGTAGATATGAATGTAATGTTTATGAAAAATAAAGAAAGTATGAAAGAATGAAAGTATGTATATGGAAGAATGTAAGTTATCTGATTAACTAGAGCTCACCTCAGCATAGCTGACTTTTAGTATGCACGCAGGTTGATAGGCTAAGGCAGCTGGCTTGAACGAAGACACATGACATTGGACTGAAGAGACTGACATCTTGATAAGAATGTCATGTTGTCATTTATGATGATGATTTACTTTAAAAGACAAATTTGAATGATGTTAAGACAAGATTTAATATATGGTTGACTTATTATATTTCGTGAAAAGTTTTAAATTCACTCTGATATTTAGAACTGTGTTTATGAGTAAATTCAATGCTAAAGTAGGCACCGGAACCGGGGCCTTATAAGCATATGAGATTGTGAGTACAAATGGGTTTTGATAATAAATTGAAAATAAATGGATTTATCATGATGTTTCTAAGTTGATTATACTCCGATCAACATGTTTGTGCTATTGGAAAAGATTTGATCCCATGGTATTATCAATATGGGTTTTTCTTGAAGTAGAAGATCATTATAGATGACAATTTGGATAAATAAATAACTTAGAAAAATTAGAGCTTTTGTAATATCCTATTTTTTTTAATAATAAATAAAAGAATTTTGTTTACTTGATGGTTGCTATTTAGTTACGATAATATAATAATAATAATAATAATAATAATAATAGAGTGTGGTCTTAGACAATAAAGATGGAATAAGAGATGGTGATGTGTCTTAGGTCCCTTGGGCTTGGGGTATTTAAACACCCTTAAGTCTCCCATAAACCCTAAAACCTTTATTCCATTCTCTTTGCCTCCCTACACACTCAAAAACACACAAAAACAATCTCCTATCATTCAGACCCAGATCTGAAGCAAAGAAAGGATAGAGTTCATGTTGAATCTTCACCAAACGACTAACAAAACACCTAGATTCACGTGTTGAATTAGGTCCAAAGCAATATCGAACCAAAAGAGGTACGTTTTAGTTCAAAGGTTAAGTTTTTTTGGGTCGTTTGTATAACAAACCACAAAATAAATCAAAGGAGAAGTAAAGAAATAAAAGAAGAAAATTCCATCTCACATTGGTGGAGGAAAGAAAAGGAGAGGCTTCCACCATGGTTAAAATAGGAATGTAAGTTTTTGTTTCACATCGCTAGATTATAAAACTAGTGAGCTCATTATAAGAAAGAAAACTAATGTTGATATACTTATAAGACAAATCACACCCAGTGGTCCTAGCGGAGGGTGTGAATCACCCGACACGCACGTGCACGGGCTCGGGCGAAGTGCGATGGGCGCAATGTGGCATAGGGGTGTGTTTTTAAACCGTACCCGAATAAAAAACCCGAACCGAAGCGACCTGAGACCCCGAATAACCCGATCTTGAAATCACCCGAACCGATTAAACTCCTAACCCGAACCCGATATATAATATTCGAGTCGGTATTTGGGTTGAAATTACCCAAATTCGGGTTGACCCGAATAACCCGAAGTATATTACATCAATGCATGTATCCCTAATTTTTATAGGGTAATTTAGCGGTGATGTAACATAGTGACCTTATGTATTCTTGTTCGGACTGTTCTTAAGACTCTAATTAATATTGGATCTATCACACTGGATCCTAATGTATTAATTGCCATAAAACATGTTGAGAGTGTATCTTCAATTCAAAAACTTAAATAGTATAGTATTCAAACCCAATATGTATTGAGTGTGTTTCTTCAATCTACACAAGTATGATCCACTTGCTACAACACTCCATCCCGTATAATGCGTTCTTGTATGATAAATTTCATGTTTTGCTAAATATTATAAGTTATTGTGAATATGACTTTATATTATGGTTTTATAACGGCTTGGAATATGGTTTTTCTTTTGTACGTATGATATTCTTAAAAGGTGGATAGTTTTTTTAAATTTTATAACCCGAAATCCGACCCGTTTAACCCGAAACCCAACAAACCGAACTTATTTGGGTCAGTTCTTGGGTCAATTTGTTTTAATCTCAAACCCGAACAACCGAAACCCGAAGAACACCCCCTAATGTAGCGCTTTGATGGCGCACTTTGCACTTCGCACCCACCTTAGTATGTTTTTGGAAAATTAAAATTTTTAATAACCCTCATATCCAGAACCTTTGCGGCGTCGCGATACACGATAAAGTTAAACATCGCGATACGCGACGTGGAGGTTACGCAAACAAGACACGTAACGTGCCACTTGGCATGCCACGTAGCCTACCTAGGGCTGACTCAACAATGCTAATAGACTTATCGCGATACGAGATGGCCTTTTGTTTATGACCATCGCGATACGCGACGGGTTCAAAAATCAGCTATAATTGAATGGAAACGGGGCATTCACTCCTAGCCCCAAAATCATGTATTATCTCTAAATTTTCTTTATATATTAAGAAGATAATATAATATCCGAGTGATCGTAGCGATATCCTATCCGACAGAAAGAAACTTATATACGTGAATCCAAAAGCTCTGCCTATCAAGGTAAGACATTGTGCCATTGTGTATAGTTTCATTCTCGTGATTATTGTTATGATTATGAGATTTATATTAATATACATATACTACATTGTGTTTAATCTAGGTATGTAATACCAGGAAGCGCACATTATAAACTTACAATGTGAGACATTCGAGTTTTTGTACAACTCACATTTACGTGAGACAACTGTTTTTCCAACATTGTCATGATAAGTTCAAAACTTATAAAACTCATGCAGAGGGTCTAAATGTTTTCAAATAAATTTTTAAAGTATTTTTAAATACATTACAGTGATTAAGTCTCTATAGACTTACGAGATGGTTACTACTGGTATTGTGGGGTTTTGTATACAAGGCTTGCTATTGGGCTTTTACCACGTTACTTCTTGGACAAGTGTTAGCCAATAAGTAATATGACCACAGCCATAGATACGATCGAGTGACAAGTACATTTCGGTAATTTGTAAGTAGGCAGATGGAAAAACATCTTAATGCTGTAAATGTAACATGTGTCATTTAAAATCGAATGTACTCACAAATATTTCTTGTTGATCAAATATTTTAAATATGTTTCAGGTGACTTGTTAGAGCAAGGAATGATGCATGCGGGCTTCCAGTTTAAATAAGTGGCATGTCACCAAGAATAAAGCAACATGTTTTGTAAATTAGGGTTTATCCCTATAAAAATTATGTTTGTATCAAAATGGGTTAATTTCCCAATTTATAATAATAATAATAATGGTGTTTTTTTAACTTTTATCATTTTTTCTAACTACAGTTCTGATAAAATATTTTGTTGCAAAATAATTAATAAACATCAATACCACTAATTAATGTTCACGACTTCCCTCCCATGGTATAGGGTGTCGGGCCTGTGACAGTTTGCTCTAGGATTTGATACTAAGGCAAATCGAGGCTTATCAAGTAAGACAAATGTAAATTTGAACGATTACAGAGGTGTTTGGAGTGAATCAGGATGAACGAGAGATGTTCAGACCGTATTTAAGCAAGAAAATGAAGTTGTTATGGACCCAATACTCATTTTTTCAGTAAAACGGGCATAAGAGGGGTGAAATGGAAACATTTATAACGAATAGACACGAAAAAAAATTTGAGTCGAAATCTTTTGAAGAAAACTCAACTCGATTTGTTTCAAAATTCAATTTGATTCGTTTCGAAATTCGATTCGATTCATTTAAGAATTTGATTCGTTGTAAAACTCTATTCGATTCGTTTAAGATGCAGTTTCTGATGAATTTTTAATGAAGCCTTATTAATGAAAATAAAAGTACCAACGTAGACCAACCAGTAGAAACATCAACACCCTAACCCTATGGATGTGGGTGAGGCTGACACGGATCATGTCGGGCCTACCAAATCAAGGACAACAAAACCATGTGACCACCATGTAAGGCTCCGTTCCCGGTGCCTCACTTTAACGTTGGATTTACTCATAAACACAGTTCTTACAACAGAGTTAGTTAAAACTTTCGCGGAATAAATAAAACTTCGATCATTCTTTACAAAACATACAACTTGTATTTAGATCATAACATAAAACATCGTGTTATAACATCATTTCTTTTATCATTAGATGTCAGCCATTCAATCCATGCCATGTGACGTCCTCATGCTAGCTTTTCAGACCTGTTGCTTGCGTGCATACTAAAAGTCAGCTACGCTGAGTGAGTTCTAGTTAATCAAGCAACTTACCATACAACCATTACATGCAATCACATAAGTGCCCGAAAGACACGTAATCCACTGTTTGACCTGTTCACCATACCACTTAACCACTTAACTGTCCCCTACGTCTTAGCCACTTATTTTACAGAAGCACATAGAGGCTTGCCCTCCCACGCACTCACGTTATGCCACTTAATAACGAAGGCGCGTATAGGCTTACCCTACCACGCGCTCACGCCATGCCCACTTTAATAACGAAGGCATGTATAGGCTTACCCGACCACGTACTATCATCATGCCACTAACACCCTTACTAGACCATTGCCACTTCTATCACACTCTACCTCTGATTTTCTATAGCACACTTTCTATCATTACATCATTTACATAATAACCAAGTTACATAATAACATTTACACACACTAATAGCCACTTATTAATCAATCCCATTGGCGGTACGTGCAATATCGAAGATCGTTCATGCACCGACAAACATTCATTCATAACATAATACTTACTATCACATCAATCATTATAGCATACACTTACCACTTAAGGTAAGTGTATTCACACTTCACATCGAGGATGCACACAACCTCGAAAACATAACATGGAAATGGGGTTAGAAACTCACTTGAATGTGGTTACGTTCAAAGTTAATGGTAATCCCTTTCTTGAGCTGTGCACGACTACCTGTATAAAAATTTCATGTATCAGTTATCTATCACTACCCATATCACGTTCCTAGTATGATTATAACCCTCAAAGAACGGGGGTCCGGGGGCAGCTCCCCTGGCAGCGGGGATCTAGGGGCGGCAGCCCCTAGCAGGGTCCAAGGGGCAGAGCCCCTGGCTAGGGTCAAGCTCATTTGCTATAACAAATTAAGCCTAATTCGTTATCGGATCACAGCCTAATTCGTTATCGGATCACAGGCTAATTCGTTATCGGATCACAGGCTAATTCGTTATCTTTCTTAATCTAGTTCATTAACTGATTCGTTACTCTGGTTCGTTATTCTGATTCGTTATCTGAACATGACTTGATTCGTTATCTAAACATAACGAATGGGTGAACTAATTCGTTATCTTGCCATGACGAATTGGTGAACTGATTCGTTATGTTGCCGGAAAGAATTGGCTAATTAATTCGTTACTTTATCTTCACGAATCTCTTCAGTCTTATCCAGACTTTAACCTTGAGGTCAAAGTCAAAATCGATATGAGCACAGAACAGTCAACTCATACCAGATCTGCAATTAAACCTTCGTTTCTTAACGAAATATCATGATTTGGGTATCATTGGAATCGTCTATGCAGCGCCTACAAACTTTAACCCTTCATTCGTCCATATATTCGTGTTTATAGGGTGAGATTTACCCATTTGTACATACGGCTCGTTAATCAACAATTAAACCATCAAACGTTATTCAATTTCAGTAAGGTTTGATGCATCGGGTTCATTTTTACCATTTAAACATAGATCTAAGATTTCTAGATATAAACCGGACCTAAACGAACAACTTTTCAATATAAACGTACCTTAAACAAGTAGGTTTACGAACACGGTTTAGTCTTGATGTTGTTTTGGTTCGTCCCGACATTCTAGCACCAACGGGTTTAGGTTTTCACCTTCGGATCTTGGCTCGGGTTAAAGGATAATGTTGGGTGTGTTTTTGATGGTGTAGGCTATGGTGTAGAGATGGATAATAATGAAAAGGATTAGGGTTTAAGGGGTATTTATACTCCCTTATGCCCATGGAGTAAGTCCCATCTTTCCTTTTTGATCCATACTTAACTCCATCTAATTAGCCTACTTGAACCATCTTTATTATTTTATTACATCTCTACCAACTCAAGTAAACTTTTCCATCATCAACAAATAACATATAAAATATTATTCTTAGAAATTTCGGGATGTTACACGCCAACTCAGCCTGCCATCCTTAATACCACTCCTGCATGTCCACCATAAGTTCGATGCGGTGTATCAAGTGCTCAAAATCCTGAGTAAGCTGGTGGGGCACCCTGTCAACTCTTACAACATGCCTATGTTGATGTTGCTGAGGCTGCGAAGGCTGCTGAGCATGCTTATCAAAATGATCTTCCTGTAAAGGGGGCCGCTGATGATTAGGATCCCAACTGACTCCCTCCTGAACAGAAAATCGTAGACCCTTAGGAAAGGTACTAGCAATTCCCGGCTTCAGTTAAATTCCTCGTCGTATAAACCCTCATGCCAGTGGTAACTTGTGTGGTCAAACATCCTAAATGTCATGCAATAGCTGTAACAAAATACCCACAAACAATCTTGCCCTTGATTTTTTTACACAACAGGGTAGTAAAGTAATTAGCCAAGCACCACACGAGGTTGCAATTAACATTCCTCAACAAACTGTGCATGTAAAACAGATGCGGTTGAGTGCACCACTCCTTACTATCGTGACGTTCGGAAATGAAAGTAGCAATGTTCTTGTGTAAGTAACAATGGAGGGGCCTGTAATAATGGAAGTCATTGCTCTGGCATCAAACTCCCATGGGCCAATATGTTTCCCAAATTCCTTCAGCATAACATCATCCACGATTATTCCACCCCTCAAAAACAAACAGATTGAACCTCATCCTTGGTGTATAAACTACACAACACTACAAACTGGGGGTAATGTCATCGATCGGTGTCGGCCAAGTAAACGAAACTGCACAAAATCAGCGTGATGAATATCCTCGATCGGATAATTAAAACGAAAGGTCAATAGAAACTCTAGAGTTAGTTTCCGATAACAAGGTTGGGACGCCTCATCTACAAAACGTCTCCAAAGTGTATGAACACCAATAATCCCCTCCGCCCTCATACTCTCCAACTAACCATAGCATATGCCAATCAATAGCACACAACCTTTCCATATCCTTTCTTGAAAAGCGAGACAGTCTTTTACGTGCCTTGGTTGCATGTGGGAACTGGAGAAAATCATGACCCTCATTAATAATTCACCATCGTCAAATGATTCACTGTCCGACATAGTGATCTGCAAAAAGTTTATAATAGCATAAATATAAGAGCAAAATTTATTATTGAGTGAATTACTATTAGTTTCAATTTTCCATATCTAAGTTTAATTTCCAAATTATCCCAAATTTCTTTCAGTTTTCACAACTCGAAACTAAACCCGAAGCACAGTAAAATTAGTTATTCATATTGATAATCATACAGTGCAAGAACAACTTAAATCAGTGATAAATTTTACTGAAAATTTCACTATTTTATTGTAAAGCTCAAGAAAAAAAACAATAAATAGAAAAAAGAAACAGACTCTTAAAATATATTGTGCAAAATAATAAATTTTGCAAGATAAATGACGAAAGGATTGAAATGCACCACAAATACAAATACATAAATATTTCAACATAAACTATTCTAAGGGCATGTTTGGCTAAGCTTTTTGTTTTTGCTTTTTGGAGGGGTAAAATGTCCAAAATGTCCCTCAAAAAGCTCCAAATTGAAGATTTTTTGCTTTTTGGAGGGGTATTTTGGACATTTTTCCCCTCCAAAAAGCAAAAACAAAAAGCTTAGCCAAACATGCCCTAAGTCTACCTGCTCAATAGGACGATTAACATATATTGTCTCATTTCTAAACAATTGTACACGCAACTTACACAAATGTTCCTAACCTGTTGATATATCATTTTTTTGTGGGTTGATTTATAATTAATCAGGGGAATCGGATATATCCCTTGTTACTCAACAGCCATAAAATGCCAACCATCGATACATAGAATAGCAATGTGACCGTGACGCGGGACTTGTTCTGACCATAAATAAGGGAAAAGTTGTTGAATTTTGAAGTGGCTCATTTGATAATGAGTGGACGACCACTCCATACCTATTAGCGATCACAAATGCAGTGGATCAGTGGATGGCATTTCCATCCAGTGTACTTTGGGTGCAAAATACGAGCCTAGCCAATTTAGGTTATGGAGTATATCACGATACAAATCTAGACCGAATATACAGTTGTACTCTCTTTCATGAACCTCCATTTCTTGTTGAAGTTCATTTCGTATCAACATCCACTCATCTTCATGACGCCCGAGAGTAACAGCTATTAACCGAAATCCGTAATTTCTGTCAGGTTGTACATCTTGTATGTGCTTAACGTATGGTCGAAGAATATAGTTCACATAATAAAAATATTGATGATAGTAAGGTAGCGCCTAAGAAATCGCAAATGAATTGCGTCTAGTAGTATCTATAGCAGCATCTAGGCTGCCCATAAATGATTTGTGTCTGGAAGGGTCCTCTTGAGTGGGTAGGAATTGATCAAAGATTTCATCGCATTAATGAGGTAGAACTGCGTTTGAGTGGGGATCACGTTTTCTCTCTTGTTGGGCCTTTCACATTAGACGATCACGAACATTTTTTTGAACTTTTGGTTGTTGATGGGTTGATGAACCTTGCTTTACGAATGATAGCAGCTTTGACAACAAACTTATTTTCCACCTTTTGACTCTTTATTAAATTTTTCTTTGAATACTCCTACTGTTGCGTGTACCCTTGACTCAATGTCTACATCTGAGTCAACATATAAGGAATCGAAATTCAGCTTCTTCCAAAAGATATCTATCGAGTCCAATGGAATGGCTCGCCCCGAATTCAAATACTTTGAAAGTATACATGCTCATGGCAACCACAACTTGTGCGAATACGATATCTGCATGTTGAGCGATACTGTTTAGCTTGTCTATCCGCACAAGCTCTTCACACAATAATTCTAGAGTGTCATGTGAAACATGACGGCGTAACTCATTAAGAAGTGGTATGTTGTGATAGTTCTTTGTCTTCTTATGGCTTTATCCAAAGGTATCTTTTACGGCGCCTTCCTGGTGTGTCACGATCCAATCGATAACATCTACGAATTTATCAATTGGAGAATTGCGTGTCAGCGGGTGTTTCTTCAGGAATGCATGTGCGCTCTCGACTCTGTTGGTTGCAGTATTACCAAAATGAAGATTTTAATCTATCCAAACAGACACAAACTTCTCTTGCATATGGATGGCCCTCTATGTGTGCAGCGAGTTCATGGTTGTGTGTATCACGTGACATAACTAATGGCCAAAGATTATAATTTTGAGATACTTTTCTATTAATTGAAAATGACAACCAGTTTTATTCGTACCCGTATGCCAGGTTATTTTCATGCACTTGTACTCCCAATGTGATCACACCTTAGGTATATTTTGACCACCTCTCCAGCAACGTTACTCTTTGACCGTGCTGTGACTTTGACGACTCCATTCTCACAATCTGTAGTTTGCACCCTGTCTTCAATTCATCGAGAACCCAAACAACTGAAACAAGATAAATATTTACTGATGCTCGTGTTTAG
Source organism: Bidens hawaiensis (assembly GCF_021521415.1). NCBI lineage: Eukaryota > Viridiplantae > Streptophyta > Magnoliopsida > Asterales > Asteraceae > Bidens > Bidens hawaiensis. Next base: position 1,039,086 of record NW_027491666.1, on the reverse strand, counting down.
ATAGTACAAACATATTTTTTTAAAATAGACCTATTCGGTTATAAACACTTATATGTTGTTATAGAATTCGTTACCATTATCGTCATCGCCAAAAATCGGCATCGCTCACGTTGTTTTGGTAGTAAACGAATGAGAAAAAAACTCCCTCGTTCGTGTTTATATATTAAAATCAGTAGAATATTATACTGATTTTAATATTCTACTGATTTTAATATATAAGCTGGTGGGGCTTTGTACAGCGCTTCCATACGATCGTATAACCCCCATATACAATCGTATTTTGGGTGTGTGAATTTTGGGTGAGCGCCTACGAATATCATATCCCTTGATTACTCGCATGTTGTTTTGGTTGTAAACACTTTGTACGGTGCTTCCATACGATTGTATAACCCCCATATACAATCGTATTTTGGGTGTGTGAATTTTGGGTGAGCACCTACGAATATCATATCCCTTGATTACTCGCATGGAATATATGTCAGGTTATCCGCTAGTAAAATAGTTGCTAGTCATCCGTTATTAAAATGTGGGAAGGGGTGGTGATCACTTGATCAATTGCAACACACAAATCTTACATTTCATTACTTGATCACTTGAAACCTGTGATGATCACTTAAGCCAATACCCTTTTAATTAAATATAAACCAGATTAAATAAACACTTTTTATCAGTTAAAAACCCACAATAAAGATTAAAAAAACTTAGTTACAAAAAAACAACCTAAAAATAACTGTTAGACTTGTAAACTAAATCTATTTGTTTCGTCTTGGGTTCGAACCTTCAGCCTAAACAGTTTATTCTTTGAACTCGGACATTTTTTTGCTTGAGCCTTCAATTTGTTTTTCTTATGAAGAGTGTTAAAGAGTAGGAAAAGAGAAGTGTTTGAAAAATATAGTGGGGTCTAGTTTATTTATAACTAGAGTTTTACCCGGCGCGTCGCGCCGGGGCAGGTTGGTAAAACCCGGGTGGCGGTAAACTCAAGCGGTGTCGGTCCTAAGCATCGAGGCGGTAAGTCGATGCGAATTCGGTCGGTTTCGATTACGTGTGTTATTATAACATAACTAAAACCAAATATAAAACAAAAAAAAATTCTAAAAAATTAGGTGGACCGATGAGGTGGAGTTGGTTGGTAAAACTTGAGTGTTGTTAAACCCGACCGTTGTCGAAACCGAGCATTGATGCGGTGAGTCTACACAAATTCGATCAATTTCCGTCACGTTCGTTACATCACTGAAACTAAAAAATAGGCATTTGGTTGATTTTGCTTACAATCGTTATGGTATTGGAGCTAAACGTGAATTTGGTCGGTTTCCGTCACATTCGTTACGAACCTGAACAAATTTATAACAAAAAAATTCATAACTTTTATTTATATTTAACATAATTAAATAAAAAAACAAATAAGATGGTAAAAAAATAAAAAGAAGAAACCAAAAAAAAATCTATCCATAGAATGGAATAACAAAAATGAACATAAATAAATGTTAAATGTTGTTTTATATGGGTCTTGAACTTGAGTAGCTTGCTTCTTAGTTTACCATTAGCATTAACAAACTTAACATCAACCAACACAAGAAGATGTTACAATTGCATAATCATCATGATGATTTACATAAATACAAAACACAACTAATATACTATTCAAAAAACACTTTTGTGGCACCAAACTTCTAAATTATACTATATTTATAATGTAAAAATTCAAAAGACCGTTCCCCAACATCCTTGTTTATCTATCTTTGATCGTGATCACCATCACTCAAAGTTGCTATCTACTGAAGATGAGATCACAATGGGTGGTGTTCCATGATGACCACATAATGATGAAGGTTCGTTACATAATCACCCCGCCTAACTTAATAATGAAAACTATCTATACCGCTCTTTAATATAAAAAACCTACAATGTTTTGTCACTTCTCACCCACACATTAATTCTCACAATTTAAAAACAACTGGATTCTTAAAATCATTCATTGCCATTTATTTGTTGGCCAATAACCATTAAATGATAGTTTATTTACAATTTGCTTAATTATTAAATATTATTTTTTTCATCAAATACATATGTAGTATACGGGTCTCAAGCCAATTTCTCATATTTGTAGTGAATATAATAGAAAAAACATACATGTATTAAGGTCATGGGTGATGGTTAATACCCCCTTAAGGGGCATTTTTCACGTCATCACATTTTTTATTAACGAACAAGTGCAATGGGTAATATCCCTTTAATAATTACCACTTCAAGACACTTACCGACTTTATTATAAAAATATGCATGATCTTATAAGTTATAACAGATATGATGCTAAATATTTATGTTTCCCGTGTATAATTTATTTAATATTTTAATAGTTTATATTCATTTTTAGTCGAGATTTGTATTTTATGTTTCGTAGGTAACGGAAGTTGGTCGTGATCGAAAAGGGCGAAAAACGAGTTAAAAAGAGTCAAAACGGAGATCCGGAACGCATCAGGAATGAACCGGTCACACCAAGCCGGTCTGACCGGGCCCCTTATTGGGACAAGCCGCGCCGCTCGACCAGGTACCCCCCCTTTCCCGTCGCGCGGCGCCTAGGCAATGCTGATGTTATTTTTGGACGTTTTTTGTTAAGTTGGGCCCTGTTTTCAGTATATAAACATCCCTAACTTTAACCTAAACATAACCTGCTGCCCCCAGACGAATTTGGAGTTTTTGAGAGTTATCATTCGAGTTTCGAGGAGGTTTGGAAGGCACGAGAACATTCGGTGAAGAGCTTTACGTTCAAGATCGAAGACTACGGGTTTTATCGCCTTTAATCTTTCGTTTCTCATTATTTTCACCATGTTTTCAGTTTTATTTGTTTTGTGTGATTTAGACTATATGATGCTAGGCTAAACTGCATAAACTACCTAGGTCGTGATTAACCTTTGTTCGGTTTGATTTTTTTTGGGATTTTGTTCGTTATGGATTTTATGTTCTAAGTAAATTGTTGAGTTTGAATTGATTGATGTGTATGATTGCTTGGTTTTATTTACTTGGATTTATTGTTTCACATTGCCCTTGGTGATTGTTTCATAGGATAGGGTTTTGTTAGGTCATTTACTGTGTGTTCTTGACTAGTTTATGATTGATATGCATTACGATCATAGAAACAATAAAACTAATTAAATAGATAAAAGTGAGTTGCTAGCCTAGAAAGCTGTAAGGTGATAGGTTATTGATATATCTTTGTTGGTCAAGATTGCTAGATTTAGTTCTTCGCAAGGAGTCCGTCTAGGTTTGATTATCAGCTTAGTCTATTAAGTTAATTGAGTCTTCTTAACTATCTTTGATTTCCGCGCTGTAAGGTAGGATTTCGTCATAAAGATACTTAGACATAAACTATTAAATAACCGTAAGGAAGTTTAATTAATAAAACTGTTAAGTCTTAAAACTTGTTAGAAATCCATAGGCGTCTTCTTGAAGGTCAAGGGTCTTGTTCGGGTTTTCTGTCAAGGGTCTATTTTACGATCCCAGTTCCATAACTTAAGTTTGCCAGTTATTTGATTGCCGCAGCATTGGGGATTCTAGCCTAGGTAGTTATCTTTATCATCTGAATCAATCCAAGTTTTCTTAATTGTTTTCTTTAGTTAAATTAATTAGGTTAAGGTTTTATATTAAATTAATTAATTAAGTGGTTATGATTATGTTTTATTATTATTATATAAATTAGGTTCAGGTTTTATTATTTTATTAATTAGTTTATTATAGTTTAATTAAAGTAATCGTTAGTTAATTATTAAGTTTTAATTATTAGTATTAAATTCCCCCTCAAATATTATTAATAAATAGTTGTGTCTTGTAGTTGAGTCTTATTTGCTAGTTTCGTAATTTAAAGAGTCTCGTGGGTTCGATATCCGGACTTACTTAGTTGTACTAGAGTCGACCGGTTCATTTGCCGGTTAGTAGTTTAAGTTAAGTTTAAGGGTCCAGAATATTACTTAGTGTCTAGATTAGTATAATTTTAGTTATTTATTATTTGACTACTTTTAGCACATCAAGTTTTTGGCGCCGTTGCCGGGGACTCTTGGCGATTGCGTTATTAGCTTCTATTAGACTTACTTGCTATATACGTGCTATTGTGTTTTTGCTTTTGAGTTTTTAGGGTTTTAGTTAATTAGATTTTTACGTGTTTGATGCGTGTGTGCGTGTGGTATAAAATATAAAAGGATGGGATGATTTAACTTTTGCACTAGATCGTGTTTTAAATTTATAAAAGTGATTTCTACAAAGACTAAACACACACAAAATAGGCAAGTGTACCTATCGTATATGTCGAATAGTATTGGTAAGAACCAAGTATCGATCCGTAGACACAAATGTTTCTAATAATAAATCGTTGTTTTACTTCAATCTGAGGTTTTAATCATTTTGGGGTTAATTTTTGAACTTTTTATATAATATAAATACTTATATATAATATATAGGTGAACAAGATAAGAAATTCTATACGAGTTGTTCAATTATGCGAAGGTTACCATCTAAGATCAAGAATCCACTCCATTTTAACATTGATAATTAATATTTGGACAAGTGATAAACTTGCCATAGCAATATATGATAGATAGCACCTTAAACCTTAAGTGAGCATCTTTGGCACTAAGGAGATAGCATGCGCATTTTAAAGTCCACCCTTTCCAAATGTCATATCATCTCAATGATGTCAATTTAAGTTGGCAAGTAGTTTCGTAAAGTAGAAAGATTATGATTGACTTCGATTTCTCAAATACCAATTCTAACAACTTTGGGTGGTTGTAGTTCATCACACAACCTCCCCTTGGTTGATTTATGTAGGTTATAATTACACATTCCGTTAACATATGATTTCTTTAACTAATTTGATATCCTAAGCAAAGCCATTTTCGGATTACCAAAGTTTAGAAAAATACATCATAACTTATATCTCATCATTTCTAAGTACAATATAAGGATCCATGTTTCGATAATGTATCAAAGTATTTCTATTTTTCTGTTGGTGCATGATGCCAGTAGTTCAGTATATCGTGTTTATTTGTGTCTGTAATCGTTTAAATTGTTTGTTTTGTGTTGAACTTGTTCTTATATGTTCGCCTTTGTTTTAGCGAACTTGAAGTTGAGTGAAGTTAAGACAACTTCTCCTAGTATGTTAGGCGAAGTTGTCGAGTTACTTAAACTCTACCTTCGGCTCTTGTAGAACTTATTGAACGGCTGGTTTTGGTGATTCTTTGAATCACGTGCTTGTGTCTTTAGTTATTACACCTTGAAATATAACAAGTATTATCATATATACTCGTGTGTTAGTTTAGATTCAACGTGTTAATCGTCTCGACACTCGCATCATATACGTGGGGATTCCGCACCCTTGTGTTACGAGATACTCCTGTATAGATCCGGCTGGGAACCTACACTTTCAAGAACATGAATCGATCATGAACGATTGCCAATGGAATTGGCAACCACCAACTTTGAATTAGTAATTTAAGATGGTGAAACATTTCTTATCAAAAGATAATTGTAATATAACCATGTACTTTACTAGACTACATCACATGTCTTGATTAATTATTAAGCAAAACAAAGCTTCTTCATAGATTTTAGATGGTAAACGGAGTTTAGCTCATAATGAGCATGATGATAAACAATAATATGAATGATGATAACAAATACATGATTAAACTTGGAACAATCTAACCAATTGTAGATGTATCTTCCTTCTTAATGATAGTAATGATGGTTGATGGTGATGACCTCTCCAAGCCTTCAAACTCTTCACTAGATCTTCAATGTGAGTATTAGTGTGTGTTTTTATAAGAGAGAATCGGATAGAAATCTTTTCAAGGCACACCAAATGAGTGCAACATGAGCCACTATTTATAGGCAATCTGGATAGTGAGGCACGACCCCGTGCTTTGATAAGCACGCCCCCGTGCATTTTTATGACATGTGCCAGATTTGTTTGTCTTTTCTGTGAGGTGGCAATGGCCCCGTGGTTTTTAGTGACATGTGCTCAATTCTTCTTTGTCTTTTCTGTGTTCTCGTCCACGGCCCCGTGCATGATGAGCACGGCCCCGTGATTTTGCTTCCAGATTTTGTCTTTTCTTGTGTTGGAAGTATGGGGGCGTGTTTCTTTGTTTTCTTGTGTTTTCTTCTGTTTTTCTTCGTCTTTTTGCTTGTTTCTTCGTTTGGGGCTTGGTTTTACCTGAAATTATGTTTTATTATGATAAGCAATCTTTTATGCTATGTTATTTGATAGAAATTGCAGTTTTTAGAGATTATTTGATGCCGAAAAGATGTATATTTCTATGTACATCAGTGTTTATTTTTTTTCTTTGGTCGTAGGTGTCTAATTGTCCGTGTCTTTTGCTTGTTTAAATACTTGTAATTATGTGTGAAATTTGTAATGGACCTCATTTTACCATTAAATGTCCATACTATAGTAACATTAATTGTGATACGTGTGGTGATCCTCATTTACCCTATGATTGTCCATACAAGGGGTCTAGATTTATTTGTTATAGATGTGGTGGTTGTCATATGACTCGTGCATGATTAACCCCTATGTGCAGCAACAATCTTATCTTTAACAGGGGTCCCCATCATATTTTTGTAACGAACATGGGCAAGATTAAGGTCAACATTCCGAGAGCAACCCCAACAGGGGTGATGAGGCGTATTTGAATAAGATCGAGGAGTTGTTGGTCCGACCATTGGAGAAAGATGCCCAATACCAACAAACATTAGCTGAACATGATGCTATACTAAGAAATCAAATATCTGCTTTTGCAGGTCTCCAAGATGCAGTTAAAAAAATCTCCAGAAAACTGACAAAGGTGGAAGAAGGGCCAAAGCAGATCTCCCAATGCGTGTACGATTCAGATAGTGATTTATTCGAGAAACCGAAGAGGAGAGTGTGCAGCTGGAGAAGCAACCGACACCTGGTTATAAGTATGATGCGGAAGGCAACTATTTGGGATACATGAATCGGTTAGGCGAGTTGTTCCAGATGTTTCCAGAAGAAGGGAAAGAGCCAATCATGGAATATGTAGATGAAGAAGAGGAACTCATCCCGGATACGGAGACACGAGTGGCTGATGAAGTCCCACCTCAGGTTTCACAGGTATGTGTTGCTAATTGTATTGAGTTTTGTAGTGACTCCGTTGATGACTGTGACGAGGAGGAGTGGGCTGCATATCTGAGATCAATTATGGCGAAACCTATGTTTGAGGAAGAGATAGAATTGGGAGAGTCACTCGAGCTAATGTTTGGTGTTGAGGATATGGTTAAGGTTGATAATGAGCTTAACGAGGAAGATGAATTCCTGAATCTGGAATTGGATGGATTGTCGGATTATGACGGGGGAGACACATTGGACGTTAATGAGGATATTGCGTTTTTAGAGGCCCTACTTGTAAAGGACAGTGTAGATGAGGATGTGGTGTTAGAGGAAGAACACCATTGCCAGCCCATGGACTGTGTTTTGAATGCTGACCAGGAATCAAAACCACGGGATAAGGCCGAGGATGATAGGTTATCTGAAAACCGAAATTGCGTATACTTTAGAAGATGGTTTACGGGAGTGAAAAAGCCATTAAATGTCAAACACGACTAGTCTTCTCGATACTTACAACGCATTCGGTTTTTTCCAGGTAAGTTTAAATATAGGTGGTCTGACCCGTTACTGATTTTTAATTCTAATTTAATATTTTGCGGTTCCATCATTGATATATTACTGTTTGATAAGTACCAGGTGGAATTAAATGAGTTAGATAGGGTCCAGATCAAGGAGAAACCTCCTAATTAAGTTCAAGTGTGGGGAGGTTTCGCGGAGTTTGTATATTTTATCGAGTCACTAACGTAGTTTTTGTAGTTCGTCTTTGTTTTTGTGTTTTTTAGTTTCGCTAGTTTCGCTAGTTTGAAAAAAGTTTGAGCTAGAGACGATCCCCAGGTTGAGTATAATGAAAAATAAGTGTGAGATGATGGAGTAGTGGAGCCGTATACTTCATATTTATTTATTTGCTCCTGATTATTATATTTTATATATTTATTGGTGAAACACTTTAATTGCATATTATCTATTATTATGATAAGATACATTTTAGATATGTTTGTTTCGTTTTGCCGCTTACGTTCATGTGTGGGATAAGGAGGTACTGTTTGCTGAGCACGTTCGTAGTTGGAGGGCATTCATGGAAGAAGACTTTAGCATCAATGTTCATGCACATATTACCAGCTAAGTGTTTTCCATTATCTAGTTATTAATTTTTCATTTTGTTTTTATTTTTAGATTTTTAGTATTTTTTGTAGTCCGACTTTGTTTTTTATTTTATTTTAGTCGTCCTTATCCTTGCATTGAGGACAATGCAAAATTTAAGTGTGGGGATAGGATATTTGAGTCGTAGTTTAAATTGAGTTTTATAATAATAAAAAAAATTGAAAAAAATGTTTTAAAAATATCCCTTGAATATAGTTTTTTTGCGTTAAAGTGGGAAATGATGGTGTTTATCAGAAATTGGTTTTTCAAACTACTAATAATATGAGATAATATAAAAGAAACGCACTTAACTTGGGATGTGTCGGTAGCCTCAACCTTGAAAATGAAAGGGCAATTTGATAAAATGGGTCGGAAATCTCTTGTGGGTAAAGCGTTTTGTCCGTAGAAAATAAGTAATGAAAGGTCGGGCCATACTCAAGCCTCAGTTCTTGGTATGAAAAGTGGAAATATTATAAAGTTTGAAAAGCTTAAAAATTTGAATACGTTATCATATGATGTTTGGGTAGGTTTAACATTATAGTATGCCGTGTAGCATGTGATATAAATCTTAAACTGCTAGTTTTAGTGTTTTACACATCATTGGCGTATGGTTTTATAACCTTAAATCTTGTATTGATGGGATGCCCCGGGTCCGGAGACCATGGGTCTGTATGCAGTCTATTCATATGGGTATTCACAATTCCAAATGGGGTTGTGAATATCTAAAATAAAGCTAAAAAAGAGCACACCCGCAGATTTCTGCCACATAAGTCTTAAACATAATCACAAAAGTACAAAAGTACAAATACACTACAGACTTGATCATCCACGTTGTTAGCCATGTGGGGTCCCCTTGCTCGCGTATCATTACCATTAAGAAACTGACCACAAGGGACACGCCACATGTAATCCCTACAGATGAAATTTTGCATACTCACCTATGGTAATGGTTCGGTGTATTGCTTGATAACAGGGGTATGTCATGTTGTGGGGAACACTAGCTATTAATTAATTGAACCTTAATTGTATCTAATGGCTGCTTGGTAGACTTTGATGCTTAAGCTTAGGTGGATAAACAATACCCTTGATCGTCTTAACTATTCATAAAAAATAAAGCAATAAAAGTTTTAAATGTGCTAATTTTGAGGTTTAAGAAAAGTTGGGGTGGTCTGGTACGGTAAAAGCTGAAAATAAGCGGGTCTTAATTGTGTAAACCACTGAGTAATATTATTGTCGGATCTTATTTGTCCCAGTAAAGATTAAGGCATGGGTTTAAGTGGACAACAATATCGATGTGTGTCTAACGATGCTCTCACAACTAAGCTTTAAATTTATTAAACGAAATTCCTAAAAAAGCCACACAAAACCGGCAAGTGTACCGATCACTAATAGTATAGCACTAAGGAAGTCCGAGTGTCAAACACAAGGACACGTGAACACGTATCTAATACTTAACCCTAAATAAGACTCACCTAAGAATAATATATTTTAAAATGATTTTTATATTATTAAATACTTAACCTAACTTAATTTAATTAACTTAAAAGACTTAATTTAACTTACTAAACTCTTAACAAAACTTGGAAACTTAACTACAATCGGAGAAAACGTCTACCTAGGTAAGAATCATATTGAAGGTATAATAAGATAATGGATTGAGGATTCTCACGACACCGATTCCTAAGGATGACACAACTAAGGTTCACTCAAGAAAGCTAGATCACCTCTCAGTCTCACTAACAAACTCTAACTTACACTTAGTTGATTTTAAGAACAAACCGAGAAACGAATTGTTAAAGTGCTCTAATGTCGACTCTCCTCTCGGTCTCACCGACACACTACCCTAATGGAGAATACTACGCAACCAAGGATAGAGGAACAATTTAGTTTAACTTAAACTAGATCAACTAATCGCTCAAAACCCAAACCCGACAAGAACCGAACCCTCTCTCGCGCGATCCTAATCCTAACAAGTAAAAGCTATGAGACGAGTTTACTTCCTATCACCTCTCAGTCTCAAGGAAGGTGTCTACCCGCTGATTATATTCAATTAAAACACTTACTTAAACCTTACGGTTGATCAACCCGCAAACAAACCCTAAACACTAAGTAAAGAGTCCTAACAAGCAACAATCAATCAAAACTCATTCAATTAATTAAAGCAAGAGGTATATGAGCGTAATTAATAAATTCACAGCCACTAAACACAACCTAATTCAATATTAAACCAAACTTTTCATTAACAATTCAAGCCATGATAATCAACAATCCATGTTACTCATTAAAACCTAACAATATTCATCTAACCTAGGTAGAACTAACAAGTTTAGCCGAACATGATATTTGGACAGCAGCTATACATCAAAGTAAACATCATATAACTCAACATAAACATAATTAAAATCATTCAAGATCAATCTCAATCAAGCACAAGTCAATCTTCAAGTTACTTGCAAAACAATTCAAGTTAAAGATCAAAATTAACTAGTTATGAATCTTGAACAAGAACATAAAGTTTATGGATAAATACTTAAGATATATGGCTGAGTTTCTTGATGAATATGGTCCCTAGCTGCTGTACCAAGTTGTCCTAAGCCTCCTTCTTCTTCACTTGGTCACACAAGATGCAAAAACGACTTTCTTTGAAACCCTAGATGCTGCCAACCGGAAGTTTTATGGCTGGTTGATGCTGATTTTGGGATTTAGGGGCTGTTAGGGTTCTTCTTTCTTATGTTTAATTAATATATTATGCATGTAAGGCTTCTAACTTGTGGGCTTAGGTCGGGCCTTGAGTTATAGTCTTCAAAGTTGCTCAAATAAGCCCCTAGAGTCTTCAAACTTGCCACTTTTATTCATTAAAACTCATAACCTACAAGTAAACATCCATCTTTGTAAAATTAAGCAAAAAAAGCTAAACCTCTTAATAATTAAACTAAAAAGCAATTAAATCATGATAAAACGATAAGGAAATTAAGTGTGTTTTACAACACATCAAACATCCCCACACTTATGTCTTTTTCGTCCCTGAAAAAGTCTAATGCAGTTGGATCAGAATTGGAAAATACAGTCTTAAAAACACTTAGGTTAATTTTTAAAGCTTAGAAGAACGCAAAAAGCACGATCACCGATATTGTTGTCCACTTAAACCCATGCCTTAATCTTTACCGGGACAAATAAGATCCGACAATAAAATTACTCAGTGGTTTACACAATTAAGACCCGCTTATTTTCAGCTTTTACCGGACCAGACCACCCCAACTTGACTTAAACCTCAAAGTTAGCAGATTTAAAACTTTTGTTACTCTAATTTTTTATGAATAGTTAAGACGATCAAGGGTATTGTTTATCCACCTAAGCTTAAGCATCAAAGTCTACCAAGCAGCCATTAGTTACGATTAAGGTTCAATTAATTTATAGCTAGTGCTCCCCACAACATGACATACCCCCGTTATCAAGCAATACCCCGAAACCATCACCATAGGTGAGTATGCAAAATTTCATCTGTAGGGCTTACATGTAGTGTGTCCCTTGTGGTCCGTTTCTTAATGGTAATGAGACGCGAGCAAGGGGACCCCACATGGCTGACAGCGTGGATGATCAAGTCTGTAGTGTATTTGTACTTTTGTACTTTTTGTGATCATGTTTATAGACTTATAAGGGTTTGCTCTTTGACTTTATTTTAAATATCCACAACCCCACTTAGGAATTGTGAATACCCAGATGAATAGATTACATACAGACCCATGGTCTCCGGACCCGAAGCATCCCATTAATACAGAATTTAAGGTTATAAAACCATACGCCAATGAGGTGTAAAACACTAAACTAGCAGTTTAAGATTTATATCACAGGCTACACGGCATACTCTAACGTTAAACCTACCCAAGCATCATATGATAACGTATTCAAATGTTTTTAAAACTCATGATATTTCCACTTTTTCATACCAAAATTTGAGGCTTGAGTATGGCGCGACCTTTCATTGCTTATTTTCCACGGACAAAACGCTTTACCCACAAAAGATTTCCGTTTTAACCATTTTATCAAATTTGCCATTTCATTTTCAAGGCTGAGCCTACCGACATATCCCAAGTTAAGTGTGTTTTCTTTTATTTATCTCATATTATTAGTAGTTTGAAAAACCGATTTCCGATAAATATCATCATCTCCCACTTTAATGCAAAAGAAACTAAAAACAAGGGACATTTTTTTTTCTACAACTAAGTAAAATAAATTGCCATCCCCACACTTAGAACGAAATCGTCCTCGATGAGAACAAGGAAAAGAAATAAAATAAGAATAAAACGTAAAGCATAAAATTAAAACTTGAAAGAACAGAAATTAAAATAGAGAACGGATTACTCCCCTGGTTTAGATGCAGATTCTTCATCAGCTGTGTATGACTCGAACGAACGACCGTATAGCATTTCATTCGCGGCCGCAACCTCGGGTGAACCAGTTCCAAAACGCCATCAGAGCTACCATGCGCATAATAAACCTGTAAAAACTCAAACTCGCTCGCATGTAGCGGCGTACAAAACAGAAAACAAAAAAATAAAAAATAAACATATTTTTGTGTTTTTGTATTTTTTTAATTTTTTTATTTTGATTTTTATGATTTTTTAAATTTTTAATTAACAAAAATAAAAGAAACAAAATTCTAAATCTCGGGCTGCCTCCAGAGATCGCTTAGTTTAACGGGTCCTTAGCCTGACCCTAAATCTCAATTTCAATCAGGTGGCTTCTCTTTTATCCGTTTCCCACTCGACCCGTTTCGTTTTATTCGTTTACTATTAGTAGGGAAAAACTCACCAGAAAAATTTAAAGAGATATTGAAAAACTGAAATGGGTCGGACCACCAAGACTTATACTTACCCGGACCAGACTTTATACGAGTCGTGTAATGAAGGAGGATGTCATCTTTGCTGTGTGTCAACTTTTTATGTTGTTTCGTATGTCTAATCCTCACCTTCAAGTTCGTTTGATCCAAGTATACACGTTCCCTCTTCTGTGGTGTCTCTCTGAGAATTAATCTTTCTATTCCTTCAATGTCACCACCCGGGTCAAATTGCACATCATCTACTTCCATAGAGGTATCCTCCACAAGCTCTTTATGACAACCCCCAATATCCAAGACAACCACATTCGCCTCTTTAATCAGTTCAGACTTTTGGTGTTCTCCTTCTAAATCCTCAATCATATCATTCTCACAAGACAGGTGTGATGCATCAAGTGGATCTGTTTCATGGCCGGGTGGATTCTCACCTTCTTCATCACATGAGTACAAATGCTCCTCCTCTATCTCTTCCCCTACTCTTGAATCCTCAATCTCATTTAGGGGTTCGATAAGCGTTTGACTCGGAGGTGGAACATATACCGAGTCATTCACAATAGCAGGCAGTACATCGTCCATTATTGCCTCCAATTCCGGGGTGGGCTCTAATATATTTCCCAATGAATCCCTATACCCTAAGAAGTTCCCCATCAGATCATATGCGAAACGGTATGGAGGTTCTACCCAAAGTGATTCGAAGTTAGCCTTTTGTGCCTCGGTTTCTATCCTCCTTCGCTCATAAGCGTCATGTACCCAGTGATCTCCGCCACACACTTTGCACCATGGCGTTCCAAGGTGTCGTCCAAACATATTTCCTTTAAAGAACACTCAAAAGAAAAGGATCACGGGCACCAGATAAAAATAGAATAAAATACTTAAAATAAAATTAAACTAAAACTAAACTAATTAAAATAACTAATGTAATCTAAATATACGAAAATACAATAGGCAAATCCTAACTCGGGTCGTTCTCAATACGACTCAAACCGTGTCCCCGGAAACGGCGCCAAAAACTTGATGTGTGTCTAACGATGCTCTCACAACTAAGCTTTAAATTTATTAAAAGAAATTCCTAAAGAAGCCACACAAAACCGGCAAGTATACCGATCACTAATAGTATAGCACTAAGGAAGTCCGAGTGTCGAACACAAGGACACGTGAACACGTATCTAATACTTAACCCTAAATAAGACTCACCTAAGAATAATATATTTTAAATTGATTTTTATATTATTAAATACTTAACCTAACTTAATTTAATTAACTTAAAAGACTTAATTTAACTTAACTAAACTCTTAACAAAACTTGGAAACTTAACTGCAATCGGAGAAAACGTCTACCTAGGTAAGAATCATATTGAAGGTATAATAAGATAATGGATTGAGGATTCTCACGACACCGATTCCTAAGGATGACACAACTAAGGTTCACTCAAGAAAGCTAGATCACCTCTCTCACTAACAAACTCTAACTTACACTTAGTTGATTTTAAGAACAAACCGAGAAACGAATTGTTAAAGTGCTCTAATGTCGACTATCCTCTCGGTCTCACCGACACACTACCCTAATGGAGACGAATACTACGCAACCAAGGATAGAGGAACAATTTAGTTTAACTTAAACTAGATCAACTAATCGCTCAAAACCCAAACCCGACAAGAACCGAACCCTCCCTCGCGCGATCCTAATCCTAACAAGTAAAAGCTATGAGACGAGTTTACTTCCTATCACCTCTCAATCTCAAGGAAGGTGTCTACCCGCTGATTATATTCAATTAAAACACTCACTTAAACCTTACGGTTGATCAACCCGCAAACAAACCCTAAACACTAAGTAAAGAGTCCTAACAAGCAACAATCAATCAAAACTCATTCAATTAATTAAAGCAAGAGGTATATGAGTGTAATTAATAAATTCACAGCCACTAAACACAACCTAATTCAATATTAAACCAAACTTTTCATTAACAATTCAAGCCATGATAACCAACAATCCATATTACTCATTAAAACCTAACAATATTCATCTAACCTAGGTAGAACTAAAAAGTTTAGCCGAACATGATATTTGGACAGCAGCTATACATCAAAGTAAACATCATATAACTCAACATAAACATAATTAAAATCATTCAAGAATCAATCTCAATCAAGCACAAGTCAATCTTCAAGTTACTTGCAAAACAATTCAAGTTAAAGATCAAAATTAACTAGTTATGAATCTTGAACAAGAACATAAAGTTTATGGATGAATACTTAAGATATATGGCTGAGTTTCTTGATGAATATGGTCCCTAGCTGCTGTACCAAGTTGTCCTAAGCCTCCTTCTTCTTCACTTGGTCACACAAGATTCAAAAACGACTTTCTTTGAAACCCTAGATGCTGCCAACCGGAAGTTTTATGGCTGGTTGATGCTGATTTTGGGATTTAGGGGCTGTTAGGGTTCTTTTTTCTTTTGTTTAATTAATATATTTTGCATGTAAGGCTTCTAACTTGTGGGCTTGGGTCGGGCCTTGAGTTGTAGTCTTCAAAGTTGCTCAAATAAGCCCCTAGAGTCTTCAAACTTGCCACTTTTATTCATTAAAACTCATAACCTACAAGTAAACATCCATCTTTGTAAAATTAAGCAAAAACAAGCTAAACCTCTTAATAATTAAACTAAAAAGCAATTAAATCATGATAAAACGATAAGGAAATTAAGTGTGTTTTACAACACATCACTAGCTATTAATTAATTGAACCTTAATTGTATCTAATGGCTGCTTGGTAGACTTTGATGCTTAAGCTTAGGTGGATAAACAATACCCTTGATCGTCTTAACTATTCATAAAAAATAGAGCAATAAAAGTTTTAAATGTGCTAATTTTGAGGTTTAAGAAAAGTTGGGGTGGTCTGGTACGGTAAAAGCTGAAAATAACCGGGTCTTAATTGTGTAAACCACTGAGTAATATTATTGTCGGATCTTATTTGTCCCAGTAAAGATTAAGGCATGGGTTTAAGTGGACAACAATATCGGTGATCGTGGTTTTTGCGTTTTTTTAAGCTTTAAAAATTAACCTATATGTTTGTAAGACTGGATTTTCCGATTCTGATCCAACTGCATCAAACTTTTTCAGGGACGAAAAAAGAATAAGTGTGGGGATATTTGATATAATGCTAAATATTTATGTTTCCCGTGTATAATTTATTTAATATTTTAATGGTTTATATTCGTTTTTAGTCGAGATTTGTATACTACAAACACTTTTATGTTTCGTAGGTAACGAAAGTTGATCGTGATCGAAAAGGGCAAAAAAAGTTAAAAAGAAGGGGTTCGTTACTGTCGGAAGATGAGTTGACCATTGTTGGGTTGAGTGAGCAGCGAAGGGAGAGATCGAAGTCGGACAGCATTATGTGACCGTCTTCTCTAACGAGCACGTTTTCGGGCTTTAGGTCGCGGTACACGGTCCCGAGCATGTGTAGGTATTCCATGGCGAGAAGGATCTCTGCGACATAAAACCTGGAAAACAAATATGCAAAAATACATGATTATTTATGATTGAGTAGATCGAGTTATGCTGAGGTTAAAAGTTGCTCGTGTAAACGAGTCGTGACATTTGTGAATACTCGAGTTCAGCTTGTTAAGAGCTTAAATCAAGTAGATCCCAAGCTTAAATTGAAGCTCGTTTAATAAGTGAGCCCAGCCATCTGAGTTTTACTAAGCTCACGTGTTAGACGAGTCTATTATTTATATAACTATAGTAACTTTTAATTATAGAATTAACGTATATTACAAGAATAATTATGCTAAAACTATAGCTAAATAATATATAGGGTGAGGTTCAATGAACCACCCTATATATAATTAAATAATATATAATTTTTATTTAACAGAATAAATTTAATAACATTTAATTATAGAATCAATGTATATTACAAGATATAATTATGCTAAAATTATAGTTAAATAATATAAACGTATATTACAAGAATAATTATGTTAAAACTATAGCTAAATAATATATAGGGTGAGGTTCAATGAACCACCCTATATATAATTAAATAATATATAATTTTTATTTAACAGAATAAATTTAATAACTTTTAATTATAGAATCAATGTATATTACAAGATATAATTATGCTAAAAACTCATCTTCCGACAACAACGAACCCCTTCGAAAGACCTCCAACTACTGCATTCAACCCGCCTGCATCGAGCCAACGTCATGCATCGAACCGTCTTGCGTGGTCCCCACATCATGTTTCTCACCAAGATTCTTCAGATCCAAAGAAGACAAGAAAGACAAAAAACCCAAGTCAGAAATCAACAACCAAGTAACCCCGTTGCCCGAGCTCATGGCGGAGCCCACCTGGGTCCGGTCAATGTCGTTTGTCGGGACCCACGAGTATCCAGCCCCGGAGATTATTAAAAACGAGGGGCATGGAAGTGCCGTTGATTGGTGGACACTTGGAATATTTTTATACGAGTTACTTTTCGGCAAGACCCCGTTTATTTAATATTTTAATGGTTTATATTCGTTTTTAGTCGAGATTTGTATACTACTAACACTTTTATGTTTCTTAGGTAACGGAAGTTGATCGTGATCGAAAAGGGCAAAAAACAAGTTAAAAAGAGCCAAAACGGAGATCCGGAACGCATCAGGAAGGAACCGGACATAGAACCGGTCAGACCTGGGCGGTCTGACCCGCCCCCTTATTGGGACAACCAGACACCCCTTTTCCCGTCGCGCGACGCCTAGGCAATGCTGATGTTGTTTTTTTGGACGTTTTTTGTTAAGTTGGGCCATGTTTTCAGTATATAAACATCCTTTACTTTAACCTGAACATAACCTGCTCCTCCCAGACGAATTTGGAGTTTTTGAGAGTTATCATTCGAGTTTCGTGGAGGTTTGGAAGACACGAGAACATCCGGTGAAGAGCTTTACGTTCAAGATCGAAGACTACGGATTTTATCGCCTTTAATCTTTCGGTTCTCATTATTTTCACAATGTTTTCAGTTTTATTTGTTTTGTGTGATTTAGACTATATGATGCTAGGCTAAACTCCATAAACTACCTAGGTCGTGATGAACCTTTGTTCGGTCTGATTTTGTTTGGGATTTTGTTCGTTATGGATTTTATGTTCTAAGTAAATTGTTCAGTTTAAATTGATTGACGCGTATGATTGCTTGGTTTTATTTACTTGGATTTATTGTTTCACATTGCCCTTGGTGATTGTTTCATATGATAGGGTTTTGTTAGGTCATTTACTGTGTGTTCTTGACTAGTTTATGATTGATATGCATTAAGATCATAGAAACAATAAAACTAATTAAATAGATAAAAGTGAGCTGCTAGCCTAGAAAGCAGTAAGGTGATAGGTTATTGATATATCTTTGTTGGTCAGGATTGCTAGATTTAGTTCTTCGTAAGGAGTCCGTCTAGGTTTGATTGTCAACTTAGTCCATTAAGTCAATTGAGTCTTCTTAACTATCTTTGATTTCCGCGCTGTAAGGTAGGATTTCGTCATAAAGATACTTATACATAAATTATTAAATAACCGTAAGGAAGTTTAATTCATAAAACTGGTAAGTCTTAAAACTTGTTAGAAATTCATAGGCGTCTTCTTGAAGGTCAAGGGTCCTGTTCGGGTTTTCTGTCAAGGGTCTCTTTTACGATCCCAGTTCCATAACTTAAGTTTGCCAGTTATTTGATTGCCGCAACATTGGGGATTCTAGCCTAGGTAGTTATCTTTATCATATGAATCAATCCAAGTTTTCTTAATTGTTTTATTTAGTTAAATTAATTAGGTTAAGGTTTTATATTAAATTAATTAATTAAGTAGTTATGATTATATTTTATTATTATATAAATTAGGTTTAGGTTTTATTAATTTATTAATTAGTTTATTATTAGTTTAATTAAAGTAATCGTTAGTTAATTATTAAGTTTTAATTATTAGTATTAAATTCCCCCTCAAATATTATTAATAAATAGTCGTGTCTTGTAGTTGAGTCTTATTTGCTAGTTTCGTAATTTAAAGAGTCTCGTGGGTTCGATATCCGGACTTACTTAGCTGTACTAGAGTCGACCGGTTCACCTGCCGGTTAGTAGTTTAAGTTAAGTTTAAGGGTCTAAAGTATTACTTATATTTAGATTAGTATAATTTTAGTTATTTATTATTTGACTACTTTTAGCAAATTTACTACATAATACCCAAGAAAATTTTATAAAAGCTTTGTACACCCCTATAATATCCCTATCATCTCTATTAAACAATGACCTAAGATTTGTTACCTTTGTATTCCTTTTATAAGTAAAATAAAAGAATGTTAAGAGAAAATGGTTCAAAGAATATGGTCAAACTTAAAAGGTGTGCTATTAAATCCATAAAAAGTACTACTTTTCATGCACGGATATTACAATATGTTTTGAATCTCAAGAACATATTGTACGAACATTACAAAATTGATTAAATATGTTTTTTCAAGATTTATTGTATATCCACACAATCTTACACAAAAATGTGTACATAACTTGATTCTTTCAATTTCTTATAAATGATTATTTTCACAAATTTATATATTAATAAAATGTTTTATTTTGATATAGTTTAATCTAGCATATCAGTTTGACCAAAGTTGAAGTATTGGTTAAAGTTAACTTAAAGATAAAGATATGTATCTTTTTAAACACCTTAAACTAATTAAAAAAAGTAAGGTGTTAAACTGTTGAACCATGAAGTCATGAAGAGTAGTGGTTAGTGTTGACATCAATTGTTTCATGAACATAATATTACATTTGATTCTTTCATTGAGTTGTTTCAATCACGTAATTAAAATATGGTCATACCATGACTTTGGTTTGGATAGCCAATCCAATAAACAATCTCATTCAATCACAATCTTATCGCTATATAAACATAGTTTAGTTTAACACATTCACACACTGAATAATCAATATACTCTACAATCAAATAACAACTCTTTTGACGATTCATGACCGAATAATTTATATTATATGATTTGGGTTATCATCAATTATGTATTCACTAATCACTTTCCAATGTCATGAAGTTGACCAAATACTAATAATTTGATTGACCATAATCCTTTTTTAACACTAACCCATTAATTAGTGACTCAAGATGGACCCCTCGTCAATCAGTTGTGCTAAAGCCGTTTAAAAAAATTGTGAATTGTGACCCAAAAAAAGTTGTATAGCTAGTCCAGTAAAAATTATTATTTAGTTTATTTATTACTTAAAAGGTAAAAATATTAAGCCCAAAGAGGGCTAACCTCGTATATGATATTAACATTAACGAACACAAACTGTCACATTTTTCACCAACTGTCCAAAACAAAACATAACAAAAACCCCCCACAAAACAAAACCCATACAAAAACATCTTTACAACATTGATTTTAATTAATTCAAAAGAAATCAAACTCCAAATAGTTCTGAGACCCCTTCTTCTCGGGCGCGATCACGAGCGCCCCCGTCTTCTTCTCCAAACCCAAGCTCACCGGTGAGTCAACCCGCTCAAACACCACCACCTTCGGGACCTCCGGTGGGCTCGCACACCGGATCAATGCCCAGTTCACCCCTTCAAAAAACGGATGTTGTTTAATCTCAGTGGCTCCTCTTTTATAAGCCAGTCGGTTTCGTGGCTCTTTTACTAATAACCCCCTGATCAAATCCCGCGCTGGGAAGCTCACCACTGGAGACTCGGGGAACCGCAACGGCTGACCGACGACGTTGGTCAATGTGGCCCGGTTATTGGGCCCTTTAAACGGGGTCTTGCCGAAAAGTAACTCGTATAAAAATATTCCAAGTGTCCACCAATCAACGGCACTTCCATGCCCCTCGTTTTTAATAATCTCCGGGGCTAGATACTCGTGGGTCCCAACAAACGACATTGACCGGACCCCGGTGGGCTCCGCCATGAGCTCGGGCAACGGGGTTACTTGGTTGTTGATTTCTGACTTGGGTTTTTTGTCTTTCTTGTCTTTTTTGGATCTGAAGAATCTTGGTGAGAAACATGATGCGGGGACCACGCAAGACGGTTCGATGCATGATGTTGGCTCGATGCAGGCGGGTTGGATGCAGTAGTTGGAGGTCTTTCGAAGGGGTTCGTTGCTGTCAGAAGATGAGTTGACCATTGTTGGGTTGACTGAGCAGCGAAGGGAGAGATCGAAGTCGGACAGCATTATGTGACCGTCTTCTCTAACGAGCACGTTTTCGGGCTTTAGGTCACGGTACACGATCCCGAGCATGTGTAGGTATTCCATGGCGAGAAGGATCTCTGCGACATAAAACCTGGAAAACAAATATGCAAAAAGACATGATTATTTATGATTGAGTAGATAGAGTTATACTGAGGTTAAAAGTTGCTCGTGTAAACGAGTCGTGACATTTGTGAATACTCGAGTTCAGCTTGTTAAGAGCTTAAATCAAGTAGATCAGCCTAAATTGAAGCTCGTTTAATAAGTGAGCCCGGCCATATGAGTTTTACTAAGCTCACGTGTTAGACGAGTCTATTATTTATATAAGTATAGTAACTTTTAATTATAGAATTAACGTATATTACAAGAATAATTATGCTAAAACTATAGCTAAATAATATATAGGGTGAGGTTCAATGAACCACCCTATATATAATTAAATAATATATAATTTTTATCTAACAGAATAAATTTAATAACTTTTAATTATAGAATCAATGTATATTACAAGATATAATTATGCTAAAATTATAGTTAAATAATATACAGGGTGGGGTTCAATGAACCACCCTTAAATAATATATAACTTTATTTAACAGAATAAATATATATGACAAAATACATATATATTATAGTTTTTTTTTAATAAATATTCGTATGTCTGTAATTATGATAAAACTATAACTAAATAATATATATTATGTTAAGTATATAAGATTCTATTTGTATATGCATAAAAATATAAGCATATAAATAAGTTAATTCATCAAATAATAAACAAGCTGAACTTGAGTTTTGGATATAGATCTAGAAACAAACCAAGACTGAGCTAAGCTCGATCTCAAGTTCGGCACAACTTCTATACACGCCTGATTTTAATGACAAGACCTCCTAAATAATTTTATTTAGAAAACTTTTAAAACATTGTGTTTTCAGATCAACCCAGCCCGAGCGGTCAAGTTTATATCTATCTATTGCATGTTTTGCTAGACAATGTGAGTTGTGTGATCCCACCTTATATCAAGATTAGTAAAGATTCAAACTTTATGGGAAAAAAAAGGCTATCAAGATTAATATAAGATTCAAACTTTATGAAAAAAAAAACAAGTTGGGATCAGAATAATACTTGACAGCTTGTTCGCAAAACCGCTTCGCGGGTTGCCTCTGTCTCAACATATGCAAATCGCCACCCGGGCAAAACTCCATCACCAAACACGAGAACTTATCCGTCTCAAAATGAGTATACAAAGTCGGAAGAAACGGGTGATCCAAACATTGAAGTATCTCCCGTTCCGTTTCCACTCGTGACAACTTGTTCCGACCCTCGAGTGACACTTTATCCATCACTTTCATTGCAAAATAAGATTTCATGCCACTGAGTTCACACAAATACACACTGCCAATATCACCACACCCCAATCTTTTCAAAAGTCTGAAATGGTTCAGACCCAAAACCCCGTCTCTTGATCTAACGGTCTGGATTGCTTCCCACCGCGAGTCGTTTGATTTGTGGGGTTTGCTGATGTGGCTACTGAAAGTGCTGTAGTTGCTTTCATCACTTAGATCGGTGCTTGTGCTTCCTCTGCATATACTTGTTTTCCCACTTTCGGTATTGTCTGTTTTTTCAGTGGATTTTGAAATGCTGAAGTTTTGAGCGGTCGGTATCGACGGTTTTGTTTCCTTGACTGAGCCCATTGACTATTTAACTTGCGTTGACCGACCAAGCAGCAAGCTTTGACCTGGTTTTGATGATAATAGATAAGTCAACACTTGAATTTAGATGTTTCTTGTGGATCTGCATTTGTGGAGGAGTTTTAAATTGTTAAATTTTCAATACTTGAATACAAGCGGGTCGGGTCGGGTTTTTGGCGGGAACACATGTTTCACATTAGATCTTGTATCGGGGTTGTTTGGATGTGTGTTTAAAAGTGATTGCTTGCAAATTAATTATCAAATCTTGTAAAAGGTAGTTTGTGGATTTGGTTTAATAGCTTGAAGAAGAATTAATCACATGATTTAATTGTTTGATAAATCTGACTATTCGAGTATTCATAAAATGACCAAAAAGGCCATTCTTGTAAAGTAATGTTTGGCAAAAACCTGTAGACAGATAATCAGTTTTGTGACAACTATATCAACCAACACTAGAATATGTTAATCCAAACATTAAAAATTGATTATAACTAACTAACCTCTTGGCGATCTGCTACCGTCGGATTTCAACCCGCGATAAGTCACATACCCAAAGCCCGGATTCGTGATCCTGCTTTAATCCACATATTGTTATTTTAAACAACTTTTACAAATAAAGTCAGCAAATTTCAAACTGGTGACAGATCTACTGTCAATGAACATCATCTAGTTTCAAAATTTAAACAAATCAAGAAACCATCAAAATTACAGTTCCAAGAGCACCCACCAACAGAAACTTTCAAGAAATCAAGAACCCATTAACAAAAATTCATAAAGTTGTGATCTTGATCTTCTTGAATAAAAAATGAATTAATTTCCAGAGCTAAATAATAGTTTCAAACACACCCACCAACACAAATTTACAAGAAATCAAGAACCCATTAACAAAAATTCATAAAGTTTTGAACTTGATCTTCTTGAATAAAAAATGAATTAATTTCCAGAGCTAAATGACAGTTTTGAAGAACACCCACAAACAGAAACTTTCAAGAAATCAAGAACCCATTAACAAAAACTCATAAAGTTGTGAACTTGATCTTCACCAATAAACAATGAACATATTTGCAGAGCTAAATTACAGTTTCAAGAACACCCAACAACAAAAATCATCAAGAAATCAAGAACCCATTAACAAAAACTCATAAAGTTTTGATCTTGATCTTCTCCAAGACACAACAAATAGACCAATTAACAAGAACACATAAAGCTGTGATCTTGATCTTGTCCAAGAACCAATGAATATATTTGCAGAGGAGTAATGTGAGCCCACAACAATGAATAGTTGAAAAGATAATCAAGAATCAAAGGATGGATAAGCAGAAAAAGCATATAATATACCTGAAAGATGAGAAACAACTAACTTTAGGGTTCTTGGTGAAGCATTATGAAAGAGAGATAGTATAGTATAGTATAGTATACTAGTAATGGTCCAAACAATAATAATAATAGTGTGGTGGTGTGATATAAAGAGTAAAAAGAGAGTGCACTCTGTCCCATAACTTTGTCCAAATAATAATAATAATAGTGTGGTGGTGTGATATAAAGCTGTGATAGTATAGTATATTCACAATAACTTTGTTGCTTGTTTTCTAATTGCTTATGTTTTTCAAAAGATAAAGTTTCATCTAGGGTGCCAAAGGATCTTAGAGGATCAACATGTTAAAAGGGTTTATATCTTGTTTTCAAAATAATCAAATAATCAAAAAGAAAATTTGTGAGTTCAGATCGTGTTATATTATAACCCAAGAATCAAAGGTTGTAGGTTTAAATTATGTGTTAAAAGTTAATACAGGTTGTGTACTATGGTTGGCAGGTCCAACCTAAATACTGCACGGACATAAAAATTGTGTTGGAAATATGAATCCAAACATGACATGAATAAGACCCGTTTTAACCAGATGATTTTCTACTCTTTTTATCGTGTATTGATATCTTAAAGGGTTTAAATCTTGTTACAAAGTACAAAGTAATCCAATAATCAAAAGGTTAGGGATTCAGATCTTATTTACAGAGTAACCCAAGAATCAAGAGATTATTGCTTCGAATTATGGGGTGTTAAAAGGGTTGGCAGGTTCAACCTGAACACGACACGGACCTGTAAATTGTATCAGACATATGAACCCAAATGACCCAAACATGACACGACTACGAGTATCCTCGGGTTGACATGAATATGACCCTTTTAACCAAATGATTTTGTATTTTATATTTTTCTCGTATATTAATACATTTAAGTTACAATTTTACAACAAAAAGTACACGAGTATCCGACAATTACATTTTAGTTATAAATAAAATATTATGTCATCTTCGTCTTTAAGTTCTGTTAACTTGACATACCCCACCAATTTAATTTATTCGATTATTAAGTA
Organism: Bidens hawaiensis; assembly: GCF_021521415.1. Taxonomy (NCBI): domain Eukaryota; kingdom Viridiplantae; phylum Streptophyta; class Magnoliopsida; order Asterales; family Asteraceae; genus Bidens; species Bidens hawaiensis. Next base: position 1,013,727 of record NW_027491666.1, on the reverse strand, counting down.
AAACCTACGAGTTTCACGTAAGTAAAGCGGATAATATTAATTGGTAAGACATGTCTTTAATTCAAACTAACTCAAATTTAATTATAATAAGATCCTACATTTGAATAAAGAATAAGTAATAACCAATTGTTGAAGCAAAGTTTGTTTTATAAAGTTAGATCACTTTGTTTCATGAAATAGATCTCTAATTTGTCCACTTCACAAAATTAGATCTTTCTTTTGTCACGTTTATGTACTTGACAATATTAAGGGTTTGGTGAATATGAATATGTTGGTCAAAACGTGAAGTAATTTGATGATTACACAGCTTTATGGTTGGTTTAATGGGAAGTAAATGATTGGCAATAGTTAAAAGCAACTCAATACTTTTTTTAACTTTATCATCATCACATCCTATACTGAAATAAACTTCCAAACAACCACAATTGAAACAGTAACATTAACTTCTTTCCTACAAAACCGGCACCGAAAAGTAGTCACAAAATATGCTTAAAATCTACATTCCAAGAACCCTTTCAGAAGAATGTAGCACGAACCGAATAACTTATATGAGACAAATATAAAGAAGCAATCGACCTATGAAAGCACGGTTATAACCCTTTCACACTTGTCTTCTAAAATCTTGACAGCTTCAGTAAATAACACCTCAGGTGGCAATGCTCCAGTTGATTCAATAGTAACTAATGCACAATAAAATCAAGATTTGTATTTAATAAAAACGATAGTGGGGCAACCCAAACCCGTTTAAAATTTTGTTAATTTTACCGAGCCAGTTACCAAACCAGCCTGACTAGTGATTATTAGGCCTGTAAACGAACCATTCATTGGAAAGTTCGTTTATGTTCTACATTTATAATATAGAAACAAACATTAACAAAAATTTTGGTTCATTTAGTTCGTTTATGTCTTGTTCATGTGTGTTCATTTATATTCGTTTTTATAAGTTTGTTCATTCCATTGTTCATTTAAACTGTTAGGCCTATAACAATTTAGTCTAGTTTCATTAAAGTAATATATCGCTGATTACAACTTAGTCTAGCTCTATTGACTTTTTTGGGCCCAACAGATTAAAATTCATGTTTACTTTAAACTAGTGTTCACTCAGTTATGTTCGTTAACATCCGTGTGTATGTTCCTTTACGTTCTTGAACTGTTCGTTTATACTACGAACAAACAAAAATGAAGATGAACATGTTCATTTTCTTAACAAGCGAAGAAGAAAACCTCGTTCGTTTAACTGTTCATGTTCAATCGTTTGTTCAGTTAAAAGTAAAATAAACGAACATGAGCATACCATGTTCATGTCCGTTCGGTTCGTTTACATGCATAGTGATTATCAATTATGCAACTAATTAACTGTACTTACATATAAAATGATCTTTGGCACGTCTTAGGGCCACTTTTTCCTCCCATCCCTCTTGAATGCATTCCCGACACAGTGTGCAGTCTCATGGTCTAGCCACAGTTGCCCTCTTCACACCTATTCAATATGTGACATCATATGGTTTAATCCACCTTCATGTATTTTAAAACAAAACATCAAAATATAAATATACAACAAACAAAATACCTTTACCCATATCTTCAATGTCAAACACATTAACTGGGCATATTTTTACAAGTTTTTCAGCATCCTCATTTTCGATTTCTTGCAACAATACAACCTTAAATAAAAACAAATAAAACAAGAAATATCTCATGATATTCTGTCACATGTCAATATACAATGTATCTGTAAAATATTATGTTGTTACCTCAGGAAGCATTCGGTACCAAGCAGTGACAACAGGAGACCACTTGGCATGTGTTCTACCAATACCTTTAGTAGCATGTGCTTCTAGCTCAATTTCCTATATACGTATAAAAACATCATTACTACTATGTTAAATAGTAATAATAATAATAATAATAATAACAACAACATTAATAATAATAACAGCAATAATAATAATAATAGGGTATTTGTATAAATGTTATTGAAACTAAAGAATTACCTGTCCAGGCCCAAGCTTTGAGAGAATAATTTTCTCAGTGACCGTTATAGGATCCTTTGATAATTCTGGTAAAGATGTTTGGCTGGAAGTGAATGACGTGTAAGTTTTCGGTTTTGATGTTGAGTCTGAAGCATTGTTTTCAGTGGACAGAATATATTCACTGCCAGATGGCAACCACTTAAGATCATCTGAGTACACTGTGCCACATCATCATGGTCATCCAAACAACAAAAGAAGCTAAAATTAGGTTATGTTCAAAAGCCAAGATTTTGAGCATCATATGTAAGGATGTTTTTGTTACCTGTGAGGCGTTCACCAGATTTCTTATTACAATTAACATGGAGTTTAAAAACAATGGTGTTTTTCTCATTAGGGACATCGTTTTCTGGATAAATAAGTGGAAGTTAATTAATAATGTAAATATGGAACATTACATGAAATTGTAAAAATATCTAAAAGATAATAACCTGTATAATCGAACAGCCTTGGATCAACTTTTATTGGAACGAGACCCAATCGGTGTGCAAGAACTTCATCTTGTACAACTGATGTATTGTTGGCAAAAAAACACCTTATCAATAGCCATAGTAGGCAGCTGCATACAAAACATTCAAAACAAATAGTGGTTCAATTGACCTCCATTGCAAGAATTAGGGGTGTGCATGAAACTGAAAAAACAACCAATCCGAAGTCAAAAAAAAAAAAAAAAGACTTGAACCGAAACAAAATCCAATGCCTTGGTTTTATGTTTTTGTGAAAACAGAACTTAAAGTACGGTTTAGGTTTAGCATATAAAAAAAAACAGAAAAAACAAACCAAACCGAATATGTAGATTTTCTTTTTTTATTTTTCATTTTAAGTCATTTACAAAAACCTAATATATATGTAACTCAATATTTTATCCCAAATATATAATAATAATCAATTAGTTATTAATCAACGAAATGATTTTAGAGCATTAGGCCATAAATCACTATATTGGCCAAATTTTTTAGGCCCGAAACTTTCAAGCTCAAAAGAATAAACCGAAAAATCGGAAGCCCAACAGAAACTTCGGTTACTGGTTCGGTTTTAGCCCAAAAACTGACCCAGGGAGAACCGTGCAGAGGCCTATCAAGAATTAATATACAAAATAGCAATGAAGAAACTACCTCAGATATGAGGATTCTCCTGAAAGCATTCGCAATCGAAGCATCGATTCCGATCAAATCAAACTCCATATCTTCATTATCGAGCCTAATCACTTTGACTTGAAAGTTTTTCCTAAATTCATCAAGCCTTAAGCTGTTATCCACTCCCAACGCTGCATACGCACCGGAGTAGGTTATATCCTCTGTCTTCAAAATCATAATAAAACCAAACTAAAAAGCCCAAATTCAGTCATTAATTAAACCAACTAGCAATCAAAATCAGGCTCGTAAACGAACCGAATGAACATAAACAGAGCATGTCCCTGTTCTTTCATTTAAATTTAACCAAACAAACACGAACAATTAAAACGATACCAAGCCAAAAAAATAAAAAATTAAATGAATATATTACCGAAAACAAACAAATGTAATGAACGAACATAAATGAACAAACTTTTTGCTGATATTCGGTTGTTTAGTAAATGAACAAACTTTCAAAATCAAAAAACAAAAACAAAAAAAAACTAAATTCTGTCATCAATTCAGTGAAATATCAACTTTAACCAAACGAGCAAACAATTAAAAAACCAGAGTTTTCTTGTCCGTGTTCACTCGTTAAGAAAATGAACAAGTCCGTGTTCGTTTATGTTTGTTTGTAAAATGTCAACACTATAAAGGAATGGTTCACAAACATAACTAAGCTAAAACTAGTTAAAAGCAACAATGTTATGAGCCTATAATGTTGTTAAATCAATACTAATGGGCCAAAGAAATATTAATGAATATATTAACTAACAAAAACACAGGAAGAAACTTAAAAACAAAAATGTAAAGTGGCTTAAATAAATGGGCGTAAACAAATTAAAATATACAAAAATTTTTAACGACTTGAAACCCTTTGTATTTTAACCTATAAGCGAAAATAAACAAATGTAAATTAAAGAACAAACTTTTTGCTCGTATTCGGCGTATAGTTAATAAACGAAATCATACGTAGGCTAAACTAACAGAGTGAATGAAATAAACAAAGAATAATAATAATAATAATAATAATAATAATAATAATAATAATAATAAAGTGAAAGTGGAGTAAATGTAAATACATGAGTGGGAGCATCGTTGTTGCAGGATACTCGAGTTTTCTGAAGCTGAAGAAGAAGCGGAAGCTGATTATTATTATTCTGTGGCAGCACAGGCAGATCCAAAAGTGGAATCTTAGGCATCGTTGCAGTTGAATTGGTTGCGGAGAATATAATACAACGACTGTGAAGAATAATAATAATAATAATAATAATAGGGGTTTTGAAGGGGTTAGGGTTTATATCAATATATATATACATGTACGTACACTTAACTTTTTAAAATTTTTAATTTAATTCCTTTAGGTTTTCTAAATTCTAGCTTTCGACCCTATATTATGCTTATTTTTACTATTATTTCTCAAACACATCCACAAGTTTAATACATCGTTTGATTGCAAACATTTTGGTTGAGCATATTATTCTTTAAGAATTTGGGTCCAAGGTTAGTTGAGAAGTTGATTTTAAACATTAAAAATACATATTTTTTTTTAAAAAAAATATGTGTATAATTAAAAAATATCTAGCCTATCGGGGTGTCGGACTAGGGGTCGATCAACCACCCGGCCCTACCTCATAGCCGGCCTTGATTGTAATCGTTATGAATGGAATGATCAATTAGCTTTACCATCTTACACAAATGGTTTTTATGGTTTTCTAGTAAAATTGGATTCATGAATTGTATGAACTCATTTTATAAAGTGAAAAAAATCGATAGAAACTTCTTATTTTAAGAAGCAATATGGGTTCAAATACATAAGTGTGTGCTTTTGACTTAAATACTACTTAAAGATTGTAGATGTGAGTCTTGGAATTCAAGTGGCGGTTCAGTGGTGGCGGCTGCGGTTGGTGATGGTAATTAAGCTATTTGGAGCCGAAACAAGTGGAGTAACGAGATAAAATTGAACCTTACATGTGTGTGCTAGTTGGGTGAGTTCGTCAACCCCACCTTTTAAATGTTATGCACGTTTTTGGGGCCGAACAAGTACAAGTATAAATATGATTCATTGATGATGATAAACTTGGTTGATTTATGTGATTCATTGTGGAACAAGATGGTCATTGGTTGGGGGTAATAGGGGTATACATCATACTTTGATTGCTAAAGCCATTAGTATTTAGAAGTGTGTAGTGTGATAAAATACGTTGGTACAAATATAGATTGCCACTAACAGCATCTTACCCTCATGCTTGTTATACACAATGTATGCATTTGTATTTTAAACGACTCTATCGTTTAATTGACTCGTAAAAAAAACAACAAAAACACTTATCGTTTAAACAACTTTATCGTCTAAGTTGACTATGATATCATCCTGCTTTAACCCTATAGATTAGCCGCTTATTTGATTATCTAAACATCGCACAACATATCAGACAGTAATTTGATTTAGTCAGTCGTCAGTCAACGTTAGTAAAATTCTAAACTTTCAATGTTTGTTTACTAACAGAAATGAGTTTTCATCATCATCATCATCATCATCATCATCATCGTACTCAGTATATCCCACCAATAGCAATGCTATGGTAGGGTCTGAGGAGGGTAAGATGTAGACAACCTTACCTCTACCCCATAGGGATAGAGAGGCTGCTTCCGATGAGACTCCCGGCTCGATAGTAGTTTTGCATCAAGCCTTGGACATAAGGCACATAGCACTCAATCATCGGGACACCGGCTGATTGATGCATGTGCCCTTGTCTTTCGGCTATCAACGCCACCACATGATGCCTGATTAACCTTCCCCCACTTTTAACGTTATTTTCACGAGATTAGTAAAATAACGTCAAAATTAGTGCAATTTTACTTTTGCCCACCCGAGAGTTCACACATATATACATTATATGCGTGCACCGCCAGCAGGGCATAAATGAGTTTTACAATTTTACTTTAATCTAAATGAGTTTTACAAATAGATTAAAAAAATTAGATCAAAATAAAAAAAGGCAATGCAGTATTGTTCCAACTACAATCAGAAAAAAAAAACTAATCCTCATCTGATTCAAAAACACAGAGGTTACAAGATATGGAAAATAGATAGATGCATTTAAGTGTCTTTGATCTATTGATCTATCTTTGCTTACAGTCAAAACCGGTACGTCACTTGAATAGCCCAGAATTCAACCAATCCCTACACGCACAAAAATAAATATAAAACCGATAATTATTTCCCAGTTTAACATTTTTATAATCTCAACAAATATTTGAAAAAAGCCAATGGTCCTTACTTGCTTATGTCATCAAGATGGTCATCAAAGTCGACAATATCGTTCCATTTCTCGGGTGAAATAAAATCCAACAAGACAATGTTGGCAGATGGCTCCTTCGTGGTCAACTGCCGGTTTGACTCAACTTGCTTCCAACTTTTAGACGAGTCTCGTGTATAAAGCTGACATAAACAGAAACCAAAAATTACTGAAAATTTGAACTGACATGCAGTCATGCATGCGCAAGGTGTTTTGTATTAAAAATTGAAAAATCATCATCATCATCATCATCATCATCATCATCATCATCATCATCGTACTCAGTATATCCCACCAATAGCAATGCTATGGTAGGGTCTGAGGAGGGTAAGATGTAGACAGCCTTACCTCTATCCCATAGGAATATAGAGACTGCTTCCGGTGAGACCCCCGGCTCGTAAAAAATTGAAAAATAAGATATCAAAATAAACACACATAAGTAGCATCGATTTCTTATCACAAATTAAAAGTATATACACAGTCATCAAGGAAACTGATATTCAATCATAGCAATTGAGAATTCTGGTTTATCATACCTGCACTACAGGACCTGTATCCTTCTTGTTTTGTAAAGCTCCAAGTTTTCTGTTATCCAGCTGTCGCCATAAACAATACATTTGTGAACGAACTGATGATGAGTTAAATGATCAAATTCTGATATTAAGAATTGATTACAAAATCAAGTTGCGATTACCAACAGACAATTTATTCGGAAATAGTTGGGGCTGCTACTAGAGATCGGCTCCTAAAAACTCGAAACAAACAGAGCTTAAACGAGCTCAAGCCCTAACTCGAGCCTAAAACAAGCTTGTTTGATAAACGAGCCCGAGTTTCACTTATTGAGCTCAAGTAGGCTCGCGAGCGTAAACGAGCACATTAAAAATACAATATTTTATTTAATGTATTTTATATATATTTACATAATAATGCTTATTGGATATGAGATTATAATACAAATAAATTAATAAAACACATTATGTTATATACTATATTTATAAATATATATATATATACTATTTAATAAATAATAAACGACCGGAGCCGAACCCAACTCGAGCTTAAATAAGCTCGGGCTCGGCTCGTTTACACCCCTACATATGTCCAATACTCCAATTCAGATGAATTGGAACAGGAACATCCTAGGCAATCTGATTTTTAAAAAGTGTGAGGCGCTTCGAGCTTGGTTTTAAAAAGCGAGAATCACACCTATGCGACATGGTCTTAAACCAAGGCGCAAAGTGCAAAAGCACACCGCTTTTCGTATGCTGTTGGTAATCAAAAAGCACACCACATCGTACTCCATTTATATAACCTGAATTAGTGCCTTCCCAAACAACACAACGTTTGAAAATTAAACACCGATCAACCTTTGACTATCTACATATAAACCCTTCCTAATTACAATATACAAGTTTGACCCCATATGTACTTGATACTAATGACATAAAGACCCTTATACTAATTTAAATAATAATAATAATAATAATAATAATAATAATAATAATAATAAGTTTAGATAAAATTTCAACATCCGTGAGGCGCAATTTATTATATTTATTTACATATGGGTTTCTAGCATCATTTATCCCAAACTAATATACAAATAAGCTCTATATATGGTTTACTATCGAAATAAAGAGCCTAAATGATAGATACTAAGAAAATTGCAGGCGAATTATTATTGAACTGAAAAGATAAGGCCCGATTCGAGAGGGGCAGTCTCCAATTACAGAACTGAGTCTGGAAATCAAAATAACAAGATAACAAAATAAAATAACAATGCCCGCTACTTATAAAATCTGCAAAACAAATTTAACTAACTGCTCCTGAAAAGAAGCTTGACAGCTGCTTATCCTCTCCTTTTGTTTTCCCTCCAGAAAATGGGTCAAACAAGTAGTTCAAAAGTGAATTAAGTTGAGCCTTTTCAGGTGATGTTTTGACCCGGTTCTTTCGTCTTGAATAACCTCAAGGATACGTATCATTACTTCCCTCCTGGTAAAACGCCTTGTCCTCAAGGCGAAAATCTGGAAACTGAGCAGCAAGAAGATCGTAGTTTTCCCATGTAGCTTCTTCGGCAGGGCGGTGGTTCCACAAAATTAAGATTTCTAGAACAGGGTGACCAGCTTCAACGACCCACCTATGTGCAAGTACCGACTGGGGTTGCAAATCGACCTCCCAATCTTTAGTAATGGGTAAAGGAGGTGCTGGAGTAGATGGAAACGAGCCCCGAGCTGGTTTAAGCATAGAAACATGAAACACAGGATGGATACGAGCATCCGAAGGAAGCTCTAGTTTGTAAGCGACTGAACCAACCTTGCGGGAAATGCGATATGGACCATAAAATCTGGGGGACAGTTTTTCATAACGGCGTTTAGCCAAGCTTTTCTGACGATATGACTGTATTTTAAGGAAAACATAATCGCCTTCCTGAAATGACAATTCTCGGCGCCGGTTATTGGCTTGGTTACGCATTCGATCTTGAGTCTTCATGAGATTACTTCGAAGAAGTTTAATAAGCATGTCGTCCCTGTCAATTAGCTGGTGCTCTAAATCTGCATTTTTAGTCTCTCCGGCCACATATGGGGAAAGTGGCGGTGGGTCTCGACCATAGACAACCGAAAAAGGGGTTGTGCCTGTTGAAGTGTGAAAACCGGTATTATACGAGTACTCGGCCCAAGGTAGGTAAGAGCTCCACTTATTTGGCTGTTCATGAGCGAAACATCTCAAATAAGCCTCGAGGCACCGATTAAGCACTTCTGTTTGGCCGTCTGTCTGAAGATGGTAACTTGTACTCTTCTGCAATTTTGTTTGACACAAACGAAATAGTTCTTGCCAAAAGTTGCTTAGAAATACAACATCCCGGTCGGAAATAATTGAACGAGGGAATCCATGGAGACGAACAATCTCCTTGCAAAAGATAGACGCGACTCCTTTAGCAGTAAACGGATGAGATAAGCAAAGGAAATGAGCATATTTGCTTAACCGATCAACCACAACCAGAATTGTATCAACCCGATTAGAGACAGGTAACCTCACGATAAAATCCATTGAAATGTTTTCCCAAATACGTGTAGGAATAGGTAAGGGAGTAGGAATAGGTAAGGGCTGGAGTAATCCCGCGGGAGCCAAGTCTCATATTTCTGTTGCTGGCATATTAAACATTGTTGAACAAAAAGGCGGACGTCTTGCTTAAGTTTTGGCCAGAAGTACTGAGCCGAAATACGCTTTAAGGTTTTTAGAAAACCACCATGACCACCAACTCGGTCACCAACTGGAGTCGCATGTGCCTCGTGTAGCAATTTGCTTCGAATATCAGCAGTATCGGGAATCACCATACGTTGTTTGTAAAAGAGGAGTTCACCAACTAAGGAGAAACCAGCATCTGAATTAGGGTCAGCTGTGAATTGGCTGATTATATTGCTGGTGTAAGGGTCCGAAAGCAGGCCCGCTTTAATGTTAACTGTTTCAGAACTGTAGGGTACACATAGTGTAAATAGATCGGCTGAGTGAGGTCGACGTGACAACGCGTCGGCTCCTTTGTTTTCTTTGCCAGCACGATGAGTGATAGAAAAATCATAAGGCATGAGTTTAAGTAAGAGTCGTTGCTCGGTGGTAGTAATTCGCTGCTCCAATAAAAACTGAGTGTAATGATCTGTGCGATACTTAACGAATTAGTTTTTAACGAATTATTTAATTTTAACTTAAATAAATAAATGAATTAAATAATGCATTAATTAAATAATTATCAATAAATAATTAAAATTTTAACTTAAAAGAATTACCGTGAACCTTTTTATCTCAATAATTGAATACATAAATTATCAAAATTTTTATCTCGGAATCAATTTTTTTTATTTTTTTTTAAATTTGAGCAGAGAATCATATTGACCAAAATGCCCTTCCATCACAGTTTTATATTTCAGCGATATTATGACTGGCGTTAAGTCGGTCATTGATATTGTTGTCCACTTAAATCTTATAACAAACCTTCGAGCATTTTTGTGATATGATTTATGGTTCAATTAGCGCACAGAATATTAGAAACTATCAGCCCCAAATTTCGGTTCAAGCTTAATTTGATTTTTGCCAAATCACCCCAACTTGACTTAAACCATTATAATGTTGATCAAAATTTTGATACCAATTGTGAAATTTTGAGCAATGCATCAAGTTTCCTTTACTGTGAGTGAGTATGCACGAGTCCATCTGTTGTCTTACATACATTGTATCCCCTGGGGTCCATTTCTTATTGGTATTGAGACGCACGCAAGGGAGGAACAATTGTATGACTAACAATGGATTTTGATCAAGTCAGTAATTTAGATTGTACAACGTACAGCGGTGATCAAGTTTAATGACTTTGGGTTTGTTCTAGAAAGCGAGTGAAATATTCATGCCTATGAATACCCAGATGATTAAGCCGCATAAAGACTCACAGTGTCCAGAATCCTTACGCTTGTTATTTTCTTTATTATATTTTTGGTGATCAACAACTATAAGACTTGAGTATGACCGGTTATTACATTTCTGCCATCTTCACCAAGACTTTTGTTAGAGACTAACACCTCTTTTCATTTGGCTTTTCTTTAAGTTTATATCACTTACTTTAATCTAACAGCTTGTTTAAGACCTATCAATGCACCAATGATTAAGCACACAGTCTTTTAAGCTTATTTCTTTCTGGATTTGGGGTCAAATAATCAATGTACTATCATTTTCTCTTTTTGCTTCAAAAACTCAAAATTTTGAGGAGCATAAAACAAAATAATTTTAATTGCCCCAGTTAATTTAACTTCACAAATTAATGGCTATCCTATCCATCTACAAGTAGAGAACAGGACCAAAACATGCAAGCATGCTTCACAAACTTAAATAACTGACTAAATTTTCAGCAGAAAATTAATGTAGACAGCTTAACGAACGCCCCAAGTACTTTCCATTTGTCAGATAAATGGCTAACCCAAAGATTCCAAGAAATTATCTGGACCAAACATATACAAGTATATGTTCTTCTAAATAGAAGTAAATGACATAATTTTCAGCGATAATAAGCAAAAATCTTTTTGGTTTTTCTCTTTACAAACTAAAACACAATTTTTTTGTCTTTTTCGGATTTTTATCTGTACAAACAGAAATCACAATCTTTTTGGTATTTTCTAATTTTAAAATGTTTTTGGGTTTTCAAATATTAGAATAAAACAAGAAAGAACACAATATTTTTGATTTTTCAAAGTTTTCTAATGTTTTTGGGTTTTATCTATACAAACAAAAAGCACAATATTTTTTATATTTTCTAGAATTCACCCCCTAAAACCTAAAAAACATAAAATATAAACTAGAACAAAACTAAAAATAAAGATAATCATCCTAACTTTAGGATCTCAGCAACGGTCTTCAATCCGTTTAAACCAAGAAAAATGTTAAAACGTGTTTTATCAAACGCGTTGGTAAATAGATCGGCTTTTTGAAAATCAGTGTGCACTTTCTCAAGATCAATTAATTTCTTTTCATAACAATCCCGTATAAAATGATATCGAATTTCGATATGTTTCGTTTTAGAATGTTGTAAGGGATTCTTGGTGATACTAATAGTAGCAGAATTATCAATTAAGATGGGAGTAGTAAGAAACTTCAAACCGTAGTCGCGAAGATGTTGTATCCACAAAACCTGGGAACAGCAACTCGAGGCTGTAACATACTCAGCTTCGGCGGTTGAAGTGGAGACCGTTGTCTGCTTCTTACACTGCCAGGAAACAAGCCGGCTTCCTAAGAATTGACATCCCGCTGTAGTAGACTTGAAATTGATCTTGCATCCTCCATAATCTGAGTCTGAGTAAACGGTAAGATCAAAAGTATCATCTTTGGGGTACCATAACCGGATGTCAGGATTTCCCCTTAGATATTGCAGAATACGCTTGACCGCTGCCAGGTGAGTCACTCGGGGACTAGCTTGGTACCTAGCACATAAATAAACAGCAAACATTATGTCGGGTCGAGAAACAGTTAAATGCATCAAAGAACCAATCATGGCATGATAGAGGGTCGGATCAACGGTATCCTCCAATTCATCCGGTGATAAATTGTGACCCACAGGAAGAGGAGTAGAAGGGATTTTTCCGGCAGTAATCTTGAATCGGCTCAAGACATCGTTCACATATTTTGTCTGATGAATGAAGATTCCCTTTTCAGACTGATGAATCTGCAACCCTAAAAAGAAATTCATCTATCCAATCGAACTCATCTTGAACTTGGTTTGCATAGAATTCTCGAACTCCTTACATAACATGTCGTTCGTAGACCCAAAGATTATGTCATCAACATAAATCTGAACGAGCAGAAGATCATCACCAATATTCTTATAAAACAAAGTGCAGTCGACAGTTCCATGTTTAAAACCATTATCCTTCAGATGGTCGGCGAGCGTGCCATACCAAGCTCTCGGGGCTTGGTGTAGACCATATAATGCCTTGTTTAATCGGTAAACACGGTCAGGATAATCAGGATCTTCAAAACCTGGAGGCTGTAAGACAAACACTTCCTCATGAAGTTCACCATTGAGAAAAGCACTTTTAACAACCATTTGACATACCTTAATATTCTTGTAAGAAGCATATGCCAGGAAGATTCGAATCGACTCTAATCTTGCAACTGGAGCATAAACCTCAGTGTAATCAATACCCTCTTGCTGATGAAAACCTTGCACCACTAAACGTGCCTTGTTTCTCACAATTACCACATGATTGTCTTTCTTACACTTATATACCTACTTAGTCGGAATTGCCTTTTTGACTCTAGCAGGTTTGTCAATAAGATCCCAAACACCTAAACGTGCAAATTGCTGTAATTCTTCTTGCATGGCTTCTACCCAAGAAGGATCTTGAAATGCCACACGAGGAGTCGTTGGCTCAACTTGAGATAGAAAACAAGTGAATTTAGCAACAGTTGCAATTTCAGATGAGTGTAAGTCAGCATAAGCACATAGAGCATTATTTTCACTTGAGGAAGCAACTTGATGTCGTGTCTGAACTCCCACATCAAGGTCTCCAATAATGTTTTCTTGTGGATGGTAATTATGAATCCTGAGAGTAGGATTTTCAGAAACAGCAACATGTTCAAATAAATTAGCGTAATGTTCACCCAATTCAGGAGATGAAACATCTCTGTCAAGTTCAATAACTTGAGCCACAACTGCATTATCATCGGATGAAGTAGAAACATTATCATAATGAACAGGAGACTCATTATTAGGTTCTTCAGTTGGAGCAACAATTGAAGCTTCAACATAATTTGAACTTGCAAACCTTTGAATTTCCAAATGTTCTTCAAGATAAGCACGAACTAAATCTTCATCTAGATGATCAGTTGTTGGAGTAAAAGAATTAAATAAGCCATCATAGTCAAACATCCAGTCGGGACCTTTTCCTTGGGAAGGAGTAGTGTACTTTTGACAGTCCACATGGTACCATTCTTCAACACAATCGGACATAAAGTTAAACACTCTTTTCTTAGGAGACGCATACCCCAAGAAATAACCCTCAATGACTTTTTTCATCAAACTTTCTGACATCCTTTTTCAACATAGTACACGGACACCCAAATGGCTCCAAGTACTTTAAATTAGGTTTACGATTATTCAATAATTCATAACTGGTCTTCTTGAGTCATTTAACAGGTAGAACTCGATTGAGTGTATAACAAGCCGTATTCACCACCTCATTCCAAAACTGGACAGGAAGTTTTGAATCAGCAAGCATTGTTCTAGCAGCTTCAATCAACGTTCTATTCTTTCTTTCAGCTATACCGTTCCGTTGTGGTACATATAGGGCACTGTATTCTCGATGAATTCCTTTTTGTACACAAAAGAAATCCAATACAGTATTTTTAAATTCAGTACCATTGTTACTTCGAATTCTCCTCACTTTCAGTTTGTAAAGTGATTCGATCTTAGTGATTAGATTTTGAACGAGACCCGGTGTTTGATCTTTTGAGCTCATAAATAAGACCCATGAATATCGTGAATAATCACCTGTAACTACTAGGCAATACCAGTCTCCAGAAATACTCGCACGATTCACTGGACCGAACAAATCCATATGAAGTCGCTCAAGTGGAGTATCAATGGAATTTAATAACTTAGACGGGTGCGATTTCTTCTTCTGTTTACCCTTTTTGCAGGCAACACAGTGATCGGATAACTTAAAATTCTTTAACGACACCCCCTCTACCAGATCGTTTGTCATTAAATAATTCATCTTTCGAACATGTATGTGACCCATTCTTCGATGCCAAAGTACGGAGTCTTTCTCGGTTGCTTTCGAGACAAAACATGTTTTGATCGATGTAGATACGTTAGAATTCATATTCAAGACATAAATATCATTTGATCGTGGTGATCGCATAACAACCATGTCCTCAGGAATCACATAACTCGGTTTCAGAATCAGACACTCTTTATCTGTAAATACTGTAGTGTATTGCTTATCACAAATTTGCGACACACTCAATAAATTATGATCCACTTTATCACAATAGTTAACTTTCTCAAATGTAATCTTCCCATTTGAAACATCACCTTCCTGTGTAATCATATCCCCAGAATTCCGAGCAAATGCCACATAACCCCCTTGAATATTTCTCACGTTTGATAAGAGGTTGAGATTTTCAGTAATATGACTAGAACATCCACTGTCCATGATCCAATTTTCACCAGAAATGGTCTTGGATGAACCCTACACATAAACGAAAATGATTAGTTCAAAAAGGTAGCTCAGGCCTCAGTCTTGGGCACCTTTTGGTTTTCTTGAGAAAAGTTAACCTTAGTTGCATTCAATTGTTGTTCAGCAACTTGAAAATAAGTTACAGGTTTCTTAGACTTTCGTCTTAGATACACAGCTTGAACCACATTTGAATTAACATTTTTGCATAATGTTCAGTAGGTATAAACTTAGGTTTAACGGAACCATGAGTTTCATTCACATGAACAACTTTTCGAGGATGTATGTTTGAAAACATAATATGAGTATCATCAGCACACGAAACCGGTCGTTTCAGAATCTCCTTTACCAAAGGAATCAGTTTGGAATGATCCTTGATAAAAGGATGAAGATTCTGATAGTTCTTCTGGCCACAGTTTTTTACTACATGACCTTGTTGACCGCAAAGAAAACAACTTCGCATGTCAACATGATGATGTTGAAAATTTGTTGGAACATGTGACACAGATGATGACTGATGACTTACATTTTTAGTCATGCTTTTAGCAAAATCATCAGATAATTCAGATTTCTTTTTCAAGTAAAAATATAAATTAGAACAGTTCGAAAAACTTTTCAATGTGTCTGTCCCAGTTGACTTCACAAAGTTAATTTTCTTAGCTTGTTTTAAAACTTGTTTTGCTTTAGTCAATGTGTCAGATGAAGCTGATGTTTTCGCATGAGCATATTGACGTTCAATTTCACGAACCTTGGAGGTTTCATTGTAAAACACACTCTCAATGAGTTCAGGTTTGATGATACTTATTGGAATGTCTTTTTTAGTGAACATTGTATCCATACCCTTTAGCTTAAATACACGAGCAGATGATGGCTTAAGTGCATTAGGATTTATAAAACGTAACAAATCCTCATCAGAAATTTTGGATTTTTCTGGTTTCTTAGCTTTCACCGATTTGACAAAAACATCTTGTTTCATCTTAGTTGTGTGCGAAACATACACAGCCTCCTCAAATTCATGAGGTTCACACAGTATGTGATTAGAACTTGGAATGTTCTTGTTCTTGTGTATAATTTTCGGTTCAAACACATCCTCAATGATAACTTTGTCAACTTTTTCAACAAAAACTTTGTTGCTTTGAACATGAGGTTTCTTAGAAATAGATTGGGTTTTAATAGTTTCAGACTTACTATGTTTAGAATTATCTGAAATCACAGGCTCTTTAAGAATAACATCTTCCTCAGTTGGAGCAAAAGGATTAATTTTATAATAATTATGAAATGGTGGTGGAATTTCAACAAAGCCTATACCTTTCTTTGAATCCTTTTGTTTTCCAGAAACTTCAATAATTTCATTCAACAGAAAAGATGAATTTCGAAATTTACCCAATTTGTTTTTTAACACAAGAACCTCATTCTCAAGCTCGGTTATCTTTGAACGATGTTTCAAAATTTCTTGAAACTTTTGATCATTAATTGTCATTTTTACAGATAACTCAGCTTTGAGATCATGATTACTTGTCGACAATGCTTCAATCTTTTCACGAGATCTCATTTAGATTGTCGATAAGTATCTTTTAAAGAAGCAATTTCTCTCACTAAATTGTCATTGTGATTCTTTAAAGATTCTAACTTAGGTTTGTTAGATTCACAGTCAGCACAATTTATTTTAACATATGAGGTAGCAGAAATAGAATGACTAACCTCGTTTATCTTAGCCATGCATGCGAAGACTGTTGTAGGCTTGTCACAGGAATCATCAGAATCCGATCCAGAGTCATTATCAAAAGACACCTCACTTCCATGGAAATCTTGAGTCAACCCGAATAAAGCCAAATTAGCTTGATTATCGTTGCACAATAATCGTTGTGACCAATCATCTCCGTTAGCCAACATTGCTTGTGACCCAGAACTTGATGGTTTCTTCTCAGCATCATTACCTCGTGGTATTGAAGAGTTTGAACTTTGACCACGAGGACCATTATATTCCTTTTTCGCTTTGTCACATTCTTTTGAAAAATGACCGAATTCTTGACAATTATAACATTTCACTTTCAACTTGTCAAATCCCAACTTCTTGTTTAGAGCAGGAAGATCTTTTCCAGTTCTTTGCATGAATCTTTTTACCTTTCGAACAATCATTTCCATGTTCCACTTTAAATCCATGATTTCTAAGTCATCTGGATCAATCTGATCATAGTCTTCATCAGTTAAATCACTAGTGGCAATTTTGCTACTAACCAGATTTTCATAAGACGTCATGAAAGCAGATAGAAAAGAAAAGTTTTGTTCAGCTTCTTTCATATTGACGTTTGGTGGTGATATTGATTTGCTGAAGATGAACTTCCTGAACCAGCAGAAACATTTGGTGATCCAGAATTACCAGCGGTATAAAAACATGCTCTAGGATCACTATAAATTGTTGTTTCATTCGCTTTTGCTTTCTGTGTCAGAAAAGCAGTGATCGGTGAAATTGTTGAACTTAAAGGCATGCTACCACCATAAAAGGCAGGATCTTGACTTTCCTTGGATGACTTTTGACACTTGAGATCATACTCACGAGCTTCAATCTTTTGTAAAAACTCACTTGCAGTCAAGTCTCATTGAAATAGCTGTTTTCTTTTAATACCATTAGAAAAGTAGAGTACTAACTTGGTAATGCACTCTTAATAGTATCAATCTTATCAATCTCAGAAATTTCCATCTTCATTTTATCCATTTCTGCAATCAAGTGATTGAATATCGTAGTCATCTCTTCAACCGTTTCACCTTTGAGTAAATTAAAGTTTCTGAATTGAAACTTAAGCATCACATTTTTGCTTTCAGCTGTATTTCCCATACTTCTCATTCGGATATGTTGAAACAAAGAAGCACATATTTTAATACTACCCACTTGGTGAAAT
The DNA here is from genome assembly GCF_021521415.1 of Bidens hawaiensis. NCBI lineage: Eukaryota > Viridiplantae > Streptophyta > Magnoliopsida > Asterales > Asteraceae > Bidens > Bidens hawaiensis. Next base: position 995,666 of record NW_027491666.1, on the reverse strand, counting down.
ATATTTTCAGGTAAAGCCATAGTTAGAGTAGAATATGCTTTCGTCTCTATCTCTAGTGTCTTCTTTTCTTCTTGTGAGTATTGAGATATAGCTTTAGGTCTAAATCCGATAGTTTCATCCCCAATCATAGGAACAGTATAAACTTCATCTAAACAATATGAGCAGTCAGGATGAACTGAACCTAAATGTGCACGAAACCGAGGTTCCCATTTGGCGAAGTCACTGAACTTCATCAATCTTGGACATTTTGAATGTGAACCTATCTCGGTATCAAGTTGCAACATTTGTTGCATCAACATGTTTTGAGACGCTAATGCATACATACGGGACATAGTTGACAAGTTTCCAAAATTTGAGGGTGTAACGAATTCACTGGCGAATAAGGTTTAACGAATGAGAATTGTAACGAACAGTACACAATTTTAGCAAACTGTGAACAGTAGAATAACGAATCAAATCTTAACGAAGCTAAGATAGATCAGACAACGAATCACAATTGAGTTTAACGAATCAATCTAACGAATTAGAAAGTCAACGAATCAGAAAGTCAAACTAACGAATTGACTAACGAATTAACTAGCGAATTGATAAAAGAAACTTAATGAATTAGAAAGTATTCAGTAGTGAATCACTAAGAAAAACTTAGCGAAATAGATAACAAACTAGCTACAGTTGATTAGCGAATCAACTATAACGAATTAGGTTGTTACAACCGTTTGTAACAAACTCTGACACCTTATGCCACGTGGCAAAGGTTGTTATGACACAAATCCCAAAGTGGACGCGTGTCACGCGAATTAGTTAACCTAAATAGCGAATTAGATAACACGAATCACAAATTGTTGCGAACTAGCTAGCGAATCACTTTAAGTCTATAACGAATTAGCTAAATTAGATAACGAGTCAAAGTGAATAATATAACGAATCATCAGAAAGATGATAGCGAATCATATTCATCTTCAAATCTTCAAAGAAGATTTCCAGAAATCTGGAAATGATGAACACCAACCCAGAACCTTAAATCTGTAATACTATCTCGATTCTAAACCAAATCACACAAATAACCAACCAAAACACTCGTAAATCGATCACGAATCCAATACTCCTAACCTCGTAACCAAATATCTCCGAATACCAATTCAATTTTGCCAAAACACTGACCCTGTTTCGGCCACAAACCAAACCAATACCGAATCAGTCCAAAATCAATCCAAACCTCAATTCCACTTCCAATACCTTACCAATACTCAAATCAACTCAAACTCAATCCAAACCATCCATAATTCATTCAATTAACCTTAAAATTAGTCCAAATTCAACCAAAACAGAACACTATCGATATGTAAAACTAATTAACCAATCAATACTCTAAATCAACACCAAATCAAGTGTAATTGAGCCCCAACAGCTCTGATACCACTTGTTGGAACCTGAAATTATCAATCCAATAACAATTAACAGATCTCAGATCTGTTTATAATAGATTAATACCTTAACTATAGATCTAGCTCATAATTATCTTTGATTCAGTGTTGTATGCGTGTATATATTATCAGTATGTATATAATAGTAATTGTATAATATTAGGATGAAGATTGAGAGAGAGAGAGAGAGTCTCGTTAATTAGCTCTCTATTTAATTATTAAACGTGAACAGTGTTCACTATATATAGAAGATGGGTCTGGTTCGCTAACATCCCCTAGCGAACCAGACACTACTTCGTTACATACATAAATCAGACGAAACACCCCCTGTCTCTAACGAATCAGGAGGGAATAAACTTAAGTCTTAGTTCGCTAACATCCCCTAGCGAACTAGACCTTACATATAACGAACTAGACAGTAACTTAACTAATTATTACATTAAATATATAACAAATACGTTAACGATAATTACAAAGACTCAAGACACAAAACCGTGCACTAACAGGGACCAAACACACATGTCAATCCATATCAAGAGTTTGAAGGTCGCATGTTTGGTTTCAAAATGATTTCATTTGAATCAATAATCAATAAAGATATTTCTTTGAAATCCATTGTTGGTATAATTCAATTTTCATTAAAATAAATTATGTTATAATTTTAGCTTTAGATTTCCATTAAATCTGTTAATTTGATTTTCTTTGTGTTAGATATTATTGGTCACATGGTTCATGTCTTCAAGAGCAATGCTTCAAATGTCAAGGACAAAAACAAGCGTACAATGGAGATATGTGATTTAAGGTATGTCTATTTACACTACCATTTGGTGACATAATTTAGTTAATATACTTTATACTTTATACTGTATTTAACACTTCTCTCATTTCAGTGGAAATTGTGTATATCTCACACTATGGGATCATTATGCATCTGAGCTCTCTAATATGTCATTGAACATTTTGATTGTCATGCCATTATTGTACTGCAGTTTGGTAGGGTTAAGTATTACACCGGTTCTGATGGTAAAGGTAATTATGTCTACTGTTTTGAAGTTACTTGAGTTTTAAATATATCAACTTAAACTAATGTTTCCTTGAATAATCTTCATTTTTGTTAGAAAAAGTGTATGTGTCGAATTCTTTTGAATCTAATGTTAGTCGTTTCTTTATAAACGGCTTTTTATTTGAAATAGAAGAATACAAAAACAAGTATATTACTAAACCAATCATTATTGTTTTAGTTCATAGATTTTGTGATTTAAATTTTAGATTATCTTACTTTTGCCTAAATTTGTAAATTTTAAATTTTGTAGTTTGTTGGGTTTGCTAAATGGCAATGATGTTGCTGTTCGAAAACCGATTCCGGTGAAGATGTTGTTGTCTGTTGATGATGAGGTTTTGAAAGCAACAGATTTTTTTAACATATGTGATATTTGTACCATTATATTTGTAAGTTAATTATTACACTATTTATGGTATCCTAATTATCTTTGAATACTAATTGAATATTGATTAAGTGCTTTTTACTTTCTTGCAGCCTAAGAGTATCATTATCCTTGGTACAATTAAGGCCATTGATATAATTCTAAATATTTATGTTTCCCGTGTATAGTTTATTTAATATTTTAATAGTTTTTGTTCGTTTTTAGTCGAGATTTGTATACTACTAACACTTTTATCTTTCGTAGGCAATGGAAGTTGATCGTGATAAAAAAGGGCAAAAAACGAGTTAAAAAGAGCCAAAACGGAGATCCGGAACGCGTCAGGAAGGAACCGGACAGAGAATTGATCAGACCGGGCCGGTCTGACCGGCCTCCTTAATGGAACACGCCGCGCCGCGTGGCCAGATGCCTATACCCTGGTCGAGCGGCGCCCGGAGGCATCTGATGGGATTTTATTTCGTTTTTGTTACATGTTGGGCCTTGTTTTCGGTATAAAAACATCTTTAACTTAAACCTGACAATACCCTGCTGCCACCAGACGAACTTGGAGATCTTTGAAGCATATTTTCGAGTCTTGTGGTAATTTTGATGGCACGAGAACAACCGGTGAAGAGTTACACGTTCGCGATTGAAGAATACGAGTTTTATCATCTTTGATTTCTGTTCTTTATATTCTCACCATGTTTTCAGTTTTATTTTCTTTGTTGATTTAGACTATATGATGCTAGGCTAAACTCCATAAACTACCTAGGTTGTGATGAACCTTAGTTCGGTTTGATTTTGTTTGGGATTTTGTTCGTTATGGATTTTATGTTCTAAGTAAATTGTTGAGTTTGATTTAATTGATGCATTTGATTGCTTGGTTTTGTTTACTTGGATTTATTGTTTCACATTGACCTTGTTGCTTGTTTCACATGATAGAGTTTTGTTAGGTCATTTACTGTGTGTTCTTGACTAGTTTGTGATTGATATCGATTAAAATCATAGAAACAATAAAATTAATTAAACAGATAAAAGTGAGCTGCTAGCCTAGAAAGATGTAAGGTGATAGGCTATTTATAGATCTTTGTTTGTCAGGATTGCTAGATTTAGTTCTTCGTAAGGAGTTCGTCTAGGTTTGATTGTCAGCTTAGTCTATTAAGTTAAGTGAGTCTGCTTTACTATCTTTGATTTCCGTGCTGTATGATAGGATTTCGTCATAAAGATACTTAGACATAAGTTATTAAATGATCGTAAGGAAGTTTAATTCATAAAAACTGGTTTGTCTTAAAACTTGTTAGAAATCCATAGGCGTTTTCTTGAAGTTCAAGGGTCCCGTTCGGGTTTTCTGTCAACGGTCTATTTCATGATCCCAGTTCCATAACTTGAGTTTTCCATTTAATTAGTAACCGTAACTTTGGGGATTCTAGCCTAGGTAGTTGTTTTTATCATCTGAATTAATCTAAGTTTCTTAATAGTTTATTATTATAACTAAATTAGGGTTAAGGTTTATTATTAAATTACTTAGTTTTAAGATAATGATTAGTTTTATTATTATTCTATTAATTAGGGTTTGTTTTAGTTAGTTTAGTATTAGTTTAATAATTAATTTAGTAAGTAATCATTAGTAAGTTTTAATTATTAGTTAATTATTTATTTAGAGTTTTAATTAGTTAGTTTAAAATTCCCCCTCAAATATTATTATTAAATAGTCGTGTCTTGTAGTTGAGTCTTGTTTGCTAGTTTCGTAATTTATAGAGTCTCGTGGGTTCAATATCCAGACTTACTTAGTTGTACTAGAGTCGACCGGTACACTTGCCGGTTAGTAGTTTAAGTTAAGTTTAAGGGTCTAGAGTATTACTTAGTGTCTAGTTTTAGCGTATTATTATTTGACTACTTTTAGCACATCAGCCATCTATCCAGATACGGAATGGTATTACATTAGGTGTAATACTTGTAGTCGTAAGCTCATGAAAAATAATGGTGAAGGGGGAAAGGAATATGAACGCAAAACAGAAAGATGCAATGTGTTAGGTGTTCTCTCTACACCTAGCTATTTATTGAATACAAATTCAAAGGTGTACTTTGTCCATTGTAGAAATATATATTTTTTTTGCTATTCACCTATTTTTAAAACTTATTTAGGTTCAAGATCAAGATAAGAGTGCAGGATTTCACTAGAGTTGTGTCATTGACTCTATTTGCTAGAGATGCTAAAATGCTGACTAACAAAACAACAAGTGAATTGATTGATTCTCAAAATGAGGTTTGTTTTCAATTACTATAGTTTATTTATACATCATTGTCATTATATTGTTAGGTTTAATAATAATTAATATTATATTTGTTTTTCATCTTATTTTATTACAGAATAAGGTTAAAAATGGTGGATTCCCTGCTGAGTTGGATTGTCTTTTAGAAAAGAAACTCGTTTTTAAGGTCGATGTGACAGACTTCAACTTCAGAAACAATGTCGAAGACTATGGTATAAACAAGCTTACGGATGACACTAATATTATCACTGAATTACAGAAAAGGCAGAATGGTCGTTTGGTAAATATCTAATTTTAACATTATTTTATTATTAATTTTATTTTATAATTATTTCATTTAACATATGTTGATGTTCCAATTTGTATTATCAGCAATCAGATTCTAATTCTGTTACATTGGGAGCATCTATTTCTGAATTCCTGTTATCCGGTTCGGTTTCCATTAAGGTATAGATATTTTTTTAATATAATAGTTCAAACTTATAAATATAGGTAACAGAAAGATGTGTAACATGATTTTGTGTTGGCGGTTAGTTTTTTAATAACAGCTTTCTGATATTGGAGATAATCAAACTCCAAGTTCAAATGTTGATGCTCAGGATGTGGCAAATGATACAAAAGGAATGTCAACGTCTTCTGACAATAAACTTAAGAGAAAACTGGTGGAAGTTTTTGAAGTTGACGATGAAGCTAGCATATCGGCCACTAAGTTTAAGTCAAAGACTATCGAAGAGATGGGGACCACCAGTGAATCATGCCATGGTGCAACACTTTTAACTCCTAAAGTGGAGAAGGAATCTAAGTGAACAATTTAAGTTTTGTTTCGGTTTACCGTTATGTTAAGTCTTTTTGAGAGTTTTGGATATTTTATGTTTGGTTTTTTCCATTTGTTTTTTTTAGCGATTATCCCTGAATGTTGATTGTTTTGAACAATTTATCCTTATTTGGATGTTTGGTTATATTTATGTTTTGACTTAATTTGAATTAATGTTTGGTTGTTTGGTCTATACATAAATCTATTAACAAAATAATCTGCCATGCAAATAATCTTTGAGTGTGAAACAAGTTTATTTTATATTTGAAATATATTTTCATTTACCGTAACCTTTGATTTTTATAATATGAAAATGCTTTTTGTGAATATTTTTATGTATTTTATATAAGTATATATTTATCAATTACAATTATTTCCTCTAATATTTATTGACCGATTATAAGAGGAAACAAATATATAAAAGGTTAACTTGAATGCCATCAATTTAAATTATATTTTTTTAAGAAAAGGATTGTATTATTTTATTTTCTCTAACTATAGGTATATGTTTGTATTTTAATTTTTCATTCATTAGGATTTTTATGTTTCTTGTATATCTTTAATCTTTAAGAAATTTAAATTTCAAACCTTTTACTTATAGCCGAATATATTATAGTTGATTATATCTATATCCGAATATAATTTGTATGTATTATATAACTTATTAATTTACTATATTAAAAAATAAAAATATGTTTAATGTTCATAAATAGCCTAAAATATATAGGGTAAATGATGAGTTTTCTTGATTGAATAAACCACCATTCTTCATTTTAATTAAAAAAATCAGATTTGAAGATCAACATACACACTATAACTTCTTCCATCAAAACCTATCTGTTTTTCAAAATCTTCAACCATGGCCACAATTGCTAACTGGAAATTTTCATCCGATTTGAATAACTATCACTTTGTTCTTAGCGATCTGTCAATAATCTACAAGGATTCTATCGAATATGTTATGTCTTTTAATATTATGTTTAAGTACCAAATACACGCCATCGGCAATCGAAAACAAGTTCAAACCGCTGAAGAGAAGGCACTACTGAATGTTATACATGAAAATATTGAACAACATCAACAACAACTACTTCCCTTGGTCAATGTTAATGAGTGGTTTTATTATCCTTTGCAAAATAATGTGGTCATAAAGTATGTGAATGGGCAACAACAGATTGTTAAACCTAAATCAATATTTCAATCCAATGATCTTTATCTTTTAAGAGATTTGGATCACTTGAAGCTTTCTAATGTGAAAAAAGAAAGGGCACATTTCGATTTGGAGAATGAGGTCAGTAAGAAGGTTAAATGGTTGTTAGAGTGTCAAAACTATGAATCCAATTTTGATGATCTTGAAAGCTCTTTGGATTCTGATTATGAAGTTTAAGGTAAGACAGATGAAATATGTTACTTATTTATTTGAAAGTCTAAGTTTTGACTTTATTGTTGACTTTGTTTTGGTTGTTTATGTTATTAGTTGTAACATCCCGAAATTTCTAAAAATAATATTAACTATATTATTTAATTATGGTGGGAAAGTTCACTCGAGTTAGTAGAGAAATAATAAAATAAATAGGAGTTATTATGAGTCGGGTTTGTGTTGGGTTAAATAATATGGGTCATGGACTTGTGTTAATAAGGAAAGGAGGAAGACCATGGGCTTAGGCCCATGACCCATAATATATAAACCATAATTACCCTTTTATTTCATTCATTTCACGTATCCCTTACACCACCTAAAACACACACTTAAGCTCTCTCTCTTATTCTTTCTCTCTAGCCGAAACCAAGAAGAAGAATTGATTTCCGACCCCAGGTAACGATAGTATGATATTGTATAAACCCAAACCCGCTAGATCTAGTCGCGAAATGACGAGCCGACACCTTAAATCGTTAAAGACACGAGATTCGGATGGAATCGGGTATAAACCGGTCAAAAGATGAGCTTAGGGATCACCCTAGCTCAGATCTGGATCGAACGGGACGAAAAACGGTGAAAACGGTGATGAAACGAGCGAGATCTCGCTTTTTCGGCGAGATCTCGCTTTTCCGGCAACAGCGGCGCCGGAAAGGCGGTTCCGGAATAGTAGATGTGTCAGAGAATGTTTCTCTGACCTAACCCTAATTCGTTAACGAAACTTTAACGAAGTAGCCTTGATTCGTTAGCTAATTCGTTAAGGGAAAGAATGACGAACTAGTCCAATTCGTTATGAGGACCAGTTCGTCATAAGGTCCAACTCGTTATAAGGACCATTACGTTATAGAAGTCCAGTTCGTTATAAAGGTTCAATTCGTTATGAAGTTCAATTCGTTATGAAGATCCATAAGTGGTAATTCGTTATGATATAACGAATCAGTACTCCACTCGTTATAGAGTCCTAATTCGTTAAGGAACTGAATAACGAATCAGAAACTGAGAACTGGATAACGAACTAGACTTTGGACGAATGACAGAAAGGTCCCTGTACATAGAGAAGAATGATTTAATTACAAAATAGACCTTGGACTTTATTAATTAACGAAGGATACCTTAAAGGATTAACGAGTTATCCATAAAATAATATTATGAAATCCTAATGGAAAATGTGTTAAGACAGTTTATGGAAATAAAATTTTTCCAAGCTGACCTGGCAGCTTAACCCTAGCCAGGGGCTCTGCCCCTTGGACCCCGCTAGGGGCTGCCGCCCCTAGAACCCCGCTGCCAGGGGCGCTGCCCCCGGACCCCCGTTCGTTGAGGGTTATAAGTAAACTAGAAACGCGATATGGGTAGTGATAGTTAATTGATACGTGTAATTGTTATACAATTAGTCGCGCTCCGCTAAAGAAAGGGATAATCATTAACGGTGAACGTAACCGCATTCATGTGAGTTTCTAGCCGCATTTCCTTGTTATGTTTTCGGGGCTGTGAGCATACTCGATGTTAAGTGTGAATACACTTACCTTGAGTGGTAAGTGTATGCTATAACTGCTATATAGACCTCATGTAGAGGTTATGAACGAATGTTTGATGGTGCGTGAACGATCTTCGGATATTGCACGTGTCGTCAAAGGATAATGATCTTCAAGTGGTTATAAGTGTGTGTGAATGTTATGATGTGACTTGCTTATTATGTAAATGATGAACTGATAGGAAGTATGTTGTAGACAAGTAGTATAAAGTGTGATAGCAGTGGTAAGGGGTCTACTAAGGGTGTTAGTGGAATGACGAAGAACGTGGTGGGGTAAGCCTATACGTGCCTTCGTTATTAAAGTGGCATAACGAGAGAACGTGGGAGGACAAGCCTCTACGTGCCTTCGTTATTTAAGTGGCATAACATGAGTGCGTGGGAGGGCTAGCCTCTACATACTCCCGTAACAAATGGCTAAGATGTCACACCCCAACCGACGGCGGAAATGCCGGGGCGTGGACTGATTGTCACAGCTCACAAGGTTACTATCATGCACAATATAAGTTTCAATATCTATTTAATAATTTCATTTAAAACAAATATTCATGTACATCAATGTTATAAATAAACAATTGCATAATTCATACAACAATACAAATTTTATGCTTCTTGATTAATATATTCTTCTAACTAAAGTCTTCACCAACCTGCATATGCGTATAAAATAGAATTTTGTCAACAACACATGTTGAGTGAGCAACACACCAGTTTAGTTGTACATATAGTATATATAACAAAATACGTAGTTGCAACAAGTCATATGAGAATAACAAAGTAACCAAATGAGCAAGTATAACTGAGATGTCGAAAAGCACAAGCTATAACGACTGGCGTATGATCATACTAGACTGAGATTATGTTGGACCTCTTCGAATGCGAAAGCATACAAAGCAAATAAGCACGTAAACAAGTAAGGTATAAATTGTTAACACATAAGACAAAGTTGCAGTTTTGTGTATAAGTACATATGAGAAATATATTTACGCATATGTCCCCAAAATATTGAAAGCGGTAAAATAGGGGAATGCGGTACTCACCTCAATAGACGATCAAAGATGAAAAGAGAATATTAAGAATGACGATTCACGAAAATCATGTGTTGACGATAAGGCCTATAGAGGAAGATAGAGTATAGATACGCTAAGTTAATGAACTAGATCAATTAAGAAAGCACGATAATTATAATTATTATTAAATCATATTATATTCTTTTTATCATAATTAATATGATATTTGATTTTATATAAAGATATTATATGGAAAATTATTAGTTTGTTAAACTACAAATAAAGTATATTATAATATTTAATATAATATATAAAAGTATTATATGAATAAAATACATCTTTTAAAAGAACTTATAAGTTTGTTAAAGTATATAAATATATATATAGTTTGCCTTTTATATAAACACATATGTATATATATTAAACCATTAATATTAGTTTACACGATAAAATATGTACATACGTATATATACATACATGTCTACATATACGTACATACACGAACGAAAGGTGCGAGAAACAAGTATTATATGACCGGTTTTTAATAAAAGTAATTGTTTAATAATTATTATTAGTATATTTAATAAAAAAAATCTTAATATGTGTTTACCAAAAATAAAACTAAAAACGGGGTGGCAGGGACTCGAACCCGTGACATGCCACTCCTTAACCAACGAATTAACCAGCTGGGATAACCAGCTACATGCAGCAGAACTTAGAAACGCTAAAACATAAACCACAGTATCCAGAAAAGAATCAAGAACAAGCCCTAACAACATCAATTGAGCCAAATCTGTTAATGATAATCAAATTAGCCTTAGGGCTTTTGAAGAACGAGTTAAGACGAACGTAATCATGTGGTTAATTACCTTGAAGACGATCAGATGAGCGTTTAATTGATCGCTATAGGGCCGGCCACGACTAGGTCACGAACACGCGATTTACATCAACTAAAATCAAATTAGTTATAGGGTTAATAACAACGATGTTTATATGATGCTAGCTGCACCTTTAATTGAGTTAAGAAGGTTATTATAAGGTATAATGATTGAACGAATTCAGGCGGAGGATAATATAATCAAAACGAATCGGTTATGATACGGTTTCCTAATTACTTGTGTTGGTGTGGCCGAAAATAACATAAATAAAAGATTTACGAGATCAATTAGCAAGTTTAATGCGAATTTTGTGGTCCAAGTTAGCAAGATTTGAATTCAGGTTCAAGAAAACTAATATGGGTCGGGTTTGCTAAACGGGTATACAGTTTATTATACAGGTTATAATAATAATATTTTCAGTTTGGTCCTTGAAGTTTGAAGAATTGGATACAATTGAGATGAAATTAGAGAAAAAAATTAAATATGTTGGAATACCGTATGCCCGAGACACATAATTAGGTTAATGTGGCTAGCCGTGTTTGATCCAAGTCGGGTCATACCCAATAACGAGTTAGACACACACCAATTATGTATTTGTTGAGATATGATCTATAAAACAAATACAGAACACAACACATTCAGAAATCGGGTTTCTGAATAATTACTTGAAAGTGTTAAATAAATTAATTGGTTAATTTATTTATTCAAATAATTATTATTGGAATGATTATTTAAACATGTGTTCTTTTATAAAATGGTTTATAAAAGATGGGATGTTTATATATTTTATAAGGTATAAAATATATATTATTTAGACATGTATGCCTTACACCCCATACACTTGGTCAAAGTTGGTAAGGACTTGATGGAGGTTGAGTAACTTTTACTTGACCAAAAACCTAACTTAAGATATGAATGAGATATGATCTCATTTATATAAAGATCAACATACTTTCAAGATAATAATAAGTAACCACAACTCTCTCTTTCCCTCTAGCTTTTGGTTCGGCCGAAGTCAAGAAACAAAAGAGGTTCGAGTCTCGGTTTCTCGTGTTCAAGCTTCCTAACATAGCTCGGTGTGTGTTGGAGGCTCGGGGTATCTTCCGTTTGAGGATTTTCCCTTTGAAAGTCTAGCATCAACATCATCATCTTCTTCAACCATCAACTACATCTCTTAAGGAGTTAAGAATGTAAGTTTTACAAGTTTTGATAGTTTAGTTTTTCCGTATTATTTGATCCTTAGTCTCGGGTTTCTAATCTTAAGATTAATGGTAATCTTGAAACAAGAATAAAGGGTTATTCATAGATTAACACACATATGAACTTGTAATATATATATGGATATATGTACATAAAGTTTATAGATAATCACGCTTCCGCCTTTTAATGACTAGTTAAATGATTAACTAAGTCTAAAATATCCATAGAAACCCAACAAATGGCATCAAGAGCCGGGATACGGGAAACTAAGCTTCGGGTTTTCGGTTTTATATTTTCCCTTGAAAGATTTTATACAAAAAATTAACATGCATGATTTTTTTTGTATTTAATCTTGTTATATTTTTGGCTTTGTTCAAAAAAAAAATAAATAAATAAATAAAACCGAGCTATTGGGCCGAAGCCCACTTCTTTTGGTTAATGGGTTAACCGAAAAAAGGGAAGAAAGTTAAATGGGCCGAAGCCCATGAGACTTTCTTATGGACCGAAGCCCAAGAACAAGTTATTGGGTCAAACCCAAATGGGTTGGGCTAGGCCCGATAAGGTCAAGGGGTTTTGGAACGGGATCTTAAAACATAACGGGTTATGTTTGTTATTTATTAAAACTAGACCGAGCCGTAGACCAAAATGGATGTTTGTTTGTGGTTGATGATTGTAATTGTAATTAATTATTCAAGTTTCGGTTTGTAATAATTAATTAGGGGCAGTTTTGTAATTTTGTAATTATTTATTCATATGGGTATGTAATAAATAGATTATTTGTAATATCTTTATTTTATAGAATAAAAAATGTATTAGGACATTTGGTTTTGTAAAATTAAAGAAGATTGCAAAATTGGAAGTTTGGGCCTTATTGGGCCGGGTATGGTGATAATGGGCCTCACAAGCCCATTAAGGGGATTCAAGCCCAAAAGGACCTAAGCCCACCAATTGAGCCCAAATGGAAGCTTATGGAAGCTAAGGCCCAAGTTCAAGCCCAATGGATTACAACGGGGTTGAAGAAGATGCTTGACGCATTTGGATGCGGGATCAAGTGGGAGCTACAACATCCATGTGTCGTGTGTCCCTTAGGATCGGACCTAAGACACACACTTGTTTCGGCTAACAAGTGTGGTCTAACTTAGTGGCTCGTGTCTAGTATAATTGTGTATGCTTGTTAATTGATTGTTTGATTATGTGGTTGTTAGATATTAGGATATCAACTTCGTCACATAGAATTAATTAACAAAGCATAAAACGGGTTCTAACAATTATCGGTAATAACGTGACACGTAGTTTAATAAAATGGATTTATTAACTAGCCGTCTCACGCCCATAATAAAATGGTTTTATTATAAATTAGAATTTTGAAAATGGTTTCAAAATAATCATGTTACTAAATGCATGTTAGAACATGATTTAAAGTTTTACAACTAGAATTATTAAAACTAAAAATCCCTTTTAAAATTAAGGATAACAAGTTAAACACCATCCTTTTGTATAACGCTTAACATATTAGTAAGCTCTTAGTGGGAAAAAGGTCACCTAACCGCGTAGAGTAAATTAATATGTTGAGGTAATATTGGCATATAAATGGGAAAAAGGTCACCTAACCATTTGTATGTTGATATTACAAGTTGATACAAGTAGGACGACTTAAATTAGAACCATGTGAAGAGGGTCACCCAAGCATGGGGTCTAATAGGTGTTGATGGGATAAACATGCCGACACGAAATATGATTTCGAACCGGTCCCATAAACTCTAGAAGTTGCAAAAGGGTTTGCAATTGTTATGAATAACTACCTTGATAAACCGACAATGGGAAAAAGGTCACCTAACCGGAGTCGGGTTTATCGTTGGATTCTAGATTTTAATTATTAATTATATTTGGTATATATAAAAGGGTACTAATAATTAAAATAAGTAAAACACTAAAATGAACTTAATTAAAATTCTGCAGATGGCCGCACACGTCGACGACAACATAATCCCTAACGTCCAAAATGTATCTCTCCGATCTATTCTCGCTAAAGACCGTCTTAATCACAATAACTTTTCGGATTGGTTCCGAAATTTAAGGATTGTTCTAAAACAAGAAAAATTATATCATGTTTTGGAAACACCTATCCCCAACGAACCGGAAGAGGGAAGTGAGGTCGAATACATGAATTGGGTCCAACACACGGAAGATTCCATTCAAGTGTCATGCCTCATGTTGGCGACTATGGTTCCCGAAATCCAAAAGGATTTCGAAAACCATAATGCGTACGACATGATTACTCAACTTAAGGAAATGTTCCTTAAGCAATCGAGGGTTGAAAGGTTCGAAACGGTTCGAGCCTTGCATGCATGTAGAATGGATGATAATCAACCAGTTTCAACTTATGTACTTAAGATGAAAAGTTACATTGATCGCCTCACCAAGCTCAATTGTCCCATCTCAAAAGAGTTAGCAACGGATTTGATCCTTAACTCTTTGTCGAAAAGGTTCGACACTTTCGTGTTAAATTATAACATGAACGGGTGGGACAAAAACATTGGAGAACTTCATTCAATGCTTAAAACAGCCAAGGCGAGCATGGGTAAAAGGGTTTTACCCGTGTTTGCGATCAATGAAGGTGGATCCAAGAATCGATCTCAGCCCAATCCTAAGGCTAAGGTAGCAAAAAGAAAGGGTCCTCCGGTGCATCTTAAGGGTAAGGGCAAGGCACCGGTTATGGCAAAGAAACAAAAGGTTGTGGAACCGAGGGGTCATGAGGATGATCCTTGTTTTGGTTGTGGGGAGACCGGACACTGGAAACGCAATTGCCCGGTCTACCTAAAGGAGCTAAGAGACAAGAGGAATGCGGGGCATGCCTCGGGTAATGTCTTTATGATTAATATTGAGCTAAATCTTATTTCTTCTAACACATGGGTATTGGATACCGGATGTGGAACTCACATTTGCAATTGGTTGCAGGGGTTCAAAAGGAATGAAGACTTAAAGAAGGGCGAAGTGAGTCTTTTCATGGGCAACGGTGTAAGGGTGCACGTGGTCCCTAGAGGAGACTTCACTTTATCGCTTCCAAGTGGTTTGGAAGTTGTTTTGAGGAATGTTTTGTATGCTCCTAGTTTGACTAGGAACATTATTTCCGTGCACCTTCTTAGACAATGTAATTTTGACTTTAAATTTGTAAAATCAGAAATGCATGTATCATCTAATGGTATCTTTTATTTTAAAGCTGTACCAAACAACAGTATTTATGAATTGGTTCATGATAATACCTCAAATAGCTCATTATATCAAACTTCCACCAAAAGACTCAAAAAGGATTTGAGTGATTCCTACATTTGGCATTGTCGCCTTGGACACATAAACAAGAATCGTGTAAATACTCTCCAAAAGAATGGTCTTTTGAAAACAAACGAGTTAGGTTCGTTTGATGAGTGTGAATCTTGTATTCAAGGCAAGATGACCAAAGAGCCTTTCAAAGGTACAAATGAAAGGGCTAAGGACTTGTTAGGTATCATACATACGGATGTATGCGGACCTCTCAAGCCCACTAGTAGGAATAGTGAAAGGTACTTCATTACCTTTACCGACGATTTTAGTCGATATGGGTATGTGTATCTAATGAAACACAAACATGAAGCCTTTGAAATGTTCAAGGAATTTCAAAATGAAGTACAAAATCAGCTCGACCGAACAATCAATGTACTCCGCTCCGATAGAGGAGGCGAATACCTAAGTGATGCTTTTCAAAGTCATCTTAGAGATTGTGGAATTGTTTCACAGCTCACTCCTCCTGGTACTCCTCAACATAACGGAGTATCCGAGAGGAGGAATCGAACACTGTTGGACATGGTTCGATCAATGATGGCACGAAGCTCACTACCACCATCATTTTGGGGATATGCACTACTTACAGCAGCTCGTATTTTGAATATGGCCCCGACCAAAAAGGTGGATCGAACACCCTATGAAGTGTGGCATGGAAAGGTTCCATCCCTTTCATATTTAAGGGTATGGGGATGCAAAGTTTATGTTAAACGTGACACCCCAAATAAGCTTGAGGCTCGATCCATCAAGTGTATCTTCATAGGATACCCAAAGGATGATATAGGATATATATTCTATGATCCTAGTGAACAAAGAGTGTTTGTTTCACGCAAAGGATACTTCTTAGAAACTAAGTTCCTTATGGAAGGACCTAGTGAAAAGAGAGTGGAACTTGAAGAGGTTCAAGAATCACTGGATGATACACAGTTGGTCGATACTAGCTTTCAACACGAGGATGTTGAAGGTGATCAAATGGTTGATCATACACACGTTGCTCGCAGATCTAGTAGGGTTAGTCAACCTCCCGAGAGATATGGATTTCTCGTGGATGGTTGCTACTTGGTCGATTCGGATGAACCGATCTCCTACAAAGATGCTATGTCACAACCTGATTGTGAAAAATGGCTTGAAGCCATGAGCGCCGAGATGCAATCCATGCACGATAACCAAGTTTGGGAATTGGTTGATCGTCCACTTAACTCCAAACTGGTTGGATGTAAGTGGGTCTTCAAGATGAAGACCGATATGCATGGAAATCTAGATACTTACAAAGCACGACTTGTAGCAAAAGGTTTCACACAAACTCAAGGGATTGATTATGATGAAACCTTCTCGCCGGTCGCGATGCTTAAGTCGATCAGGATATTATTTGCCATTGCAGCTCATTTTGATTATGAGATATGGCAGATGGATGTCAAGACCGCTTTTCTTAATGGATATCTTGAGGAAGATGTCCATATGGTTCAGCCTGAAGGTTTTGTCGATCCATCTAATCCTGACAAAGTATGTAAGTTAAGGAAATCAATCTACGGGTTGAAACAAGCATCACGGATGTGGATTCATCGTTTTAATGAAGAAATCAAAGCGTTTGGTTTCGTCCAAAACGGTGATGAGGCGTGTGTGTATAAATGGGCTAGTGGGAGTATAGTCATGTTCCTTATTTTGTATGTCGATGATATACTTTTATTTGGAAATGATATACCAAGTATGGAAAGCGTTAAAGCGTGGTTAAGTAGTCGTTTCTCAATTAAGGATCTTGGAGAAGCGACATATATCTTGGGAATAAAGGTCTATAGGGATAGACAAAGGAAATTGATCGGACTCAATCAAAGTGCATACATTGATAAAATCCTGAAAAAGTTCAGGATGGAAAACTCTAAGAAAGGTTTGGTACCTATTCCTAGAGGAACCGTGTTAAGCTCATCCCAAAGTCCTAGCTCTAAGGAAGAGCAGGATAGGATGAAGCATGTTCCTTATGCTTCGGCAATAGGATCTATTATGTATGCAATGATGTGCACTAGACCGGACGTCTCGTATGCTTTAAGCATAACGAGTAGATACCAGCACAACCCAGGTGACAGTCATTGGATGGCTGTCAAGAATATATTAAAATACCTTAGAAGGACTAAGGATATGTTTTTAATATATGGGTCTGGTGAGGAGGAACTCGTCGTAAAGGGTTACGTGGATGCGAGTTTCCAAAATGACCGAGATGATTCTCGGTCACAGTCGGGATATGTCTTCATTTTGAATGGAGGCGCTGTCTCTTGGAAGAGTTCGAAGCAGGATGTTGTCGCGTTATCCACTACAGAATCTGAGTACATCGCCGCTTCAATGGCAGCCCAAGAGGCTGCATGGATGAAAAAGTTCATCATGGATCTAGGGATTATCTCTACTATTCAGGAGCCCCTAGAGATATTCTGTGACAATGAGGGTGCTATTGCACAGATCAAGGAGCCTCGTGCTCATCAGAAAACGAGGCACATTGAGCGCAGATTCAACTACATAAGGGATGAAGTTGAAAAGGGAAAGATATGTATTCATAAAGTTCATACCGATCAAAATATTGCGGACCCACTCAGAAGCTCCTCGATAGGCCAAAGCATGAGGGTCATGTTTGTGCATTAGGACTTCGGTATTCTAGTGAGTGGATTTAATCTGTGTTTAGTGTTTGTATAAGAACGAATGTAATGGGTATCTCATGAAAATTAATTATGTTTTAATTATTCAATGAGTTATGTTCTATATTTGCATGTTTAATCCATGAATGACTTATGTTGTTCTAAACGTCCGTAGTCGATCATACTTGTGGGAACAAGTATGAAGGTAAGACTATTATGAACCCGGATTGGTTGATATTCATGTGACGAATATAGGGCATAGGTTTGCCACCAAACTTCATAGATATTTGTGGGATACAAATATTGGACTGACCCGCTCTCAAGGATCACTGCATGGAGTTAGTGTAACTGATCATAAGTAATCCTTGAGTAAAGGCGAGTATCATTGTGTCCTTTGACCTAAGATGCATATTGGATCTGGTCTTTCATCAAGTCTGATAACTTGACTCTCTTCTTTGTTATTTCGGTAACACGATAACTTGTAAGAAAGAGCTCAGATATCATACGAGATGTCAACAAGGGTGTATGCAGTCAAGATGGGATTTGTTCCTCTTATGTGTTGAGAGTTTAGATGTCTAAGGCCTGTTAAGTTAAATCATTGAGAGAATGATCACTCTGTGTCTCTTCGATTTGACAGGACATCTAGTAACAAAGGGATGTAGTGATAAGACTTACCTATATCATATCAAGTATGGACTTGAAGGGGATGATGTTATTGAATGGCACTTAGTCAAACACACTAGGGATGGTGACCTGTTGTTAGGCGGTATTCACCATTAGCATTAACTTCCTATGAGTCACGTGCAAGTGGGAGATTGTTGGAATACCGTATGCCCGAGACACATAATTAGGTTAACGTGGCTAGCCGTGTTTGATCCAAGTCGGGTCATACCCAATAACGAGTTAGACACACACCAATTATGTATTTGTTGAGATATGATCTATAAAACAAATACAGAACACAACACATTCAGAAATCGGGTTTCTGAATAATTACTTGAAAGTGTTAAATAAATTAATTGGTTAATTTATTTATTCAAATAATTATTATTGGAATGATTATTTAAACATGTGTTCTTTTATAAAATGGTTTATAAAAGATGGGATGTTTATATATTTTATAAGGTATAAAATATATATTATTTAGACATGTATGCCTTACACCCCATACACTTGGTCAAAGTTGGTAAGGACTTGATGGAGGTTGAGTAACTTTTACTTGACCAAAAACCTAACTTAAGATATGAATGAGATATGATCTCATTTATATAAAGATCAACATACTTTCAAGATAATAATAAGTAACCACAACTCTCTCTTTCCCTCTAGCTTTTGGTTCGGCCGAAGTCAAGAAACAAAAGAGGTTCGAGTCTCGGTTTCTCGTGTTCAAGCTTCCTAACATAGCTCGGTGTGTGTTGGAGGCTCGGGGTATCTTCCGTTTGAGGATTTTCCCTTTGAAAGTCTAGCATCAACATCATCATCTTCTTCAACCATCAACTACATCTCTTAAGGAGTTAAGAATGTAAGTTTTACAAGTTTTGATAGTTTAGTTTTTCCGTATTATTTGATCCTTAGTCTCGGGTTTCTAATCTTAAGATTAATGGTAATCTTGAAACAAGAATAAAGGGTTATTCATAGATTAACACACATATGAACTTGTAATATATATATGGATATATGTACATAAAGTTTATAGATAATCACGCTTCCGCCTTTTAATGACTAGTTAAATGATTAACTAAGTCTAAAATATCCATAGAAACCCAACAAAATATTAATAAAATAATCCATTTGTTACTGCGATATTTTTATAAAATGACCTGAACACCGAAACGAGTCGGGTTTATAAGTTTCGAAAAGACCGAGTTGTTACATAAGACGTATGGGACAGTTAAGTGGTCACGCGGTAAGTTGAGCAGGATAGATAACGGACTATGTGTCTTTGGATACGTATATAATGCATGTAATGGTTGTATGGTAAGTTGCTTGATTAACTAGAACTCACTCAGCATAGCTGACTTTTAGTATGCACGCAGGTAACCAAGTTCAAAGAGCTAACATGAGGACGGCACATGGCATGGATTGAGTGGCTGACATCTAAAGATAAAAGAAATGATGTTTTAACACGATGACTTATGTTATGATTTAAAGACAAGTTTGGAATGTTTTGTAATAAATGATTGAAGTTTTATGTTTTTCGCGAAAGTTTTAATTAACTCTGATTGTAGAACTGTGTTGATGAGTAAATCCAACGCTAAAGTAGGGCACCGGGATCGGGGCCTTACATTAGTTTACTTTTTAATTACAAACTTTGAAAAAAGTAAAATACACTGGTATAATCGTTTCTTTTTGTTTGTCAAGTTGTCGTGACTGTTAGCTTTTTTTGGTGGATTTTGATTGAAGGTGATGGTTGGTAAACTTAACTTCCACATGTTTATATCTTCTTTTAGAATATCCTCTTTATGTTTGTTATTTAGTTTGTGTTAGTATCAATTTTCTATTAAATGGATCTGAATTATAATCTTTTTGTATTATTAGTTACTTTTAATATGTTTGTCTGTCTAATATGACAGTTTCAATATTCTTTGATTTTTTATTACCAGTTTTGATGCATTTGATAGTTTTAAAGGTTTTTTAAAGGTTTTGTTTTAAATAGTTATGATTGTCTATATTTAACTGCTAATTGTTACATTTTCACGTTTTCTTTTTTACTTTAACATAAGTAGGTAGATATTTAACTATCATACATTCATTATGATATTCATTAACATTTTGGTTTAATAGTTAATTACTTTCCGTGGTTTGTTTTGTTTTTTCAGGTGGTTTAGGCTGATGATTTTGTTTCAGGAGGGAAATTTTCAAGATCATCCTTTTAGATTCATGTTAATGTATAATGTTTTAATGTTTTTGATAAGACACTCAAGTTTGTGTATCTATCAACTTATTATGTAGAGAATGTTATTTCCTACTTTTTTATTTGGGCTATTTGAATGTTCATATATGGTTCTATATTTATGATATTGTATGGTTGTTTATATATATTTCTTACTTATCTAATGTCAACCCGTGTGTAAACGGTAATTTATTTGAGTTAATGTTACATTGGATGTTAGTTATATTTATGTTTTGATTTAATTTGAGTTAATGTTTGGTTGTTTGGTCTATATATATTCTATTAATTTGTAATATGCCATGCAAGTAATCTTTTAATGTGAAACAAGAATATTTTATATTTGAAACATATTTTCATTTACAATAACCTTTTATTTTTATAATATAAAAATGCTTTTTGTGATTACTTATAAATAAATAAGTTTTTGCTTTTCAACTTTTGTTTTTGCTAACACCTTTTTAATATAACCATAATGTCTAATTTTCTATACAATGCTTTTTATTTAATATTATTTTTACAAAGATATAATTTATTTTCTAGGATATTTTGTATAATAACTTACTAAATGTTAAACCTTAATAAAAATCGTGTTCCATTAATTATGTTTAAAATATATTAATTATTTTGGTAAATAATTACATTCTAATTATATATAAACTACAAATTTTCTAGAATATTTTGTATAAGAAATTACTAAATGTTAAACCTTTATCAAAGATTTAATTTAGATTGTGATTTGGTAACAAATCACTACTTGAATTTAATAATAATATTTATTTTTTTTAAATATGGTAATTTAAATAAAAAATAAAGCTAAACATAACTTCTATTTTTAATTATATATTAAAGATTATTTCTATTTTGATATATTTTTAACAAGATATATTATTATAAGCCCATTAATTGAGGCCCATACAATTTTTTTCTTTTAACAATTTTTAAATTAACGACTCTTCATTTATTATTGTTAATTATCATCAAAAATAATATCATTTCGATTTTTCAGTATATGCCGGCCATTGGAATAATAGATTTAATCGACGATTTGAAGGCTTTCTTCCTGTTTGATATCGATCTCAATCGATGGAGAATGTAAGTATTATTTTGTGAAATAATTTAATTTTATTAATCAAAAGTAGCGGTGCGCGCATATAATGTATATATGTGTGAACCCTCGGGTGGGCAAAAGTAAAATTGCACTAATTTTGATGTTATTTTACTAATCTCGTGAAAATAACGTTAAAAGTGGCGGAAGATTAATCAGGCATCATGTGGTGGCGTTGATAGCTGAAAGACAAGGGCACATGCACCGATCAGCCGGTGTCCCGATGATTGAGTGCTATGTGCCTTATGTCCAAGGCTTGATGCAAAACTACTATCGAGCCGGGGGTCTCACCGGAAGCAGCCTCTCTATCCCTATGGGATAGAGGTAAGGCTGTCTACATCTTACCCTCCTCAGACCCTACCATAGCATTGTTATTGGTGGGATATACTGAGTACGATGATGATGATGATGATGATGATGATGAATCAAAACTCTTCTTATCTTTTTAGCCCTAATTTAAAGTGACCGAAGATGATTTTTAGTCATAATATTTAATGTTGTTGTTTGGGGTTTGGTTACAGCATCAAGGCTGTTTTTTGGTTCGTCTTCAACTTCTTTATACTTGATTATACTCTTTGTGCATGCTTAAGGGTGTTAACTGTAATATTTTTGTGTTTAAACATCAATCATTGTTTTATCAGTTTAGTAATAAGAAGTTATTGGTTTTTGATTCTTTAGGTTATTATTGTTGTGTGTTAATGGTTTTGTTTTATTAAGATTTTGGCATACACATGTTTGTATAGGGCTAATTACTATATGAACATAAACATATAATAATCATAGACAGTATATGTAGATATAATTAAAAAAATAAGATATCAGTTAGTGTTTTTATCATTTTTGATTAATTTATATTAAATTTAAACAAAGCAATTGTTATTCCTGCGGTTTGCATGATCTATGACAACTTGAACGGAGAGACGGTATGTATCAAAAACTTGTAATATACAAACTCTTTTAGTTATGTTTAAATTCTTGCATTATACTTTAACTGCCACATCATATTCATTTCAGATACTCCCAGCTGAGTTTTATCAAGGAATTTTTGAGCCAGGTGCTAATATGCACCCGGTTGTTTTGTATCACAAAGACAAAGATTGGTTTATTCAAATTGAATTCACAAACGGACGTTATGTTTTTCGAAATGGATGGGATCAATTTGTTCAAGACAGTGCTTTAATATTTGGAGATGTTTTGGTTTTTTCTCCAGTTAACGAAAATGAATGGACATTCGTTTACGTTAGAGATAATCCAGTTCATGATGACATGATTGTTGATGCCGTTGTTTGTTACCCTACTCTTAAATATCTTGTAAGCAACGGTTTATTTTTTTTATTAAATATTTAACAATCCGTTTTGTCATATTTAAAATGTTTTTTTTCTTATAATTTAAAAAAAAAAGTTAATTGTAGCCATTGAGAGATGGCCTATAATGATCGTAAAATATTATATGTAATAACATGTATAAATTAAAATATAATATCACATAGTATAATATTGAATCCCTAATATTAAATATATGTATAAGAGTTATGTGAATGTAGTTTTGAGATAATAATGATACTAGTAAGTAAATATAAATATAAAGAAATTGTAGTAACAATCACAATATATCTATTTGGTCGTAATAATTGGCACAACCAATTTATTTACACATACCAAAAGTTAGAGACAATAATTGCACCCTTCTGATGCATTATTGATCCTTATCTTTGAATCAGAAAACTTTTTACCATATGTCTAGGAAAACATTTGGAAACACATGGACCATATCTTACACCATCTCTTGATATCAAAACTTGAACAGTTGCAAGATATTTTCATGGATTCTCATATCTAAACAATAGGAATGCCTATTATAAAAGGGGTTTGCTAGAGATACACCATTTAGCCAATTTACACACCACTCCCCCATCTAATCATAGGCCTCATACGCAATGTATGCTGGCATACGCAACGTATAGAATAATAACTTAAGTTAGTCAAATCAAGAAAGCCATACGATCATATGGAAAACCATACGAGTCATATGCTTCAGAAACTATACGAGTCATATGCTTTTGTATACAGTTCGTATTATATGGAAGACTTGACGTATAAGATTTCATACGAAGCATGTAAATCTAACATAAACATATGAACTGTATATGAAAGAATACAAATCGTATGCATGTAGGTGTTTGAAAACTCATGAGAAGTAATCTATACGAACTGTATAGGAAATAATACGAAAAGTATGACGAAGAATCTTTAAAATTGTACAATTACTTTTGCAGGAAGCGTGAAACGTATTTAATCCATCAATCTCTCATATATATTTAGGCCTCATTGATTCTTTGACCATATTGTAAGACGAATATTAGGTATAAAAGGAATCTCTCAACCATATAAATTGTGTGATCTCATAGGTTTTTTACCCACTTACTTCTTTGAACGATATACATCTAACAATGAAGTGTGTGTTTATTTTACTCACTTCTTTCTCCCCCTTCATCCCTTCCAAATGTTGTTAAAAATATTACCAACCTAATTATTTTTCCAACCACATTGATAAATTTCGTTGATGAAATGCATAATTTTGAAGAAAGTTTTGTGGAATCCGATGAATCTTTCGCCACCGTTTTTGTGGAATCTGGTCATTTTTTCGCAACCGAATAGGTACAGGTTTTGTATTCATGTTTGTATTACGTTATCCTGTTATTAACAAAAATGAATCTTATTTTAGGTGTTTATGTGTTTCGATGAGTTGAAGCAATGGGCGTACAACACCGGACTTAACAATGGCTACGTGATAGTTACCCAAAGGTCTCAGACCAATGTTGCTGGCGACAAAAACAAGGTGTGTCTTAGATGTGATCGTGGTGGTGTATACATGGGGAAGGCAATTGTCAGACACGTTGGTGGTACCAAGAACCTCAACTGTCCATTTCAGTTGATTGCAAAGTACCACAAAGAGGAAGATGGTTGGAAACTAAAAGTTGTGTGTGGTACACATAATCATCCGCCTACTCTATATATGGAAGGTCATGATCTTTGCAAAGAGGTTTAACCCTGCGCAAAAAGTTTTGGTTAAGGATCTGACAAACCAGAACGTGGATCCTTAAAACATTATATCAATAATAAGAAAGCAGGACCCTCGTTGTGTGTCTACGGCAAAAAACGTATACAATGAACAACAAAGGCAACGAGTATCCCTCCACGGTAACAAGTCTCCGATGCAGGTTCTTTTCACACTCTTGGCTAATGCTGGTTACTTTCAAGAGCATGAGGTAAATGAATCCACTCACAATTTGGAGAGGCTATTCATCGTTCATGAATTATCGTTCCCGATTTGGCGTGCATTCCCGCACGTGTTGTTCATAGATGCAACATACAAGACAAATAGGTATGGTTTGCCATTTGTTGAGATTGTAGGTGTAACTTTTACCCGGAAAACCTTTTGTGTAGCTTTCGCTTTTATAAGTGACGAAACAAAAAATAGTTACACGTGGGTCTTAAGCCAACTAAAAAGGACGCTGGACAAGTGTATGCAGCCACGTGTCATACTAACAGACAGGGAGTATGCTTTGATTAATACATGCCAACGGCAATTCCCAAACGCTCAAATGTTACTGTGTCGATTTCACATACATCAAAATATTACCAAGCACCACAAGCAAAGTTTTCCACTTGAAAAAGACTGGGAGGTCTTCCTCCGTAAGTGGAGAGTGTTACTCAATTCTCCCACCGAGGAGTCGTACCTTTACCATTGCCAGCGACTTGAAGAAAAGTACTCTTCAACCGTGTTGTTTACATGTTACTGTTAACTAAGGCGTGACCAATTTTGTTTACAAGTACAGGACTATTTCCTTACTTGTATGATACATGGTTAAAGCCTAGCAAAGAAAAATTTGTGTCTGCATGGTGCGATAAACATCTCAATTTTGGTAATCATACAACCAACCGAGTGGAAAGTCAACATTCTTTGTTAAAGAGACATTTGAGAAACTCCAAACCTACTTTAGAAAAGTTTCCGATAATCATTGATCGCATGGTGAAGTTTCAAGTCGCTAATATAAAATCAACCTTTGAACATAGCCAAATCATTCTCCATCATCACCATAAGCGTCAAATCTTTAGTCTATTGCTACGAAAGATTTCTAGAGAGGCTTTAAATTTAATAGTTACAGAAGTTGGTCGGGTAAATGCTTTGCATGGGAGACCATGTGGTTGTTTGAAGCGGTCGGGTTGGGGTCTGCCGTTGCTTGTTTCATAAATGATTGTATAAATAATGGAGTACCGATTCCCCTACATTCCGTAAATGCGTTCTGGATGAAGCTTGATCTTGGTCCGTCACTTGCTTTTCTGGATGAAGCTTGTTTCATAAATGATTGTATTAATTTTACTTAAAAGTTGTTCATATGAATCGTATGCTTTTCATATTATTCGTATTGTTTATACAAAATCCATATGAACCGTATAACATTGCATACGAAGAGTTTATTAATTTTACTTAAAAGTTGTTAATATGAATCGTATGCTTTTCATATTATTCGTATGGTTTATACAAAAGCAATATGAACCGTATAACATTACATATGAAGCGTTTATTAATTTTACTTAAAAGTTGTTAATATGAATCGTATGCTTTTCATATTATTCGTATGGTTTATACAAAAGCAATATGAACCGTATAACATTACATACGAAGCGTATGATATCTGAAAAGTATTACAGCATACACAACGTATGCTGAGCATACAAAACGTATACTGAATGGTGTGTAAATATGCCTAGTTAATAGGTATAGATGGTGTGCCTTCAATATAAAAAGAAAATAATCATAATTCACCCCTCAACTACTCCCAAACTCTCTAGATACATGCCATATCCTATGCTCATATATTCCAAGTAACAAACAGTCTTACCTCCTCCAACCAACTCCTCTTCATGAAATAAACACAAAGCCAGACCTACCTCCGTGGATCTCCACTCTGACTGCTGCTCACAGGAAATGACAACACCGCACATCATCTCATCGCCGCTTCACACGTCTCTTTGGCTACGCAAACAAACCTCGGGCTATCCCCTTTTCATACAATAAAACCAAAACCGATACAAACACTAATAATCTTCACCGCGTGTCACCTCCATCGTCCACAAAGCACCAGCGAAAGTTCCAACCGACGATCTTTTCGGCAACGTCCATCTTCCAGAACGGTTTATTTTAACCATTGAGGTATTGACAAATGAACTCCTAAAAGCTGAGTTATAATAGTTAGTATATGAGAATTCACGAATCATATATATATATATATATATATATGATACATGGTTCTTCATGCTCAAAACCATGTGAACATATATAAGAAAAACGGAGAAGAATTGTATATCTTTAATTAAAATAGAAAGAGGAGTAGACAATGCTATTTTTTAATATGATTAGATGAAGCAAAGCAAATAAACCACAAAATGGTCTAGCCGTTAAGTGGATATTTTTATAAAACTGACAACGCTCCATACTAAATAAAATAAAATCAATACCCAACATAAATACGTGGGTAGTTCTATAAGATAATAACTAAATTATATGTATGTAATTTAGGTCTATTATTATTATTATTATTATTATTAACAATAATAATAATGTAGAGAGGTTTAACTTTTAACCAGTCTTATAATTATAATTAATTTATTTAAAGGTATGAGCATTACATAAATTTATATATTTTCAATGTAACATGGTATTTTATAAACTACGAATAAATGTATAGTCTAAGCAAACATGTGTAAAATTATGTTTAGACTTTCAATTGCGCATACATGGTTATAAATAACTTATATGTGTATATAAAAATAAGACATTATTATATATGTTCATTAAAAACATAAATATAACGAAATGACTAAACTAAATATGATTTGTCATCAACATCCAGCCACCCAAAAGTAGTCATATATTGCTAGGAGAACATACGACGTTGTTATTTAGACGTATAAATCTTATCGGATGTAAGTTACTTGTAGGTTATCATGACCCCTAAAATAAAAGGTTGAGATTATTTTCATGAACTATCTTTCAAGGTACGGATTCTTACCCACTCCTTTGTTATCTACTTCGATTTTGATAAACCATGTTAACTATCGCCTGGAACTCTCAACGTCTTGGACTCTCCGTTCGTTTCATGTTTCTTACGATTATTTGTTTCACTACAACAAGACCTTTGAAACCTAAATGTTCCAGGAAGGTAATATGAATTCCGAACATCTTAGGAAACGAAACTTTGATAATGTATCCTGGTGTCATGGATACGCTGCGGTACATCCTATATATATAAACACACGGCTATGTTATTAGGTTATCGTTAACCAAGATGTGCGGGTTTCATGTTACGCTTTGTTTTGTCAGTAATATATTAATTCCTCGTTCATTCATAATCAGATTATATATTTTGTTATTGACATTTAGTTTGGCCTTGATAGCCTGCGATAGAATTATGCATATGTTGTACTCATTATCGCATGTTCCGATATTAAGATATGATTATGTGTTTGATTAGACGCTTTGAGAGCGTGCTTAAGTTATGTTATTGAAGTACCATTTCAGTTGTTTTATTCTGTTACCCGAGCATGTTCCTACTTGTGGGGGTGACCACAAGCACGACATTGTGGCATCAATGGCGTGGCACCGGCCGTGACGGTGAGCCTAAATCACGGCGTCTCTTAAGGGCAAGTGTGGCCCATAGATATTAGGAGGCGTATGGATTGATCCTAGGTTATATGGATATGTATGGTATGTTAGTAGATGGTTGAGTGTATGCCAACACCGTCATCACACTATTGGGTGCATAGTTCTGCAGTGCTATGTAGCCCCATTAGTATGTTATATGTTTCGGCTTTGGGTAACATCCATATGATATAATTTATTTGATTGGCGTTCTTTACTTTGCATCGTATCAGTTTATGTTATGTTATATCTTTCATCTATTTATACTTGTTGTAACTTGAGCTTTATATCCGTACTGGGCATTCGGCTCATTCCGTAAATTTTTCCCTCACACAAGTTCACAGGTTACTTTGGGCGGGATTGAGAGAGTAAAACAAACTTATGATGCTTATAATGATCACTATCTAGTGGAATTATGTCTTCTGTCTCTGTATGCCTCCGTACTTCGTGACACGTCAGCCCATTCCGGATTGGGGTGTTACATGGCCACTGTTATTACCTGTTAGCCTTACTATCCTTGTACTAAATAGTTCCTTGAGTGATGACGTTTGTGTTTTCCTTTTAGAATATGATGGCTGGATCTAGGGCAGTTGCTGGAGCAGGAGGCCTCACTGGACGTCGTGGCAGGCCTCTTCGTGTCCGACAACCTTCAGTTGAAATAGCTTCCAACACCAGAGACGAAGGAAGCACAACTGGAAGAAACCCGAACAAAAATGAAGGGGTTCAACTAGATCCGTTAATCCAAGCAGCTATTGTTCAAGCTATAGCCATTGCTGTGAAGAAATTGACTTCTGAAGGGGCTGGTGGGGATGGTAGGAAAGATGATGAAAGAGAGAGGGAGGCTTCAAGTGTAGTTAGGTCCGTGAAGGTTGATGATAGGAGAAGGGGCCGAGGTGGGTGCAACTATAAGTCCTTCAAGGGATGTGACCCGCCAAAGCTGACAGGTTTGGGAAACGCAATCGTTACTCTCCAATGGATAACCACTATGTACAAGATTATCCACATTAGCGAGTGCCGTCCCGAACAAGCTTTCGGTTACGCCACCCAATCTTTTGGTGAGGAGGAGATGTATTGGTGGGAGTCAGTTGAGCAGAGGAAGAGTGGGGAAGAGATAAAGGCAATGAAGTGGAAGGATCTGAAGGAATTGGTCATGAAGAGGTTTTGTGCTGAAGCAGAGGTTGAGAGGGTTGAAATGAAATTTTTTGGACTGAAGACGGGTAAGATGACACACCGCGAGTACACTACTGAATTCAACCGCCTGTCTAGGCTCGTGCCAGACATGGTGAACACTGAGGCCAAACGAATCAAGTGTTATGTGAGAGGGCTACCGCAGAACGTCCGCACATTGGTCAAGACTAGTAAACATGCCACTTTTGACTCTGCTGTCGAACTCGCATATATGGTTTACAATGATCTGGCCTTGGACGATGTGGTGGTAGAAGAGAAGAAAGAGAAGAAATGGGTTGTTCCTGCTAAACGACCTGGTACTCAGATGTGGAACTCCAAGGATAAGAAACAGAAAGTGTGGGAAAGGAAGTCGTGTAAGACTTGTGGTAAGATGCACAGTGGCGAGTGCAAGTGGGGTACTAGTTTTGATGTGTGCCATAAGTGTGGGAAACCTCATGCTGGAGATTGCAGGCTAGGATCAAATGCCTGTTACAAATGTGGGAAGGTGGGGCATTACGCTCATCAATGCAACGCCGAACCCACATGTTACGAATGCGGGAAGAAAGGTCATATGGCCAGAGAATGTACTGAAGCTGGGGGGCGGTGGAATGAAAGATGTGGAACCGTCAAGGCCAAAGACCAGAGCCTACATGCTGACTCAGGAGCAAGCCAAACAAATTCCAGACGTTGTGACAGGTACGTTTTTAGTAAACGGTGTTTCTGCTTCGGTATTATTTGATTCAGGTGCGAATAGATGAAGCTCATAAGTCAAGATACTCGATTCATCCTGGAGCTACAAAGATGTACTAAGATTTGAAAAGAGATTATTGGTGGCCAGGAATGAAAAACGATGTAGTGGATTATGTTAGTAATTGCTTAACTTGTTTACAAGTCAAAGCCGAACAACAGAAGCCCTATGGAAAAATGCAACCGCTTGAAATACCTGAATGAAAATGGGAACACATCACCATGGATTTCATAACTAAGCTACCTCGTACAACTAAGCATCATGATACCATATGGGTGATTGGGCCGTTTGACCAAGAGTGTTCACTTTCTGCCTATACGAGAGGCTATCTTGTCAGAAACATTAGCAAGCTTGTTCATAAAAGAGATTGTAACCAAGCATGGAGTACCGTTATCAATCGTGTCTGATAGAGATACTCGATTTACTTCGAGGTTTTGGAAGAAGTTCCATGAATCTATGGGAACGAGATTGAACATCAGTACGGCGAATCCAAACCCTTGAGGATATGCTACGTACTTGTGTTTTAGACTTTGGTGGAAGTTGGGATGATCATCTGCATCTAGTAGAGTTCTCCTATAACAACAGCTATCATTCAAGTATTGGTATGCCACCATTTGAAATGCTCTATGGTAGACGATCTAGAACTCCCGTATCTTGGGGAGAGATTGGTCATAAGAAAATGGGAAGCTTATAGGTGGTTCAAGAGATCTCTTCAAGGTTTGATCAGATTAAGGCTAGAATGAAGGCTGCTAAGGACAGACATAAGTCATATGCTGATAAGCGGCGACGACCGATCGAGTTTAACGTTGGTGACGATGTGATGCTCGAGGTCTCGCCTTGGAAAGGGATAATTCGTTTTAGAAAGAGGGGAAAATTGAGTCCGAGGTACATTGGACCGTTTAAGATCTTAGATCGTGTGGGTGAAGTAGCTTATAAGCTGGATTTACCTGACGAGTTAGAAGGAATTCATTCAACCTTCCATGTTTCTCACCTGAGAAAATGTATAGCTGATGACACGTCCCACGTGCCATTGATGGACATCGAGTTTGATGAACAGTTGAACTACATTGAGCAATCGATAGAGATTGTCAATCGTAAGGAAAAACAACTTCGTCACAAGGTTATACCCTTAGTAAAAGTTATATGGAAGCACCGTAAGGGTTCATACACCACTTGGGAAGTCGAGGAAGAGATGCGCAAATTTTACCCTGCCTTGTTTAGATGATAGTTAGGTTTCGGTGACGAAACCTCTTTAAGGGGGGAAGACTTGTAACATCCCGAAATTTCAAATAATAATATTTTACATTGAATTGTTATGGCGGGAAAGTTTGCTTGATATGGTAAATAAATAATAAAATAATAATAAAGAAGGAAAGATAAGTAGGCTAATTGGATGGGATTAATGATGGACTAAAAAGGAAAGATGGGCCTTAGGTCCATGGGCTTAATGGAGTATAAATACCCCCCTTAAATCCTAAATCTTTCCATTTCCATCCATTCTACACATTTGCCTACACCTTAAAACACACACTTAAGCCAACCACACCTCCCATAGCCGTCGGCCACCTTCAGAACCCCAAACCGATCATAGTAACATTAGATCTTTGATCATACAATCAAGATAACAAGTCCAAGATCACGTATCAAGCTAACTGTAGTTGGAGGGAATCATAAAGGTATGTTCTTGATCTTAAATGTTATGTTTTTATGAACAAATAATCATGAAACTCAAACCTATAGTAGATCGGGTCTAGATAAAACATAAATTTGCGAACTTGATGTTAAAATGGACTTAACTAACATAAGGTCATGAATGGCTCGTTTAAAGAAACCCTAGATCTAGTGTTGAAAATCTTTAGCCTAAAGGTTCAAACTTTATACCTAGAACGGTCTAGATCTTGATGAAGGGCTACTAGCGGGTGTAAAACGGTTAATGAAAAATGGAAATAGGTGGTTAAAGTTGTGGTTATGGATCGTAAACTGTTATTTAAGCCTAGAATGGATTTAAAAAATGAAAATATGGGCTGTATGCATCAGACAAGGGGTTCTCGATGACCTGAACCTCCACCTTGAGTTCTCGGTCAACGCGAGAACCCGGTCAACAGGAGTTCTCGGCCAGAAAAGAGTTCTCGGCCAAAAAGGGAGATCTCGGTCAAAACTGAGTTCTCGGTCAGATAGGGTTCTCGGCAAGAACAAGTTCTCGGTCATCATGGTTCTCTGTCAAGAGTTCTCGGCTGACCAGTTCCTGTTTGGTTTGGGCCTGAGTCCAGTTGGGCCCAGATATCATAATGGATAGTTGGGCCCAGATATCATAATGGACAGTTGGGCTCAGATAGTGGACAGTTGGGCCTGAGTTAACTAAGTCCACAAAATGCTAAGCCCATAACCTGATTAAAACAAGCTAGCCCATTATCTTAAGTTAAATAGCAAGCCCGACTTAGAAAGAATACGTTAGTTAACTAAAATACCAACTTAATCAATTATACGGTTAATTAACGGATATATATATATCTAACAGTTAGTCGTGCACAATTAAAGAAGGGAATAACGATTAACGGAGAAAGAAACCGGATCCAGGTGAGTTTCTAGCCCCATTCCTTTTTATGTTTTCGAAGTTGTGTGCATAATCGATGTGATTAGTTAATACACTTACCTTAAGTAGTAAGTGTATGCCTATTATGATATATGTGAAGGTTATGAATGAATGCTTAACGGTACATGAACGATCTTCGGATATTGCATGTACTGTTAGGAGATAGCTTATTATGTGATTGTTTAAATATGTTGTATCTATGATGTATGTATGTTATAGATTAATGAGTATGTAAGAAAGTATATGATAGTTATAAAAAGAAAAGAAAAAAATGATATGAAGGAATTGACGGTAA
This sequence comes from Bidens hawaiensis, assembly GCF_021521415.1. Classification (NCBI taxonomy): domain Eukaryota; kingdom Viridiplantae; phylum Streptophyta; class Magnoliopsida; order Asterales; family Asteraceae; genus Bidens; species Bidens hawaiensis. The sequence goes on along the minus strand of NW_027491666.1, from coordinate 962,255 downwards.
AGGGTGGCAGACCCTAATAATATATGTGAGGGAGGGTGGCAGACCCTAATAATATCTGTGAGGTTATAGGGCGAGAGGCTCTTTAAGGGTGGCAGACCCTAATAATATATGTGAGGTTATAGGCCGAAAGGCTCTTTAAAACGTATAAGTATGTATGTAAAAAAAGATAAAATATGAAGTACAAAAGAAAGAAAGTATGAATGAATGTATATATACTTACGTATGTATGAAAGAAAGAAAAGAAGGTCAAGTATGTAATATAAGAACGTATTGTATGTTACTTGTATTAACTAGAACTCACTCAGCGTAGCTGACTCTTAGTATGCACGTAGGTGAATAGAATGAGACAGTTAGCTTGAAGGGGACACATGGTAGGATTGGACGAGGCTGGCATCTGAAGATTGGTCATGATGTTTATTACTATATTTTACGTTATGATTTAAAAAGACAATATTTTGGATGATTGTAATGAATGTTTTAAGTTTTATTATTTTCCCTAAATGTTTTAATTAACTCTGATATAATGAACTGCGTTTATGAGTAAATCCAACGTCCAAATGTGAGGCACCGGTAACGGGCCTTACACGAAATCATCGCTCAGTCTGTTGACGGATTTAAATGGAATCTATACATCCAGTGCGTCAAACTGACTACTCCGAGATTTGCTTTTACTGGTATGTGGGAAGACATGTCCGCCCATTGTAAGCTTGTTGTGAATGATTATTTGGTTTTTCAACATCTTCAAGGTACGTGGACATTCAGAATATTTGTTTTTGATAGCCGTGGTATTGAACGTGTCAATTTTAATGATGAGTTGGTATACACCGGTCCAACCAACCATCCCGAACTCGGTTATGTTCCAATGGTTATTGAGATTGAAAGTAATGACGAATCTGAACAACACAACCAACTCATCGGTATTTTCTTCATCTTGTTTTATCTCATATATTTTGTTACACTTTATATTATTAATAACTTTATAAGTTAAATATATATGTATAGGAGTTGATGTTGATATTGAAGATGTTGATGAGCCGGTTTTGGATATTATTGTTCTTCATGTTCAAGAAAACAACATTTTGGAAGTGGTTATACGAGATAAGCTGGTAAGTAAACTCATATTATACAACCTTTTTAATTTCATATGATGGATCGTCAAACAAATAACTTCTTAATTGTGTTTTTCTTCAAAGCGTTTGCCGGTTGAGTTTGCACGGAACAATAACTTGAATGTGGAAACAGATTTGGTTTTAATAAATCCAAATGGTGTTGACATATCCACTGAAACTGCTATTGAACTCAATGGTATTAATGAGAGGTATCGGGTTAGACATTGGCTAAGTTTTGTTCGGTCGAATGGTCTTCAGTTTGGAACAATGGTTGTTTTCGTGTACAACGTTGCTACTCATTCGTTGATACTCACTGATGTTGTTGGTTAATTTTCAACTTGTCTATCATGGGTTGTTTTTTATTTTGATACATTAAGGTTTAAACAGTACGCTTTGCTAACCGGTTATATTTTACTTTGTTAGTTTTAGCTATGTAAATTATTCACTTATTTTGGTAGATTTAGTAAGTACGGTTTGTACTACTAATTATGACTTTATGGCATCTTATTTTGTTATAAGATTAACTTGAATGCCATTAGTTGTCTTCTATGATGTTATGTAAGTATATATATTTATATATAAGAATTATTTCCTATAATAAATATTGACTCACTACAATAGGAAACAAATATATAAATGGTTAACTTGAATTCCATAAATTATTTTTTCTATACAATAATTCGTATATCATTATTTATGGCATAAATTATTTATTCTTAAAAAGCTTATAGAGATTATCATAAAGTATTTTATACAAATACTTATATCTTAATTATTTAAGAATAGTCAGAATTTAATTAGCAATAATATTATAAAAGATTATCATATATTAAGGCCACAAATTATGTTTAGTTTTTGTCACCATATTTCTAAATTATGGTTACCATATTACATCCTAAAATAAACCATCCCTAATATAAGCCTTATATTATTGTTTCCTTTAGAATAAATATAAATTACATAATTTGTGTATATATACATATATAAATCATTCTTATCTCCAACAATCTTCTATGTTACTTTTCTTCCTATGGATTATTGTCATACATTTCATCCTCAACACAATAAGTTAAGCATCGTTCTTATAAAATTTACAGAATTTTGATTTTTTAAGTGTTTTCCTCAATCTACGTTTTTTATTGAAAATAAAATTTTTTATACAAAGCACGTCATCAGTTTACTATTTGCATAATTACAAAATGGTTTATCTATTTTTGACAAATACATATTTTACAGTTTTGTTTTTTTTTCAATTTCATCTTTATATATATATATTTAGCTGACTGTGATGTTTATAAAAATCAATATATATAGAGATAGAAAATTGTTTCTTAGCAAACAGATGTTATTTAACCTTTTATTTTTTCGAATTTTTATTTGGGATTTATTTTAATATGATTTGTTTCCGGTATTCCAAAATTACATTGATTTATATTTTATTTAACGGTGTTTCGAAGGTTTAATCTATAAGACTCCATTTTTCTATGTTAGGGTGCGGTAGCGTAGGCTTAACTCACGTATAAGGTTTGTTTGCTATATTTTTTGAAGATGTCTGCATCTAAAAAGAAACGAAAAAATGATGGATCTTCATCTTCTCAAAATCAGCTAAATAACAGTGGTAGGTACAAAGATTTTAGTTGTTTCTACCCACTTATGTATTCTTATCTGGTTAATATTTTGTTTAACTAAGCAATAATCTTATTATTTTAATTTTTAATGTCTTTCAATGTAGCCCAAAGTCAACGTCTACCATTTTCCAATAATACAAACTACATGGATTATCAAGCAACAACGATTGTCACTCTACCATATCAAGCAAGTATGTAAATTTTATTAAATTATAAATTTTTATTAAAAATCAAGTTTTCAAATAAAATTAACGTTGAAATTGTTTAATTCAGGTGGTTGGAATATACCGGTTATTAGTTACCAAGATAATATTCATCGTTTATTTAATAATCCAAATTCTTATCCGCATTCCTCCTTTAATCCTTGTGTCCCTAGTGTTTTAATAAAATGTTGTTCATTATATATTTTCCTTATCAATTTTTGTTTCTCATGTTTGTGTGTAACATGTAAAACGATACAGTTAAAACCATCTTCGGCACTTTGCAAAATATTTCCTCATCAACACAATTAACGCGTTTACAATCTAATAAGGAGAAAGTGTCTCCATCAACAATTTCGAATGTCTACTCTTCGAATGTAGTAAACAACAGTTAGTATTTAATTTTTTTTTTCTTTTTTAACATGGTCTTTTTTTTGAAATTGTTTTTAAAACCTTTACTTAGGGTTAAATATTGATATTATAACCTTTGTAATTTCAAGACCCTCAAACATGTACACCATTTGTGAAGTCTGCTGCGTCCAAAAGAAAAGAAAGACGATCAATTTTATATGCAAAAAAAACTGGTTCAGCTGACGGAAAGAAAAGTGATCTACAAAATACCTCTTCATGTATTTTGGCTTTTCTTTATAAGTATTATTTTCATTTTTTTGAGGTTTTTTTAAAAATAAATGAAACGCTTACATCGGAAACCACTTCGCAAGTATGTAATTTTATTAAATTATATTTTTTATTAAAATATATTTTTAAATGAAAATTAACAAATAAATTGTTTAATGCATGTGGTACTAATATACCGGTTAGTGGTTTATCTAATATTCCAAATTCTTATCTGCATACAACATATTCCTTATTTAATCCTTGTGTCTCTGGTATGTTAATAAAATGTTGTTCACTATATATTTTCGTTATCAACTTTTGTTTCTCATGTTTATGTGTAATATATAAAACGATACAATTAATCGAATTTTCGATACTTAGCAAAATATCCCCTCATCAACACTAGTAACGCATTTACAATCTAATAATGAGAACCTATCTCCATCAACAACGTCAAATGTCTACTCTTCTAATGTAGTAAATAACGGTTAGTATTTATAAATATTTAACACAACAAATAAACTCTTTTTATTTTTTATAAATCGTTTTTAAAACCTTTACTTGGCCTTAAATATTTATATTATTACCTTTGTAATTTCAAGACCCTCAAACATGTACACCATTTGTGAACTCTGCTGCGTCTAAAAGGAAAGAATAACGATGAATTTTAGATGCAAAAAGAACTGTTTTAGTTGACAGAAAGAAAACTGGTCTACAAAGTACCTCTTGCCTTTTCCTTATAACTATTATTTACATTTTTTTGAGATTTTTTAAAAAAAATTAAACACTTCAATCTAAATGTAAGAATATTAGACGTAATAATAATTTCATTTTAATAAGTAGCCTTATATTTAATATAATTAACAATTAAAAATATAATTTACAATTTGTCATTTAAAATATCATATGTGTAGTTGTCGATATTTTTTGACAACCTTTATATAACTTTTATCTATTTAATTTTTAACAGGTCGTCTAATTAAATATAATGTTAAAGAAGGATCAAATGCGTCTTGTGTTGTTGATGACATTCCGGAGTCATCTACAACCTTTCGCATAAGGTCAAGAAAAAGAACCCCTATAGTACCTATACCTATGGCTGATTTAAATGAACATGCTACAACTACTAGTTATCAAAATGTTGTAGATGTTTATAAAGGAATATCATCATGTATAATATATATTTCATAATTTAATTTCAATCATTTATTATGCATTTATGTATACTAAGTAACTCCATATCATGATATTTAAATTTTACTAGAATATGTTGATCATGAAAATCAATCCGTTATGTGTCCAAGTTGCAATGCTTTGTTGTGGAAAGCCGAAGTTAATAGACCAAGTAGTAGTAATGAAGAAGGAGCTTTTCCGCTTTGTTGTTATAATGGCAAAGTCGAACTTCCGGATGTTAGACAACCAGATGAGAGTTATCTTGAATTATTTCGTGGTGAAAGCGCCATGAGTAAGTATTTCTTGAAAAACATTAGACGTTTCAATTCAATGTTTTCATTTGCGTCTATGGAAGGAAAGATTGACCATTCCATAAATAGAGGGAATGTGCCTTATACGTTTCGACTTACCGGTGAAAACTATCATTGTTTGGGCAGTCTTTTACCATTAGACGGTCGTAAACCACAGTTTTCTCAACTTTACATTTACGACACGGAAAACGAGATTTCAAACCGTCAAGGTGTTTTTTGGTAAATACTTTTAACAATATTCGTCAACTTTGGTTATTTTATTATTTTTTAGTATAAGTTTTATTATATTTAATGAAAGCAAATATATTTTTTTGTGGGCAGTGATAATAGTTCAATGGTCGATGAGCAAGAAAAGCATATTATTAATTATTTGAAGGCGATGTTAGATTCAAATAATCATTTGGTCCAAGCTTATCGAATGGTACGAGATTGTTTTGAAGAAAACCCACAACTCGATTTGAAGTTGCGTATTATTGGAACAAGACAGAATGATGCCAGACAATATAACTTACCATCCAGTTCTGAAGTTGCTACTTTAATCGTTGGTGATATTGGTGACGCTGTTGATAACCGAGATATAATTGTTACCAAGAAATCTGGTTCGTTAAAGCGTATCAGTGAACTTCATCCATCGTATACACCTCTTCAATACCCGCTGTTTCATCCTTTTGGTGAGGATGGTTATCAGGTTAATATACTTCATAAGAATGTTTCCTCTTCATCAACCGGAGCACGCAAGAAGGTTACAATGCTTGAGTTTTTTGCTTATCGTATTCAAGATAGGCCAAATACGTTTTCAACCATGTTAAATGGTAGGCGTTTGTTTCAGAAAATTTTAGTTGACAAATATACGATGATTGAGGCTCAAAGATTACATTTTATGCGCGGTAAACAACATGAACTTAGATGTGATACTTACCAAAGTTTACGAGGTATGCAATCTGTTGGAAATACTGATGTTTCAACGGCTGGTCAACGTGTTATTCTACCATCCTCATTTACTGGCGGAGCAAGATATATGATGCAAAATTATCTAGACGCTATGTGTCTTTGTAGATGGTTCGGTTATCCCAATTTTTTTCATAACCATAACATGTAATCCCAATTGGCCAGAAGTTAAAATATTTCTTAAGGATGCAACGTTAAAGTCGGAGGATAGACCTGATATATTATGTCAGCTTTTTAAGCTCAAGCTTGATGCAATAATTAAATTGGTGAAGGATAAGTCTGTGTTTGGAAGGGTTCAAGCATGTAATTTTATTTAATGTTATGAGTATACAATTATAAACATGAGCTACTTGAATATATTACTAGGGTATAGACTTAAACATCAATTTAAACAAACAGAATATTTCTTTAACTATTAAAACTTGTAGAATATTTACTTTTATTATGCATGTTGCAGTTGTTTACACGATAGAGTTTCAAAAAAGGGGGCTACCGCACGCCCATATTTGCATATTTATGCATCCAGGTAGCAAGATTCATAATCCACAAGATGTAGATAAATTTATTTCTGTCAAGATTCCAAAAAAAGACAGTGATCCAGACCTATACAAGCTTGTATCTGATCATATGATTCACGGTCCATGTGGTGATGCTAACCCGAAGTGCACTTGCATGGTAAACAAAAAATGCTCCAAAAATTTCCCTAAAATGTTTAATGATGAGACAACTGTTGATTCACAAGGTTTTCCAGTATACAAAAGAAGAGATAACGGAAAATATGTTGTTAAGTCAGATATAATGATGGATAATAGAACTGTTGTTCCTACAACAAGACCCTATTAAAACAATTTCAAGCACATATTAACGTTGAGTGGTGTAATCAAGATGGATCGATAAAGTATTTGTTTAAACACATTAATAAGGGTCCAGACCGAGCAACAATTTCTCTTGTACAAAATGACAATGGTGATAACCCATATCCTAATTTAGATGAAATCAAAGCGTTTTGTGATTGTAGATATGTCTCTGAATGCGAGGCAACATGGAGGATATTTTCATTTGATGTGCATTATAGGCTTCCATCTGCTATGAGGCTTGTTTTTCATTTACCCGGTGAGCAACAAGTAATATATGGTGCTAATGAAGATATTGAAGATATTTTAAACAAAACAACTAATGCTTCTTCGATGTTTACCGGTTGGTTTGAGTGTAATAAGAACTATGACCTTGTAAAGACTCTCACATACTCTAAGTTTCCAACAAAGTTTGTTTGGAAAAAACAAGGTCGTAAATGGGAACCTCGGCTAAGGGGTTTTGCAATCGGTAGAGTTCATGATGTTCCACCCGCATTCGACGAGGCTTACTATCTAAGAATATTATTAAATAAGGTTAAAGGTCCTGAATGTTTTGAAGACATTCGAACAGTTGATGGAGTTGTGTGTGAAACTTTTCGAGATGCATGTTACAAAAGAGGTCTTTTAGATGATGATAAGGAATACATAGAAGCCATTGAAGAAACAAGTCATACTTCTACCGGATATTATTTAAGGAATTTATTTGCTAAAATGTTGATTACTTATAATTTATCTAAACCTCATTTTGTTTGGGAAAGCACTTGGCAACTTTTAGTTGATGGTATACTATACAAACAACAAAAGGATCAAAACAACCCCGGTACGATTTATGTTTTTTGTAATTTTTCAATTATGCCAAATATCTAATATCATAAATATTTATTATATATTAATTTAAGTAGCTTCTTATTTGATTTTTAGGGTTGATTCTTAATGAAGAACAGTTAAAAAACCTAGCACTTCTGGAAATTGAAAATTTTTTAATTTGCAACAACTCCAGTTTTAGAAGATATCAACAAATGTCATTTCCAGATATGGAGACAATTTCAATAGCAACTAATCCATTGATGGTGGAAGAGCTCTCATATGATACCGAGACCATGAATAACGAATTTAATTATATGTTTGATTCGTTAACAGATGAACGAGTAGTTTATAATGAAATAATGAGTGCTTTGATTGATAAAAAAGGTGGCGCTTATTTTGTTTATGGTTACGGTGGTGGTACTAGAAAAACATATTTATGGAAAACCTTATCTGCATCAATTAGGTCAAAGGGAGAAGTTGTGTTGAATGTTGCTTCAAGTGGTATAGCTTCTTTGCTTTTGGAGGGTGGAAGAACCGCACATTCGAGATTTTTAATACCTATTAATTTGACCGAAGATTTCATTTGTCCGGTAATATTACAACCTACTTTATGTTACTTTTAATATTAATCTTTTTTTAGTATATATGGTTTTATTTGTTATTCGAATATCAATTTACTTTTAAATATTTTACGTTATATATGTTTTTTTATTTTTTTCATATAATTAGGTTAAAGGAAATACCGACGTCTATGAATTATTGAAAAAGACAAGCTTAATAATTTGGGACGAAGCACCCATGATTCATAAGCATGCTTTCAAAGCGTTGGACGGGACTTTAAGCGATGTTATGAATGGTGATTGAAGCAGTTTTTGGAGGTAAGGTTGTTTTTTGTGGTGATTTGCGGCAAATTTTTCCCGTTGTAACGAACGGTACAAGAAGTGAATGTGTCAATGCTTGCATCAATTCTTCTTATATATGGTCAAAGTGCAAAGTTCTTAAACTAACTAAGAACATGAGGCTTACAGTTGGATGTCAATCTTCAAATGTTGAAAACATCAAAGAGTTTGCTGATTGGCTATTAGACATAGGTCAAGGAAACGTGGGTGGTCCAGATGACGGAGATTCAGTAATTGATATTCCAGACGATCTTTTGATATTGAACTCATTAGATTCGATGGGTGATTTAATAAGGTTTGTCTATCCTAATATATTAGATAGATTCAACAAACTTACTTACTTTCAGGATCGCGCACTGTTGGCACCTTTGAATGAGGTGGTTCAAGAAATTAATGAACGTATGTTAGCCCTCTTTCCTGGTGAAGAAGTCGAGTATCTAAGTTCTGACAGTTTAGCTGAATGTGAAGACGTTTCAGACGATTTTGATCCACAGTTGTACTTCCCTGATTTGTTAAATGGTTTAGAGATGTCAGGAGTGCCTAATCATTGTCAAAAGTTGGATTGTATCTTAAAGATCCAGTATTTTCTCATGGTCAACTTTATGTAGCTTTGTCAAGAGTGAAGAGTCGCAATGGTATTAAGTTAGTGATACTCGACAAAGAATCAAAGCTTACAAATAAAACAACAAATGTTGTTTACAAGGAGATTTTTGGAAACGTAGAACGTTAAATGTTTAAATTTGTTATGTAATTCAAATTGTTATATTCTACAGTAATGGTTATAATGTAATTTATTTTGGTCTATACTTTAGATTTATGTAGTTAAAATTTGTTTTGAATATTTGTTTGTTATCCTAACTTATAATTTGTTAATTAATTATAAATACCTATTTAATGTTAATATAAACCAAAAATTTCCGGATATAAATCTATATGTTTAAAATTCGTTTTATAAGATACCATTTTTATGTTTACTTTTTTACTTAAAGTATTTAAGATATTTATAATACTATCTAATTAAATATTACCAAGTATAGGCTAACTATACATTATAATTACTAGATAGATTTAATCATTAACTGACTTGGAAAAGAAAAGCCGTCACTTCATTAATCTATTTTTTAATTTTCAATTTAAATCTTCTTCGTCTTCTTCTTTAACAATCTAAAGTTTGTGAACATAACTAAATTCCGATAATGGCTACGATTATGAATTGGAGGTTTTGTAACCTGTTACATAAGTATCAATTCGTGTTTAGCGAATTAGTCACGATAGAAAAAGATAATATTGAATCCGTCATGATGTTCAACAACCTCTTTAAACATCAAATTCAAGAGATTGGTCTTAGGAAGAATTTTCCATGTCAACAAGAAACAAATCTCATTAATGTTTTACATGATTTCCTTCATGATCTTCAGCAAGAGGTTTTACCTTATGAACATGTAAGTGAGTAGTTTTTTTACCCTTATCAAAACAAGGTTGTTTTCTGGTTTGAAAATGGAGAGTTTAAGAGTTTTAAGCCTAAACAACTATTGTCATGTGATGATTTGATCATGTTGAGAGAGCTTGACCTGTTGAAGTTATCTAATGCAAGAAAAGAACTTGCACATCTTGAGTTGGAAGCGGAAGTGAGTTTGAAGGTGAAATGGTTATGTAAGACCCCATTACCTATGCCTCACATTTGGACGTTGGATTTACTCATCAACATAGTTCTAATCATCAGAGTTAATAAAAAACATTCACGGAATATAAAAACTTTCATAAACGTTACATAATCCATAACTTGCCTTAAAATAAACATCCTTGTCTTTCGAATTATCATAATACTAAACGTAAATGTCTTGAGTTCTCCGATGCCAACCTCTTATTCAATGCCAAGTGTTCCCCTCAAGCGAGCTGCCTCATCCTACTCACCTGCGTGCATACTAAAAGTCAGCTATGCTGAGTGAGTTCTAGTTAATCATACATCATACATTTCATACATACTTATACATAGCATTACAACCTGACAATACATGCAATATCCGAAGATCGTTCACGTACCAACAAGCAATCATTCCTACATTTCACATCATCACATAAGGCATACACTTATCACTTAGGATATGTGTATTAACAAACATATCGAGTATGCACACAGCCCCGAAAACATAACAAGGAATGGGGCTAGAAACTCACCTGGATCCTGTTACGTTCGCCGTTAATCGTAATCCCCTTCTTTAATTGTGCACGGCTAACTGTTATTTACATATAAAAGTTAATTAACCGTATAATTAAGTAAGTTGATATTTAGTTAACCAATGTATTTTCTAAGTTGGGCTTGCCCAGTTTAGATGGGTTATGGGCTTAGGTCAGGCCCAACTGTCCATTAAAGCACTTAGGCCCAACTAGGGTCAGGCCCAAACAGAAGCTGGGTCAGCCGAGAACTCTTGGCAGAGAATCCCTGTTGACCGAGAACCCACGTTTGACCGAAAACTCATATGTAACCGAGAACTCCGTGGCCGAGAACTCTCGTTTTGGCCAAGAACCTGGTCACCGAGAATTCCCTTGACCGAGAACTCGTTGACCGAGAACTCGTATGTGACCTAGAACCCTAGACGGAGGCTCAGGTCACCGAGACCCTTGGTCTAATGCATTCAGCTCAGGTTCCTTCCTTTAAACCCATTCTATAATGGCTAACTATCCATGATTATATTTCTAACCATCCATAACCCATTCTCCTTAACCGTTTTTCACTTGTTACCAACCCGTTAACCTCACGACTTCAAGATCTAACCCATTCTAGTTATAAAGTTTAGACCTTTATAGTGTTAAAACGTTCTAGCTAAATCAAGGGTTTCCTTTATGAACCGTACATAATCATAAGTTCGTTAAGTCCATTTTAATCCTCAAGTTTGCAACTTTATGGTATAGCTATACTCGATTTACTCTAGGTTTAAGTTTCATGATTATTCGTTCATAAAAACGCAACCTTTAACGTAAAGAACATACCTTTAGACGTTTGTTAGGTCACGGCTAGCTTGGTTATGAACTTGAATCGTGTATCTAGCTTGGATATCTAAGATCTATCAACAAAAGGCTTGATTTTGGTCTCGGGTCTTCCTTCTCTTCTTGCGGCCATAAGTCGTAAGAGAGGTGTGTGTGTGTTTTGAAGGTGTAGAGAGAATAAGATGGATAAGATGGATGGAAAATGGAAAGGATTAGGGTTTAAGGGGGTATTTATACGCCCTTAAGCCCATGGACCTAAGCCCATCTTCCCTTTTTAGTCCATGATTAATTCCATTTAATTAGCCTACTTATCTTTCCCTTTTATCATTTTACTATTTATTTATTAACTCAAGTAAACTTTTCCGTCATAACGAGTCAATATACATTATTATTATTATTTGAAATTTTGGGATGTTACAAGTCTTCCCTCCTTAAAGAGGTTTCGTCCCCGAAATCTAACTCTTACTTAAACAAACTAGGGTAAAACTTGCGCATCTCATCCTCAGCTTCTCAAGTGGCATCTGACCCTTTGCGATGCTTCCATATCACTTTCACTAATGGTATAACTTTGTGACGAAGTTACTTTTCCTTGCGATCGACAATCTCTATGGGTTGCTCAATGTAGTTCAACTGCTCATCAACCTCGATGTCCATCAATGGCACGTGAGACGGGTCGTCAGCTAGACATTTCCTCAAGTGAAAAACATGGAAGGTTGAATGAATTCCTTCTAACTCATTAGGTAAATCCAGCATATAAGCCACCTCACCCACGCGACCTATAATCTTAAACGGTCCAATATACCTCGGACTCAATTTTCCCCTCTTCCTGAAACGAATGATTCCTTTCCGAGGCGAGACCTTGAGCATCACATTGTCACCAACGTTAAACTCAATCGGTCGTCGTCGCTTATCAGCATACGACTTTTGTCTGTCTTGGGCAGCCTTCATTCTAGCCTTAATCTGATCGAACTTTGAAGATGTCTCTTGAACCAGCTCTAAGCTTCCCATTTCCTTCTGACCAATCTTTCCCCAACATACGGGAGTTCTACATCGTCTACCGTAAAGCATCTCAAACGGTGGCATACAAATACTTGAATGGTAACTGTTGTTATAGGAGAACTCTGCCAGATGCAGGTGATCATCCCAACTTCCAACAAAGTCTAAAACACAAGCACATAGCATATCCTCAAGGGTCTGGATCGTCCTCTCGGACTGTCCATCGGTTTGAGGATGATACGCCGTACTGATGTTCAATCTCGTTCCCATAGCTTCATGGAACTTCTTCCAAAACCTCGAAGTAAACCATGTATCCCTATTAGACACGATTGATAACAGTACTCCATGTTTAGATACAACCTCTTTAATGAACAAGCTTGCTAACGTTTCTGACGAGATAGCCTCTCGTATGGGCAGAAAGTGAGCACTCTTGGTCAAACGGTCCACAATCACCCAGATGGTATCATGGTGCTTAGCTGTACGAGGTAGCTTAGTTATGAAATCCATGGTGATGTGTTCCCATTTCCACTCAGGTATCTCAAGCGGTTGCATTTTCCCATAAGGTTTCTGATGTTCGGCTTTGACTTGTAAACAAGTTAAGCACTTACTAACATAACCCACCAAATCGTTCTTCATCCCTTGCCACCAGTAGTCTCTTTTCAATCTTGATACATCTTAGTAGCTCCCGGATGAATCGATTATCTAGATTTATGAGCTTCATCTAAGATTCAACCTCTGAGATCTCCATGGCGTGGAATCCACGTACGGTCAAATCTAGTCTTAACACCATGAGTGTTTTCCATCAACTCATCTTGCTGACCATAAATTCTTTCTTTCTTTACTAACTCTTCATCTACTAACACCTCTGATTGTACCTTGATGATTTCTTCAAAAAGACTTGAGTTCATGATCAACTGGTATGACTTCACTGTTGCAATAACTTCTTCATTCTTACGACTTAGCGCATCAGCGACCACGTTAGCTTTACCAGGATAGTACTTAATATCGCAGTCGTAATCCTTTATCAACTCTAACCACCTCCTCTGTCTCATGTTTAACTCCTTCTGCTCGAAGAAGTACTTTAAACTCTTATGATCTATGTAAATGGTACACTTGGTACCATACAGGTAATGCCTCCATATATTAAGAGCGTGCACTACCGCTGCTAGCTCTAAGTCATGCGTCGGATAAGTACTCTCATGGACTTTCAACTGTCTAGACGCGTAAGCTATCACTTTTCCTCGTTGCATCAACACGCAACCAAACCCACGATGCGAAGCATCAGTGCAAACAACCAAGTCCTCGTTACCATCGGGTAAAGCAAGGATTGGAGCTTGCGTGAGTCTCTTCTTTAACTCCTGAAAAGCTTCTTCTTGAAACTTACCCCAACTGAACACTATCGACTTTCGGGCCATACCGGTCAATGGTGCGGCTATCTTAGAGAAACCTTCGATGAATCTCCTATAGTAGCCAGCTAACCCTAAGAAGCTTCGTATATCAGTCGGATTCTGTGGAGTCTTCCAGTTAGTTATCGCCTCAATCTTAGCTGGGTCCACGACAATCCCTTCAGGATTAATCACGTGACCTAGAAATTGCACTTCTCGCAACCAGAACGTGCATTTCGAAAACTTAGCATATAGCTTCTCTTTCTTCAGCGTCTCCAATACCTCTTTCAGATGCTCAGCATGATCAGACTCGCTCTTTGAATAAATCAATATATCATCGATGAAGACAATAACTGACTTATCCAACATTGGCCGACACACCCTATTCATCATGTCCATAAATGCTGCAGAAGCATTTGTTAGACCGAATGACATTAGTAGGAACTCGTAGTGTCCATACCGCGTTCAGAATGCTGTCTTAGGGATGTCTGCCTCCTTCACCTTCAGCTGATGATAGCCTGATCTGATATCTATTCGTGAGAACCAACTTGAACCTTGCAGGCCTATCAAGGTCCCATCGTGTATCGCTATGGAATATTATATTATAAATTCTGTCGCCGATCCATTGCGATACCCGCAATGGGTCATCTGATCAGCGCCTATAAATAGGGCCATCGGCCCTTCATTTTTTATCACAACCATCTCACTCTCTCTCTAAAACATTTCCTCTCTCTATCTCGATAAGTGTAACATCCCCAAAATTTCGGTTCAAATTTGACAAAATATTAAAGTTAAAGGACCAAAAATAATCTCAAAGACAAGTAATAGGAAAATTTTAAATAAGGAAATATAAGAAAAATAAAGAAATAAAAATATTTCCTAAGTTAAGTCTTCCCACATGAAGGAAATAAGAAAAAGAAACTCTATCCCATATGGAAGAATGTAAGAAAGTGAAAGCATTCCACTTGAGTATAAATAAGGAAAATGGAATCCATCCCACATGGAAAGTGGTAAAAAATGGAAGCTTTTTATAAAGAGTAGAGTTTACATAGTAATATTCTTTTATGCCAAGCATGCACCTATTGGTCCTAGCAGAGGGTGCGGAGCACCCGACGTGCACACTCACGCGCACGGGCGAAGGCGATGGGCGCAATGTGGCGCTTTGGTGGCGCACTTTGCAAAGCAAGACCAGGAAATGACAAGATATGAAAGTGCAGGGACTTAAAATGAAATCTCTGGAAATTGAACCTCATCGCGATACACGATGTCACTCCCCGGCTTAGGGCCTAGGCGTATGACCAATAATTGGTACCTGTTTTGTAAATACATCATAGTTGCGATTTATTTAGCAGAAGACTTTGGTTATAATAAAATATTAAATTATTTGAAAACTTTTTAGATAATAAATATCCGAATATTTGATTTATAAATCATATTTAAATCTTGTTTATAATATTTTACTCCCTCCGTCCCTTATAAGTGTCCTAGTTTGATTTTTCAAGTCTTTCTTGTTTAACTTTGACCGGCGATATTTTTGTTTGTGTTATATAAAACTCGATGTAAAATATATGAATGGATTGGGTTTTAAATACATTTTACATTGATATAATTTTATCAAGTATTATATGACACGAATAAAAATATTTACGGTCAAAGTTGCAAAATAAACACTTAAAAAGTCAAAATATGACACTTATAATGGGACGGAGGGAGTAATAATTTAAAACGGAGTCATCTCTACCTTGCGAGCATCTAACTCCACTAATGGTTATAATCTTTGCTACCTGTACTAATATGTTTCCCTACAATATGGGGAAAATACGTCAGCTATGCGCTGGTGAACACGTATGACTCTAAAATATGTAAAATTACCGTTACAATACAAACATAATTTTCTTGACAAGCTCAGCGGAAGTATTTCTACTTCCGGTATATGTACCACTGCCTTACACACATAATTATATTCTACAAGCCATATAGTCCTGAACAGAGAACTAGTCATGACCGTTAGCCCGCGACCACCTGGCCTTTGACTGATTGGGCTGAACAGTTATGTTTGGATCCAGACGCATGCTTATTCGGTCTGAGTTGATTTTATTTTCTACTTTGTATTATAACATTTTAGAGAACACGTAATCTCATGTAACGTTTACTGACTCGTTAAGACAAACACCCATTCATCTTATCGAGTATAAATATGTTTTGATTGATTGTAAAGGTTAACGTATACACCTGTACCGTCGATGTGCATTTGAAACCTTGACTTTGAATGATTGATTGATGATTGACCTATTAAATAGGTTTATGTAAACACCTGGATCAACTCTTGATCCAGCTATAGACCTTTACTTTTGTTTTAAATAGCTCTAAACCTTGATTGATCATTTGTTTGAATGAAATATTTAGACCTGTAGTCTTTCTGTTTATTTACTAATCATATGCTGAGTTTCTTCTACATGAAAAAACATATATAATCTGTTTCTTCTTCAAGAAGAAACATTCACTGACTGCTATATTTTTATGTAAAGTCTTATGTTTCTTAATCATAAAGAAACAATGTTTTTACTATGTTCCTTGTGTATGAAATGTTATGTTTCTTAATCGTTAAGAAACTATATTTTGACTATATCCTTATGAATGAAAAATTTGTGTTTCTTAATTGTAAAGAAATATTGCTATAATCCTTCGTATTCAAAGCTTATGTAAACATAATCATGATCAAGGTTTGGGCTATACCCCTAACTATGGTCTAAGCCATATAATATAATAAAATAATGACTTAGGCAGAACCCCCTACCTTATACGGGTATATCGGAGCTTATGTGCCTAAGCTTGTACGAGTAGCACTTCTAATCTATGTCGCGTATTATGGTTCAAATCGGCGAAACTTCAGAGCCTGACACGCTTTACGAGGTTCGGCACGCTAAACGAGGTGACATATATGGTGATCGTCGTGTCGTGCACGTACTTCGAGATAGATTGTCGGGTTATTTTCGGGTGGCACGCACTTCGAGGAATCGTTGGTATATGGCATGTAAATCGAGGTAGAGTGAGAAAGTATTTCTAGAGAGAGAAAGGATTTTGATGTGAAGAAGAAGTGTGCCGTGAACCTTCTATTTATAGGCTGAACTGCAACCCATCGCGATACGCGATGGGTCTTGGTAACCCTCGTCGTGTATCGCGGCGCCATATATTCTCCACCGCCATACCACAAGCTGACACGTGTATGCTGAGTAATCAAGGTCCATTGCGATACGTGATGACCTTTGTCATGGGCTCATCGCGTAGCGCGATGGCTTCTTGAGTTCAATTTTTCTTTTTTGATCCATTGTCTTAGGTAACTTGTCACATCTTGATCTTACTTTCATTTCCCAAAAACAATATGGCGGCGATGCGAGCGTGCGAAGTGTAAAGTGCGCCACATTGCGCCCATCGCCCAACGTCGTCGCCATTGTCCTCGCCCGAGCCCGTGCCCTTGCACATCGGGTGCTTCGCACCATCCGCTAAGACCACTGAGTGCATGCTAGGCATAAAAGAATATTACTATGGAATTTTATCTCTTTTTAAAGAGCTTCCAAATCTTTACCACTTTCCATGAGAAATGGATTCCATTTTCCTTATTTATACCTAAGTGAAATGCTTCTATTTTCTTCCATCTTTCCATGTGGATTGAATTTCCTTATTCCATGACTGTCTTTATAAAATATTTTTATTTCCTTATAAAATGAATCTATTTTCTTTATTTAAATTTTTATTGTAGAGAATAATTTTGGTCCTTCAACTTTACTAATTTGTCAAATTTGGATTGAAATTTTGGGGATGTTACACGCAATGGAGGAAAGGCTAGGAGATCGCGTACCGCGATCTGATGTCGGCAACGCATAACACGTGTCGAGCCACGTGTCTGATATAATGCTAAATATATATGTTTCCCTTGTTTATTTTATTTAATATTTTAATTGTTTTTGTTCGTTTTTAGTCGAGATTTGTATACTACTAACTTTTTTATGTTTTGTAGGTTCCGGGATTTGATTGTCATTAAAAACGGTGAAAAACGAGCTAAAACGAGTCGAAAAGGAGATCCGGAACGCGTCAGGAAGAACCAGAGCAGAGAACCGGTTAGACCGGGCCGGTCTGACCGGCCCCCTTGGAAAAGCACGCAGCGCCGCGCGAAGGGGGAGGCCAAACCCGGCCGCCCGGCGCCTAGGCAACACTGGGCTAGATTTATTTCGTTTTTGCTTCTTGTCAGGCCTTGTTTTGGGTATTTAAACACCTTTAACTTAAGCCTGACATAACCTGAAACCCTTGGCCGGAGAGTTCTTGGAGCATTTTTCACGTTTGTTGGTGATTTTGAAGGCGAGAGGACATCCGGTGAAGAGCTACACGTTCACGTTCGAGTTTACGGGTTTTATCATCTTGGATTCCCATTTCTTATATTTTCACCATGTTTTCGTTATTATTCGTTTTGTTTGATTTAAACTTTATGATGCTAGGCTAAATTCCATAAACTACCTAGGTCGGATGAACCTTAGTTCGGTTTGATATTTATTTGGATTTCGTTTTCGTTATGGATTTTATGTTTTAAGTAAACGACTGAGTTTGATTTAATTAATGCGTATGATTGCTTGGTTTTGTTTACTTGAATTTATTGTTTCACATTGTCCTTGTTGATTGTTTCATAGGATAGGGTTTTGTTAGGTCATTTACTGTGTGTTCTTGACTAGTTTGTGATTAATATCGATTAAAATCATAGAAACAATAAAATCAAGTAAATAGATAAAAGTGAACTGCCAGCCTAGAAAGTTGTAATGTGATAGGTTGTTGATAGATCTTTGCTTGTCAGGATTGCTAGATTTAGTTCTTCGTAAGGAGTCCGTCTAGGTTTGATTGTCAGCTTAGTCTATTAAGTTAATTGAGTCTTCTTTGCTATCTTTTGAATTACACGCTGTAAGGTAGGTTTTCGTCATAAAAGATACTTAGACATAAGCTATTAAATAACCTTAAGGAAGTTTAATATTAAACTTGTGAGTCTTAAAACTTGTTAGAAATCCATAGGCGTCTTCTTGAAGTTCAAGGGTCATGTTCGGGTTTTCTGTTAAGGGTCTATTTTATTATCCCAGTTCCATAACGTGAGTTTTCCATTTATTTAATAACCGTAACTTTGGGATTCTGGCCTGGGTAGTTATCTTCATCATCTGAGTTAATCTAAGTGTTTAATTGTTTATTAGTTAAAGTAATTAGGTTAAAGGTTTATTAATTAATTAATTAATTAATTAAGTTTAAGGTAATGATTATGTTTTATTATTATATTAATTAGGGTTAGGTTTTGATTAGTTTATTATTAGTTTAATAGTTAAAGTATTTATTAGTTAATTATTACTTAGAGTTTTTAGAAGTACTAAATATCCCCCTCAAATATTATTAATAAATAGTCGTGTCTTGCAGTTAAGTCTTATTTGCTAGTTTCGTAATTTAAAGAGTCTCGTGGGTTCGATATCCGGACTTATTTAGCTGTACTATAGTCGATCGGTTCACTTACCGGTTAGTAATCTAAGTTAAGTTTAAGGGTCTAGAGTATTACCTAGTGTCTAGATTAATATAATTTTAGTTAATAATTATTTGACTACTTTTAGCACATCAGTGTCAAAACGTGGCAGTGTGACAGACCACGTGTCACCACGTGGCGTGATCTCATAAAAGGGGGCGTCGCGATACGCGAAGCAGTTAAAGTAGAGCCCATCGCGTATCGCGATGGGACTCAATTTTGGCTATAAAAATGAGGGTCACGGTCATTTCTCCCAAACACCTCCCACACTCTCTCAAGAATATTTTCTCTCTCTACATTGTTTTCCGTGCATAGTCACGTAGTACGTGCCAAGCTCCGAAGTTTTGATGGTTTAAGTCCCGATACGCGATATAGAGTAGAAGTGCTGCTCGTTAAGTTTTAAATATCTAACTCCGTATAACCGTGCGAGGTAGGGGTTCTGTCTAAGTTATTATTTTATTATTATAAATGGCTTAGATCGTAGTCGGGGGTATAACCCGAACTTTGATTACGATTAAGCATAAAATAACTTTTCTTAAGCAAAGATTATAGTTAAAAGGTTGTTTCTTCTTGATTCTTCTTTATAATTAAGAAATATAAAATTCATATAAAAAGGATATTTTTAAGTTAATGTTTCTTCTTGAAGAAGAAACTCAGTATAGATGTTTCTTCCTGAAGAAGAAACGTAACATATAATTGGTAAATAAAGAAAGGAACTAAAGGTCCAAATGTTTTATATAACAAATAATTTTATCAAGGTTAAAGCTATACAAAACAGACTAAAGGTCTGAAGCTAGATCAATGATCTAGTTATTTATACAAAAGTTATTCTCGTATTATAGGTCCGAGGTAACAAAACAAGAAAGCAGAAATCAGAAAACAGGAATCAGTATCAGAAACTGATTATAAATAGAAAAGGTGAATACGCTTTAAACTTTTACAACTCTTTTAGAGTCAGAATGTTTGCATAGGATTTATGAATCCTTAAAACCTTGTGTTACAATAATAAGAAACGGACACTCTGATTAAGAGTATACATGTTTCTGGATCCATTCATACATGGTGACTCGACATTTTCCCGAGGCCATGCAAATCATCAACATGTCTCTGAAAGCTTTATGAGAAATGATTTGTGAATATAATTAATTGTACATGTACTTAAGGTAATTTTATCCCAATTAAGTTGGGTGCCTAATGAGTAGTCACAAAGGTATTATTGTTGGTTTCACAAATGTATTGAAAAGATTTTACAAAGAGTCAGCGTCATTCACCAGCTGTGTGCTGATGTATTTTTCAACCCATTTTACTAAAAATTAAGAAAGGTTAGAACATACAAGCAACGCAGAATAAAATATTGGAGTTATAGCATTAGATGCTATCTGGTGGCTCAGATATTTATGTTAATATATGTCACACCCCGACCAAAGGCGGCGGAACATGCCGAGGTGTAACGATTGCCCATAAGCGCATGACACTATTTTAAGCGACAATATTTAACAACTCATTTCATTTCACAACATCAAAAATGTCACATAACGATAATCATAAGTCAAATACAACAAAATATAACAAATATAGCAAATCAAATATTGTTCATTTTTGCTAATATCCTAACGGTATTTGTGACGTTTTCTTCACCGAACTCCAAAATCATCCTAGATGCAAACCTGTAACATTTCATAAAATAAAGTTTGTCAATACAAAGGTTGGTGAGCAATTCATAGTTTTTGAGCATATATGTATATAATAGAAAAGCCACAATCTTGTATACGAAACAACAAATAAATAGCAATAATTTGGATAATATGAGGTCGCTAATAAGAATAAATTAGCGGCACCGTCTATAAGAGAATACCAAATAGATTCGGATTTCATGAGGTCGTTAATAAAAATACATTAACGGCACCGCGCTATAAGAGAATACCAGATAGTTCACGGATTTATGAATCAACCTTCCAAAAGCAGTAAACACATAAGCATATAATCATGTAAGCATAGAACACCAAATCGAGCATTTATTTAAGTAAAGTATACAATAACGTTTGTGATTTAAGACTCAAGTATAAAGCATTTGATTTGAATAAGTATGAAATGTCATCCCAAAACAAAAGATAGAAAACGGGGTATGAAGTTACTCACGTTCAAGTAATAAACTTGAAAAGTTGGTAATTTGAAGATTTTCCGGAACAACGGGTTTAACGTATGAAGCCTAAACAAAAGAAAGTCTTGGATTTAGAAAGGTTGTCTTGAAGATCTTTAAATAAAATAATTGTTGCAAAAAGTAAACAATTAAAGTTCAAGGTTTAAAATGTAACTATTTAAGAATTTATAATAATAACCCTTTAAAAATGTAAGTTTGCTCGAAACCGGGTTAAAGTATCTAACCTTAATATTTACATAACCAATGGTAAGTAATAAGGTGAGAAAAATGCTAAAATGCAAGTTCCATTGGGATAAAGATACTAACACGGGCTTTTAACGAGTGTTCAGGTTGTTGGTTCGGGTCTTGATAATTGGTCAAACCCAAGGCCAACTTTCCAAAATAATGAATGTTATGAGATAACTCAATAAAACTTATTAAGACTTAACCAAGTATGTAGTTCTATTGTTTTAGAACTAACAATGCACGTTAAGCGAGTGTTCGGTTTTGTCGGTCCAAACTATGTTATGAGATCAAGTTGGATCAACAATTCCAAGTACTTAAGAAAATAATTAAAATCAGTTTGTAAACTATTTTTAAAGAAATATACAAGTCTTGATAGCTAAAAACACACTTGTGTGTCTTAAGCGAGTAAAAATCGGATTGGTTAGGTTTCCATCTCACAATATGTTCCTTGATGGTTTCCATATGCCCAAATATCATAGATCTTGTATAATAATTTATAAATGAAAAATATTTAAGTTTTACAACTAAAAGTTAACAACAAGTCTTTTAAGCAAAAGTTTCGGTTTGGTTCGGTTTCCATCTCCCAATGAGTTCATAGATAGATTCCACATGCTTAATATTAAAGAACTTGTAAATGATTTTTGAAACTCAAATCTAACGTTAAACATATTTAAACAACTATCTTAACAAAACTAGTAAGCAAAAGTTCGGTTCACGGTTTGGACAATTTACGGTTAAACCGAGGTTAGTCTCTACAAACCCACACCATGGAACTTCATAAATAAACTAAAAGAGCATAAGTTAGCCATGGTTAGTATTTATTAACAAGTTATATAAGTATATATATATATATATATATATATATATATATATATATATATCAAGAACATGAAGCCTTACCTTACGAGGTCGAAACTTAAACCGATCGGAACCGGAGAAGCAACTACCAAAGGAAACAAGGGGTATGTATTATATATATATATATATATATATATATATGTTGTACCACCATAAACAATTATTAATAAGAATACATAAGCTAAATAGAGTGAAAGATTAAACATGGTTTGACTCTTGGAAGTCAAACCTTCAAGAACTCATATATAAAACAACCTTGAATCTATGGAGTTTTGAGAGAGAATTTGGAGATGTAGCAAGAGTAAAATGAAGAAGATGGGTGTGTATATATAGGGAAGGAGTGAAGGGTTGGGTATAAAGATTCTTTTATGGTTTGCATAAAAATGGGTATGATTAAATGGTCAAACAATGCATAATATAAAAATCCAATATTTTATATATTTTAAATGACAAGATCCAATATTTTATATATTTGAAATATTTGGGTTAAAAACGGGTCGGGTTTACATAATAAAAGTAACCCGAAATTTACGAATGTCACAATATACTATAAAGAATGATGTTTTGTAAACGACAAGTATTTAAATTACCAATCGGGTATCTAAACCCGAGTTTTTAATATAATAATATTTTATTCAAGACTTCCGCTAACATAAACCCACAACTCTGATATATTTACAAAACAGGTACCAACTATTGGTCACACGTCTAGGCCTTAAGTCGGGGTGTAAAAATAAACGTGCCACTGACCCAAAGTTCGTACCTCGTAAAACATGTCAAAACCTGGCGTTGCCTCGAAGTATGTGCCAACACGAAACAAACTGACACCCCGCCTCGAAGTACGTGCCGACAAGCTTTGAAGATCGGCGTGCCTCGATTTGCGTGCCAGGAAGTGTTGATCAAGATTTCTCGATAAACGTGAAAGCGTGGAAGTGCTGCCCGAGAATCTAGAAAATTATAAACCGAACAAGGTAGGCAACGAATGAAATATTAATATAATATTAAAAAGGCTTAGACCCTACTCGAGGGTTTACTCGATACCTCGAAAATAAACAAAGAAAATATAAATAAGTGATATGAATATAAAATAATTTTTTATTAATAATGAAAATATTATTTAAGTTTAATTTCTTAAATAATAAGTAAAGAAATAAAGTATACGTCTTTTTGAGAAGAATAAACGTAGCAGTTAGAAAGTAAATAAGTCGAGTTAAAGGTCTGAACTTATTAAATAAAGAAAAGATGTTTTGAACTAAAGGTTCGAATAGAAAATATAATCGACGTAAAGATTATACAAAATAGACTAAATATTTAAAGCTAAATTATTGATCTAGTAATAACAAATGGTTATACTCGTACTATAGGTCCGATATAACAAAGAAAGACAAACTCGATCAGTGAAGTGAAGCTGATCTTTTAAAAAGGTGAATACGCCCCAAACTTTTATAACTGAGTTTAATCGAGTCAATTAAATTGATTACATGAGATTACGTATCTCTAAAACATTATGAACAAAAGTAATCGCTGGCCCTCAAGCTGTCGTGTACGTTTGTCTGGATCCTTTCATGTGTGGTAGGCGGTGGGCACACCGTGCCACACCTGGTTATGCCTCCGCCATGACGGGCCGGACCTAAGTTATGTCCGAGAGAGGGTAATCATGTGTATACTGATGGTAACTAAGTAACCTCGAACGTTGCGGTGTTTGCTGAGCTGTTTCGAGTTTAGCTTAAGTTTATAATTGCGTTTAAGTTTTATCTTGATTATTACTAAGCCACGATGGGCCGATACCTAAGTTATGTCTTGAAGGGTAATTAAGTAACTATATTTTATGCGTCAGCTTATTCACCATCATATGTTGCTAGCGTCTTTTCAAACTGTTTTATAGGTAACGAAGGATATGCGCTTGAAGAATCGAAGTCATCACTAGACAATCTGATGACTCAGATCATTTTGTTAAATATTTAACATGAATGGTGGGTTTATATAAATAAGTAATCTTTTGTAAACATTAAACGGGTATTTTATAATCCCGTGTTTTAATATGTAAATATTAATATTTTAATCCACACAAATATTTCCGCATTAATCCGTAACTCTAATTTATTGACAAAAACGGTACCAACTGCGAGTCACACGCCTAGGCCTAAGATGGGGGTGTGACACGGTAAAACTACGATCAAAAGGGGTTGAAACCAAAGTACAATGGGAGACAAACAAGTTGCGATTGTAAGGGGGAACGGTTCATTCGCGTTTCAGGTTCCCATTTTGACGGAAACCAACTATACCATCTGGGCTGTGAAGATCAAGGTGATTCTCAATGTCCATGGGATTTGAGAGGTAAACGAACCCAAGAACCGATACCAATCCATGGAGGAATAATATGACAATAGCATATTTGTTTCAAGCCTTACCGGAAGAACTTGTTTTACAAGTTGCTCAGTTCACGAGGGCTAAAAAGGTTTGGGATGCTTTGAAGATGCGTTACGTTGGTGTTGATAGGATTGTGGAGGCGCGACTAGAGGCAATTGAATTTGAGTTCGAGTCATTGAAGATGAAGGACATCGAGTCTTTTAATTAATTTTATGGAAAAATTAGCCAACTTGCATCACAATCAAGTAACATGGGGACCCCGATTGAAAACATAAGGTTGGTTCGAAAATTTTTAGGTGTTGTACCAGAAAAATATAGACAGATGGTGGCGGTTATTGAGTAATTTGCGGATATTAAGACGATGTCGTTTCAAGAAACCGTAGGAAGATTGAAGGCCTTTGAGGAACGTCTCCCAAAGCCAAAAGAGGAAGGTGATATGCAAAGCAGATTGATGTTTTCCAATGTTGATGGAGAATGGAAAATTAAAGACCACATGCGTGAACGTTGCGGTTGTTGGAGCTCAAACTATGAAGACCTAGGACTTGACCGAGGGGGAGGTCGGGGTCCAGGATAGGTCAAGGAGATGGTGCACCCAATGCAATTGTTACAGTCACCTTGCTAACGTTTGACGTGCACCGCCTGGTGCACAAGCCGTCCAACAACGGTCTACCCGCCTGCTCCTAGATTTGCTAGTCTACTACTACCCCACATGCTCAACTCGGTGTTCCTATAGCCCGTGCTTTCTACCATTATGAAGACCCTAACCATCTCCGCAACATGTGTCCATTGTTTGCCCATGCTCAATCAAGCTCATGTAATGCCTGCACCATACTTATATCCATAAAGTGTTATTTCCCTGTCATTATTGTGTTTCTTAAAAGCCATTTTCATCGACTCGCCACTACAATGATCAAACAAATTACTTTTCAAAAGTGTAATTCTTTTTTACCATAATATCAAGCACTATCATTATCTTAAATATTAACCGATATCAATTAAATTTGTGTTAATCAATCAACATTATTATGATTATAGTATTTGTATTTGTATATGATTAGTCTTCATATATACAAGATAACAAAGATCAAAACTATTTCCCATAACATAATATAACATCATATACATATAAAAAGTTTCAATTAATAATCAATCAAACCCTCTGACCGCCCATCTCTTCCAATACCAAAATTATTATTATTCATTCATTTTCCTCTCACCACCATCATGTCCATGCCCACCACCGGCGGCGAGTCTAGGGTTTCCATTCCGGCCAACATCCGCCACGTCATCCACCAGCTCTCCAAAACCCACAAACACACGGAGCAGTTCCTGTACAGCACCCTGAAGGACTCCGCCATGGACCCCACCGAAGCCAGCCGCCGTCTGAGCATGGTCCACCACATCCAAGAGATCGCCGGAAAACACAGCGTGGAGGATGTATACACAATGCTTAAGGACTGTAATCTTGATGCTAATGAAGCTGCTCAGAGGCTATTGTATATTGGTATATTATTATATTATTATTTATTTTACCCTTTTAGTGTTTGTGGGTTTTAGGGTTTTGTGCTTATGGAGTTTGATTAATTAAGGGTTTTGTTTTCATGGGTCTGAAGTTGTTTTTGGAGTTATTGTTATTGTGTGAAATGGGTTTATGTTCTTACTTATTTCGTGGTCGAAAGTCGGTTGTTTGTTCTACGAGATTTCTTTTCAATAACGGTATCTGTATAGGATGTTGTTGATCGGGTCATGTATGTGTGTTTGACTGCATTTGTATTTTCACTCATTTTACAGACAAGATGTTATTTAAGTGTTAAATGTTGTGACTTGTGAGAATCTTGTTTAGTAAGTTATGTGAGATGTGATCGGGTCGTATATATGTGTTTTCACTCATTTTACAGACAATATGTTAATTACGTGTTAAATGATGCGACTTGTGAGAATCTTGTTTAGCTTATTATGTGAGAAGTGATCGGGTGATACATATGTGCTTGACTACATTTTGTATTTTCACTTGTTTTACAAACAAGATGTTATTTAAGTGTTAAATGTTGTGACTTGTGGGACTGTAATCTTGATGCTAACGAAGCTGCTCAGAGGCTCTTGTATGTTGGTATCATTTTATTTTATTTTATTTAACCCCAGGTGTTTGATTTAAATTAACCCTTTTGGTTTGTAGGTTTTGTGTTTTGGGTTGAGTTTAGTTGGGATTTAGGGTTTAATGTTTGAATGATTCATGGGTTTTGATTTGATGGTTCTGTAGTATTGCATACTCTTCTCTATTTGAATATTATTATTGTTGTGTGAAATGTTTTTTTTTAATGGTTTTGGTTGTTAATGTTGACACTGTGGTAATGGCATAGGGGAAAAGGTAGAACCTGATATAGGTATGTGTTTTTAAACGGCATCTGTGTCCGACTTTGTTGATCGGGTCATGTATATTGGTATAATTTATTTGTATTACAAACGCATCTCTTTATGATTATTATTGTGTGAAATGGGTTTTTGAATTTATTAATGGTTTTGGTTGTTAATGTTGGTAATGTGGTAATGGCAAAGGGGAAAGGTAGAGCCTGATATGGGAATGTGTTCAGTGTTCTTATATGGTCAAAACTTGGTTCTAATAACGGTATTTGTGTACAACTTCGTTGATCAGGTTGTATATATGTGTTTTGACTACATTTGTATTTTTATTCATTTTACAAACAAGATGTTATTTAAGTGTTAAATGATATTGCTTGTGAGAATCTTGTTTACTTTAGTTTTTGAAAAGTGATGATTTTTTTGCGTTGCTTTTGAATCAGTTATGGGTTCTGCTTTGATGGATGTGCAGTTGTTGTTGGAGTTATTATCTGTACTGCATGCTCTTCTATTTATGATTATTATTGTGTGAAATGTTTTTTAAATTTATTAATGGTTTTAGTTATTATTTATTAATGGTTGTTAATGTTAACATTAGGACCTGGTATGGGAATGTGTTCAATATTCTTGCTTCTTTTATGGTTGAAAGCCGGTTGTTCTACGAGACTTTCCTGTCAATAATGGTATCTATATGTGATTTTGTTGATCGGGTCGTATATATGTGTTTGACTACATTTGTATTTTTATTCATTTTACAAACAAGCTGTTATCAAAGTGTTAAATGTTGCGGCTTGTGAGAATCTTGTTTAGTTTATTCTGTGAAAAGTGATGGTTTTTGTTTTGATTTTGCAGATACTTTTCACGTGGTTAAAAAGAAACATGACCGGAGAAAAATCGTAAGTTGTGCAGCTGTGATTTCTCTCACGTGTCTATTTTATAGCTTTAATTAATGTACAAGTTGCAATTTTAATGAAGGAAATGTTTCTTAGTTTTCTTGATGGCATGACAATTCATTAGTTGTTTCTACAATTTTGTTTAGATAAACAATGAGGGTTTTCGTGAGAATATGCAGACACGGGGTAATCAATGGAGGGGGGATAAGGGTGGGCGAGGGACTGTCTACTCATCTAAAGTTTTTGAAGGTATGATTACTATCTTATATCTTACACTAAAATATCTTTCATTTTTATATGCTATATCGGTTAGTATTTCAACTCTATGTAATGCCACATATAATAGTGGTTCACATTTCAACTGCATATGGCAATATATACATGCAATAAACATACATGGGACAACATAAGCGAGATGTTGATCGTGGAAGTATCCTCTTTTTTAAACATTTATAAAGTATTTTTCTTTATATTTTAAAATTTTGTTTACACTTTAGATTATTGAAATTATGTTGTGTTGTCATTTTAGGTGTTGGAGGTGGGAGGAATTCGAGTTCAGGGAAGGAACATGGTGCTACTAATCGCGTAGAGAGGGTTTTGAGGCCATCCTTGCAAGGTCAAACTGGAAAAGAAAACAATGTAGTACATGTGTCAAAGTAAATATCTCAACTATCAATGTTTATATATAAACACATATCGCAGTTTTTGTTACTTTGTTTAGTGCTCTTTATTTTATGGGTGGCAAGATAGGGTTGACTTGAAAATAAGTGTTTGTTTTTTTTTTAATTTATTTATAACTAATTTACTCATTTGACATCATACTTTTTGCAGTTCTCGTGCCAAGGCCAATGGTACACCGGCTCTATCTAATGGGAAGCACAACCATAAACATGCATCTGAATCCCCTGCAGGTAATGTTAATATTTAACTTATTAACTAATCGTATTTAATACAGTTCCCAATTTCACTAACTTCTTGGCTTTTTATTACTATTTTGGTGCTTTTAGATGTCACATCCTCTGCTTCAGATCATGCTATGGTTTCATCTCAGAACACAAAACACATATGTGCTGTGGGTACAATAAAATGTGAGATTGTGAAACGTAGTGGTACTAATGAATCAAATGCAAGAAGTCCAGCTGGCATGAAGTTAAGTGTTGATCAGTTAGACACTGCTACCATACCCGTTATAACGGAAGCTGCAGATTCTGACCTAAAATCTATTGTATCTGAAAAGAAAGAGATCTCAGAATCTTTGCAGCCTGTTTTGTTGCCAACCCCAGACAGTTCAAAGGTTGTTAATCCTATTCAGGATAATCAGCAGCCTGTTCAGTTATCAAACGAGCCTCTAAAAGGTAATTGTTTCTTTGTTCTTGTTTTTTATGTAGGAAGCTCATGCTTTGTAATAGATGTTAACATATTTTTATATTTTCTGCTTTTGTAAATACAAGTTCAGTTTCTGAAGAAGAGTCTGAATTGGCTATATCGACTCCAAAACATGACGTGATGGTGGAAAAACCGACTTTATCTTCTCACCAAGCTGTTATTTTCCCTGATCATTTACAAGTCCCTGAAAATTATAAATGCCAGTTCATATTTGGAAGTTTAGATGCTACTGATGATGATTGCAAATCTATTTCCGTGACTGAGTCAACTCAGCAAAATGAAGCTGTAAAAGAACCTACTTTGAGGTAGATCAGATGCTTGGCTTTCTTTCTTGAACTTTTTGCTTCTATTATATTTTTCAAAATGTATTTAAAATTTTCAACTTTTTTTGGTGGCAGCAACGGAAACGCTTCAACGGTAGCTCAAGAAGGTGAAATTCAAGATCGTGTTTTTGAAGATGTATTTCGTTCAGAAGTTAATAATATATCATCTGATTCTTCTGCTGTGATAGCCAAGCAGACAAAGGTGGATATGGTCCCCCCTCCCCCTTCATCTGGATTCCAGAATCTTCCGGTTCTTCCAACAACCAGGGACTATTATGGCTATATGCCACCCCTGATGGGCCCACATTATGTACAACTTGATGTGCCTGAGCAGGCAAGTTTATTCTAGAACTTCAATATTGCAGTTATTAGGTTTTAAGGTTATCTACTTATGTTTTTAAGGTTATCTACTTATGTTTTTAAGGTTATCCACCTATGGGTTTTTTTTAAGGTTATTCACTTAGGTTGCTATTTTTTTAAGGTATTCACTTGTGTTTTTAAGGTTATCTGCTTAGGTTTTTCAGGTTATTCACTTAAGTTTTTAGGGTTATCTACTTATGTTTTTGTGGCAACTGTTAATGTATGCAGAATGGGAACTCGCAAGCTGTAACTGCAGCGGGTCAACCGTCTGTGACACAACCTGCAGTGGCGGGCCAGGGTTCTGTAGCATTATCTCCACCTTTGTTTCCTTATTTCAGACCATATCCAAACTACATTCCATATAATCCATATTTCCCACATATGTATTTGCCACAAACCGCTCACTTGTTGAACCATGGTGTATTCCCTCAGCCGCCACCACCTGCCACTAATGCCCATCATTTGCAGGTGGCAGCAGCTGCCGTGAAAACACTCACCCCTTCACAAAACAATCATGAAAGCAATGAAGATATTACATCAGAAGCAAATGATGACGGTAGTGTTTCAACGGTTCAACAGACTCAACAGGTTTGTTCTTTGTAAGCTATAACTTATTTTATTTAATTATTTTTTATCTAGTTAATTTTGTTTATACGCATTGAATCGCAGGTTGAAGATTTACAAGCTCGGGCTCACGCACCGGTTCATGATTTACATAACATGCTGCCAAATTATTTCTATACCTACCCTCAAGGACAACACATGGCTGCCTTTTCACACTTACAAGCTGCCGCACTTTATCATTCTTTGACCGGTCAATCCACCATACCACCGCCACTCATGTATCAACCACCACCTACCGGTGCCACCATTGAACCACAGGTTAACCATCACGTGACGGCGTTAGTGAACACAGGGACCGGTTGACATTAGGTTTTGCTTCATGGTCAAGTATCTTTTTGGAAGGAGAAAATAGAATATATTTTGCCTGTGACCCAATTTGTATATAT
The DNA here is from genome assembly GCF_021521415.1 of Bidens hawaiensis. Taxonomy (NCBI): domain Eukaryota; kingdom Viridiplantae; phylum Streptophyta; class Magnoliopsida; order Asterales; family Asteraceae; genus Bidens; species Bidens hawaiensis. Next base: position 930,850 of record NW_027491666.1, on the reverse strand, counting down.
ACAAAGTTTGGGCCATTGTGATTTTAAAAAACCCTAGAGCATATTTTTAGGCTATTAGACATCTGTTTTTTTTTACTAAAACAAGGTAGGAGGAATTTATGAGGGAAATTGTGCTTGTGAAACATATGAAAGTTTTCGAGTGAGAATGGGATGTTAGAACTTGAAAGGCTCGATTATCGTCATATCATACACCGGTAACGTTTGTCTTTTCATTTTGATCGTCAAATGTTTGCTTTGTGTGTTGAGTCTTGTTTATGTTAAGTGATGTGTAAACCGACATCCCACAAATTGCAACAAAAGCGCCACAAATGCTTGCGTAACCGGGATCTGACTTGAAGAGCAAGTAACCTCCAAGAAGGATGACACAAGTCTTGAATTGACCTAACACCACATGTGATGTTGCTGATGTTGCTCTGCATTAGTAGTAAGGATTAATGAGTTGGTTTTGGAATTGTATTTGAGTTGACTCGACGATTTGCTTACCCGAGAGCTAAGGCTCCAGACCATTGCAGGAGGAAGCCCAGGAGTGCAGAGATGAGAATTGCAGTGGTGGTGTTGAGGTTCCATTTGAAGGATAATGCTCCTGGTGGGTCCAACCATGGCATCAAGGCTACCAAGAAGAATATGGTTATTGGGGTGGTCTTCCACATCAACCTATCAAGTGAACAAGTCCTAATTAGACATTTAGATTTGATTATAAATGGGTAATGTTCGGTTCGACATGTTTAACCACACGAATTAAACAAGTTGACATGTGACTTGCTTAGTCCTTTTAACACGTTTGGACAAATGAGTTAAATGGGCAATGTCTGGGTTACATTGTTTTAAGTGCAACTAGTTCTTCTGTTTTTTACATGAATAACTATAAGTCGTGTTTCGGTTGGAATAATTTGACCCGTGAACTTACAAACTCGATTGTTTTCACGCCCTAACCTAAAGTATCACATATTATATTAATTTATTCTTCAGAGAATAAAATCATGCATGGTCAAGTTTCGTCATGACTATTGAACAAGTTTTGAGTACTGATCCTGGTTGCTGATCCCGACTAATCTCGTTCTTTTATCTTTTTCTTTTTCGTGAACGATAAAGTTTATTTATTTTATTAAGTTGAAATATTTTATTTTTTTTTTCAATTCTCGTACTTTAATAATAATGAAAAAGAGCTTATTAATCATTCTTAAATTTTGGTTAGCAAAATTGAAATATTTTCAAATAACATAATTTGTTTGTGACATTTAAAAGTATTTGAGAAATACACAACATAAAAGTTGTCCTTGTTATAACCGGACTGTATGTAACTTATGAGCCTAGGACCAGCATATGTTCGACCAAGTTTGGTCTTGGTCCTAGGACTTTTACGTGGATATATGTTACCACTTACGCTAAAGCAGTCCAATTTCTAGTCTGTTGAAGATTTGACCACAATATTTTGTTTATGGCACTCGGGATAATCCATGCAATCGCTATACACGCACCAAATGTATTGAATTCTAAATCCGTCACTGTTGCAACCGCTACACCTACCGAAACAACCACTAGCGCTAGTACCTAGCAGTTGGTTATCGTTTTTAGTTATATATATGATGAAAAGGCTAAGTAAAGTTGCAAATACTATTTGTTTTAAGAGAATAATCCAAGTTCTTTTGTGTAAACCTTGTAAAAAGAAACAACATTTCTGAAAAGAATGAACTCCGCAACAACAATGGAGGGAGTAACTGCGATTTTAGCCATTTGGTAGAAACCTACACTGCACATGTTGCAAACAAAACAAAACATAATTTGTTATAGTTGATTGGATGTTTGAAACCAAACGATGAGTCCAACGCATTTATCTCTATCGCGACGACAAAGCCAATATACTTCAAGATTTTAAGTCACCGTCAACTTGCTTGATCACAAAAAGTTAACCTTTTGGACCAAAAAAAAAAGTCAACGGTGACATAAAATCTTGAAATCATTTTATTAAAAAACTAAAAGTTTTTTTGTAATATTATAATAGTGACCTGTTGTGCTTGAGACTGGTATTGGCCAAGCCAGAAGCAAAAGCCATGACTGCACCCAAAGCAAAAAGCGACGAGAATGATGTCGTTTTGGCTGGAGGAGATGGTGGCAAGAGGGAGAGAGCCTTGAGAATGGCGAGTAACAACCAAGCGGATGTGTAATGAATTAAAGTTAAAAGGATCGGGTAATTAAACCCGACTTTCCCCATTTCCTGTAATAATCACAATACCAAAATATGAACCATACATATTTTTACTACAAAGTTGTATAAAACTTAGGATTTAAAGTTTAGGATTTTGACTGACCAGTTTATTTCCCATGATGATTCCAACGGAAACCATAAAATTGAAGGTTAACGCGACAACAGGGCCACATAATCTTTGTTGTTGACGTTTGGCTCCTTCTGATGTCCGAAGTTCATTGTAGAGTGATCCTCTAAGTTCTTCTAATGCTCGTGCTAACATTTAAACATAAAGTTAGTCTTGATATATAACGAAATGACTCGTTATAATATATACATGTATAAGACTTAAAAGAAACATATGAGTTAAGATCAAAATGTCGATTCAAATTGAACCTGCTAAAACAAGTTGTTAGGACCTATAGGTATTAATTATCGAAGTCCATTGTTGACCGGAGTTGGTAAATTCGTATTTAGAGTAATTTGATAAAAGTAACCGTGTACTGTAATAGAAAATGGTCTAACTTAAAACGTATATTACTTTTGATTTATATGGAGTTATCGTGTCCATAAAATATGGACGTAAATGGTGTAATGGGTTGAACCTTCGGACCCAAATTTCTTTATCCGGAGCATGATTTTGACATCCAAGATATCACCCAAAGTTAGTCATTTTGATTGGTTACTTGGTTAAATTCATATTTTCCTAAAAAGAAGTGCATGACGTACTAATTGTTTCATTATCAACCGCTCATTTAAACCGTGTCATCTTTCATCTATCGGCCTTGCGTACAATAAAACTAAACATATAATTTCTAGTTTAAAATTTTAGAATCTTAAAAATATGTTTTTTGGTGAAATTCTTTGTCCAATGTAAAATAAAGTAAAAAAACTAAAAAAAAAATCCATTTTAAAGACCTATAAATTTAACTCTTAAGTCAAAATTAAAGTTCTAAATTATACTTTTGAATCATGAAACTGATTTGAGGAAGAATCAACATTCAACAACATAAATTTAAACAAAAAATAATAAATAATTTACAAAATTCAACTATAGAAAATAAAATACAAACAACTACAAAACTATAATCAAACCAAAATTTAGATAAATCAAACCTGCTTCCCCTGCATCACTATCTTTTCTCTTCAAGAACGATTTTCGACCAAGAACCGAGCTAATCAATTCCATTCCTCTAAACATCATGAACTCTGGAATGAAATTACTGAAACCCAAATTCACATTTTAAGGCTTGAACTTGATGCCAGTTTAAAATTTTGATGCAAGTTTCAAAAATAGATGTCAATTTCAAGATTGGAAGGATGCGTAGCAAAATGAAACATAGGTTTTGTTTTTATACTTCCAACTAAATTAAAAAAATTAAATGATGATTTGCATTTGATTGTTATTTACTCAACTATTATTATAATCTACACTTTTTATTTTTATTTTATTTTTGTTGTTTTAGAAAAGAAGCAATTGATTTCTTACACACCACGTCTAAAGTTCCTGCGTAGTTGACATATTATTGTCGAATGTTTGAGTAGCGTTGTCAACCTTAGGTTGAATGGAATCGTACCTAAAGAGAAAGCAAATGATTAACTCATAATTTTATATTGGAAAATTGGATTGTAATAATCCCAACTTAATGCAGCTGGCCGATAATAATCCCAACTTTAAAAATAGCTGTCACTGGTCCCAACTTTCACACTATTTGTTTTCATTGAACCTCCGTTAAAAAAACTTAACGACGTTAAGTTTTTTCCAAATTTCAGATTGATTTTTTAGGGCTTTTGATCGGAATGAGAATGTGAATAGATTGATGTAAAACTTAACTTGAAATAATGCTTCAAACAGCTTGATTTTTGTTAATTAAAAGTTTAAACACCGGAATTGAAGCATCTTTTAGTCATTTGGACCACCGTTTGGAGGTAAGTTTTACATTAATCGACTCGTATCCTCATTCCGATCAAAGGCTATAAAATATCAATTTGAAATTTCGAAAAAACTTAACGCCGTTAAGTTTTTTTTAACGGTGGTCCAATGAAAACAAATAGGGTGAAAGTTGGGACCAGTGACAGCTTCAAAGTTGGGATTATTATCGGCCAAATGCATTAAGTTGGATTATTAAAATCCAATTTTCCTTTTATATTACTCCTTTTTTTTGAAAAATTGAGGGGATCAACTCGTAACGAGAGATGTACAAAGCGGGACAAAAATGCGGAGTTCAAATCTTTTAGTTACAAATTACAAGGATGTTTATAAATAGAGGTGCTAAACGGGCCGTGTTTGCGGGTCCAACCTAACACAAACACAAAAATTTGACACAGACCCGAAACTGAAAATAATTTAAAACACGTGAACCCAAACACGTCGCGCTTATTTTCAAGTTGACCCGAAAGCTTTTTTACTTTTGTTTTTTCACATCCTAATAATTTAAATTTACATTTTCACAACAAAGAATACAAACTTACGTAAAACAATTGCATTTCAATTATAAAACTTAATGTTAATTTAATCTTTAGATTTAAAATTTGATATTAGATACCCAACACTTATTACATAATTAATTATTTTGAAAAACTGAAATACAATATAAATAGGTTTGACAAGTAAACCCGTGGTCCAATCCAAACGCGACGTGGCTAAACAGGATAGCGGATTCAACCTAAAACTGACCCCAAACCCCTGTTTATGTCAAACCCAAATTCACAGATTTCATGTTAGGTTCTTGTCGTGTCATAAATTCACACTCATATTCATAAACCACTAAAAAAGACTAAACTTGAAGCAAACACCTTTATTTATTTATTTATTTATTTTATGAACATAGATTGAATGAGTAGTTTGAGCACATAGAGGGCGGATCTTGATTCATTGTTATTCGTGGGTTTTTGAGAATTGGGTTTTGAGGGAATTAAGGATGTGATTTATGTTTCTTTTATTCTTAAGCCAACAGCATCATGGGCGAATGTTTAGCAACAGCGTAGTTAGTGGTTCAACTAAAAAATTCTCACCAACACTCATAGCAATTGTTACCTTATTCAATTACCATGGTGGTAATAAATCAACTAAAAACCTCGTATTCATATTAATGAAATGATAAAGTTTAAACTTAATAGCAATGTCAACATACAACCAACAGAAATTTTATGTGGTGTTGCAAATGATTTGAATTTTAGAATTCTAAATTCTAGAATATCTACTCTTTCGATTAGCTTTCTTACTTAATTTTTAACTATTCACATCGCATCAATGTTCCATAAAATCATAAGATCAAAATCCAGATATTAACAACCATAATATGGATGCTTACAACGTCTAGGCGTTTGACAATATTCTAAGACGACAAATCAAAGAAAAGACGGGCTCATACAAACTCTATAACGAATCAAAAGTTTAAAATTCTAGAAGGCATTTGGCTCAGAATTATCAAAAGAACTGAAATATGTCAAATGTAATCGGAATCTACGGTTACAAAATAAACCTTTTTAGTGGTGGCGACGTCACGCTGATGGTGATTTCAATTCCTTTAGTTGAATTCTATCCCTGTATTGAAGGGACTACGGTTTTCCTTTGAATGAAGTAATTTGAAGGAATTCATTAAAGTTCCAATACAATGTTTTTAGTGAACCAAACGGGCCCTTAAGGAGGATTACCCAAACGAGATTCAAGGTATTCGTTTTCTTTTCGGATGGCATCAAGATCGGCTTGTAGTTTGTCCATGTTTAAACTTCGAGTAGCAATACTTGAAAGCTTAGTTTCAAGATCTGTTTGTTCTCTACGCGTTCTGTCAGTTGCAAGAATTTTTTCAGAAATTTCTTGAAAACTCTCGTGAATGGTAGTCAGCAAAATGTGAGCTTGCTCTCCTACTTGATCCTTCCTCGCTTCCCTACAAAAGCAAGATTATTTTCAGTACATCGTACAATGTTTGGCAGAAATTACTAGTTCGACTTCAAAACTGGCATCTTAAGATATTATTTTTCAAAAAAAATGAAAAATGGGAGGTTCAGCCGGGCCGTGTCAAAATGGGCAATTTACTCGGTTGGCTTGACCAGAAATACTTTCTGTTAAAAAAAAGTTACACTATATGCTTTTATAAATCATTAGTCAGTTATGATTACCACATTTCATAAAATGATTTGAGAGGCTTTTTATGCATTAGAAGTACACTACGTTTCGACCCGAATGATCCAATTAGGTTGACATGAAACACTTGACAGGTATTTTAAAATCATATTATTTCAATGGTAAACTTAATATCATTATCAAAATCATATTATTTCAATGGTAAACAATTGTTTTTTTTCTGATAAAATGATTTAAGAGGTTACATGCATAATAAATACAACTTAGGGCTATTCTGTCTGGCCCGTTTGGGCTGACGCAGACCACTTTTTCTCCTATAAATAGATTTGTTTAATAACTGATACACCTTTACTGTTCTAAAAGTACCCTTTTGAGTTTTGACTCATTTGACCCGTTTGAGAGATCGTTTACTTTTTGGCGATTCTTAAACTTTAGTTGTTTGGCCCATTAAGAGGGTAAAACGCAGCCAAAATCAATCCATTTATATATAAAAATAGCCAAAATTGCCAATCTTTAGCTATAAAATAATATATGTTGCAAATGATAAATGTTTGAAATTCTACAACTACATAGTTACATACGAATGGTGTAGTTAATGGTGTTTACCTTAGAAGTGTTTCATCTACCACCGCATAAGTTCGATGTAGGCGTTCTTGAATCATGTTGCTCTCCAATTGAAGATCTCGGGTATCTTTTAAAATACGATCAATTTCAATATCTTGTTTTCGGCTGTTTTTAGTAATCTCTTTAATCCGCTCAATGTAAGACCTTCTAGTCGCCATTTTGGGCAGTCTCTCAACTTCTGCTGACAAATTGGAAAGTTCCTTTTCTCTGAATTAATAAAACAGAGCATATGAACCCGTTGATTATTTCATAAAAGCGAGCAATCTGCATGTGTTAAACACTTATACAATACTTTTACCTTTGATTTGTTTCAGACAATGTAGACTCCAAATCCTGCTCAAGTTTTTTCCTTTGTTGATGTTCTTGAGACTCTGGATGTTTTGCACATAACGCTTCTTCATAGTTTCTTTTCTTCTCTTGTAAAGGATTTATCAAGGCTTTCCTGTCATATGTAATATATATTAATCTTATTTAGATTTAAAGATACAGAATATGGTATTTAGTTTTTCAAACAATTACCATTTTGACTCTATTTCTGCTAGATTGTGCCTCTTTGCATCTATTTGCTTGGTGAGCTGTGTAATGTAGGATTCCAAAGGAGTTTGTTCATCACAAGCCATTTCCATTGCTGCTTTCAACAAATCATGTTGCTCTTCTAATTGTTGTAACATCAATGATTTTGTTTTCATTTCATCCGAACACACATTTTCTTCATTTATTGAAACTTCTGTCTTGTCACTCGTCTGAAAATAGTAAACAAATGGCATTCATCAAAAACAAATATCCAATCATTTTACTCCAACTAGAAAAGAAAAATTGCATCATTCTCAACTGCTTTGCACTAAAATAACACAAAAATTTGCAAGTGTATACTTGCCTGGGATAATTTGTCTTGAAGAGACATGGTTGACTGGTCAAGTTTTTGTTGACCATCTTCCTGAGTGTCATGTGTTAAACCTCTACCAGTTCCCATATCATTAGTTTCTGAATTCCCTCTTCTATCACCATTATCAGTGACAACATCTTCAGCATACTGAATTGAATGTGATGCCACTTCATCAGTTCTAAGTTTCAGGTCTGCAACTTGAGTATGCAAGTCCTGCCCCTCATCATCAGCATCCTTGATAGATATCTCCCGGCCATCGACATTTATTGTTGCTGTGGCATTATTATCCTTTGTTTCAGGTGATACTGCAGTTCGAGATGATTCAGAGAGCCTCCCAACCAAAAACCTAATCAACTTATACATGTCTTCTTCAGATGGATACAGGAACTGCCCTAAGCAAGATATATATTCTGTTTCTAAGAATAATTTCACAACAATAACTATACAATAGGTGAATATGAATCTAATTTCATCAGTGAGATTCATCATAACTAGCTTCTTCGACTAATCATTCACATGATTTTTAGTCCTAAAATGCAAACTGATGTGAATTGTGAATCGTATTCATGAGCTTTAATGTAGTTACACATGGCAATCAAACTAACCTAACTATGAACTTAACCAAATCTATCACATTATTATTCAATCAACAATTGAATTGAATTTAGCAAATCTGAAGTTCCTTTCACCCGAGCACATGTTGACATACAATTATTACTCCTAAAATCATAGTTATCAAAGGTGCTAGTCGCACTTAAGGCGCATAGACCTCCCTTGGGGACTAGGCGCAAAGCACAAAAAAGCGAGGGCCTGAGAAAAAAAAGCGCACCATAATTTTTTTTTAAAATATATTATGTATAAGAAAAATAATAATATTCTTTAATCAAAATAAACAAAAGCTATTATATAATGTTTAATATCATCAAAATTTCTAAAATATTAGTGTATTACAGTATTAGTGTAGAAAGTAGTACTAAATTGACAAATTTTATTATACAAAATTACATAAGTTTTCTACATATTATCATCATATATCATCATCATCGTACTCAGTATATCCCACCAATAGCAAAGCTATGGTAGGGTCTGAGGAGGGTAAGATGTAGACAGCCTTACCTCTACCCTATAAGGATAGAGAGGCTGCTTTCGGTGAGACCCCCGGCTCGATAGTAGTTTTGCATCAAGCCTTGGACATAAGGCACATAGCACTCAATCATCGGGACACCGGTTGATCGGTGCATGTACCCTTGTCTTTCGGCTATCAACGCCACTACATAATGCCTGATTAACCGTCCGTCACTTTTAACGTTATTTTCACGAGATTAGTAAAATAACGTCAAAATTAGTGCAATTTCACTTTTGCCCACCCGAGGGTTCACACATATATACATCATATGTGCGAATTTTAGATAAAATATAAATGTGCGAATTTCACTTTTGCCCACCCGAGGGTTCACTTTTAACGTTATTTTCACGAGATTAGTAAAATAACGTCAAAATTAGTGCAATTTCACTTTTGCCCACCCGAGGGTTCACACATATATACATCATACGTCAAAATTAGTGCAATTTCACATTTGTCAATTTAGTACTACTTTCTACATATTAATATAGATTAAATGGCATATAATAAATTTGTGTTCAGATGTAATTTAGATAAAATATAAATGTGAGAATTTGGTATTTAATAATCTTTGGGAATCAAAAAGTTTATAATTTCTCACAAAATAAGTAATAGAGCAATTCGGTTATAATTATTTTTAAAAATGTTCAGATTTGATTAGTAAACCTAGGTTAGGCCCAAGAAGATAGTAACACCGGCCCAGACTAAAAAAAATAAGTCGCTCCAGTAAATAGCCTCCCCTGCACTTTGTTTTCATATTTTGCAGTCTAGCAAACCCTAGAAAGTAATTGCCTGAATCTACGCCTGAAACACTGCCGGAGTTACAAGCGCAACTACCTCGCCTCGCTCAAAAATGCGCCTAGGCGCAAGAGGCGGTCACCTTTAATAACTATACCTAAAATGCTAACTGATATCAGTTGTGAATCAATTTCATAAGTTTCAATGCAGTTACACTTACACGTTGCAATCAATGTAACCTAGTTATGAATTTAATGTAATCTATCACGTGAATATTCAATCAACTATCTAACTGAAATTAACAAAACGAAAGTTCATTTGACCCGAGCACAAGTTGGCATAAGATTATTACTCCTAAAATGCAAACTGAAACAACTTGTGAATCGCCTTGATGAGCCTTAATGCAGTTACACATCGCAATCAGATTTACCTGATTATGATCTTAACCTACATACATAATCTCTCACATGATTATTCAAGCAACGATCGAATTGAAATTAACAAATCTAAAGTTCCTTTCACCCGATCACACGCTGACATACAATTTATTACTCCTAAAATGGCAGTTACACTTACACATTGCAATCAATTTAACCTAGTTATGATTTATGAATCTAACCTAATCTCTCATATGATTATTTAATAAAAAGTTTGACATATCTAAAGTTCCTAACACCTGAGCACATATTAACATAACATTATCACTCCTAAATCTCAAACTAATATAAACTACAAATCATGTCGCCGATATAACCTAATTACATAACAAAACGATACAGAGAAGATAATAATAATATTATCTTATATAACACCGATATAACCTAGGTCTTTAACAGAAGCTGCGAGATCAGTACACACAGTGAACCGATCGGCCATAGAGTCCGGTAACGTGACCGGAATTGACTCCTCCGAGTTGGATATTATACGAAGCGAGTGAGCACAGATTGATACCAAGGCTTCCGGCGTTAGATCTTTAACGCATGAAGCTTCGTTTGGGATCGGAACACCGAGTTTTGTTAGTGAGTTTAGTAATAATATCTCTTGTGATTCTTCCATTGATTGATTAATTACACACACTCAAGCTCTCAGTAATGGAGTCGTCTTGATTCCGTCGTTAGTTGATGTTGTTACTGTCATGTGTTTTGGCTCCACGACGTCGTTTGTGGATTTTAATATTGGCTTTTTTTTTTCTTTGTTTTAAACATGAAATTGAGAATCTTTTGACGAGGGAATAAGGAATGAGCAAATGCTGTCGATAATTGTGTGAAATTACGTATTATCGAATTTCAATCAATCATACCCAGTAAAATCCCACCGACAGCAAAGCTATAAGTAGGGTCTGGGGAGGGTGGGATGTAGGCACACCGTACCTCTATTCAAAGGAATAAAGAGGTGGCTTCCAGAGAGTCCCTCGGCTCTAAGTACATGTGTATGAAGCAAAATAAAGGAAATCAAAGTTTAACAGTTATATAAAAACTACTACTAATTATAATAATATTAATAATAAGATCACAGTTTAACAGCTATATAAAAGCTAATAATAATTATAATAATAATAATAATATATGTAAGGGAAATACCATTATAGAATTTATCGGTACTAATTCGGTACCGAATTGTTTTGGAGATCGGAACGGTGCAGGGCGGACATATTGAAATTTTAAAGCAGATTCCCCATTCATTAGATAGAGAAGATGACCAAGATTTCGTGATCCGCTGTCGAACTTATTCCAAGAGAGCTCGGATCGAATCGGTATTGCTATCCGAGCTCTCTTATTGAATTGCTCATTGAATGAGCATTCTCAATATTATGCCTTGAAGAGGACTCGAACCTCCACGCTCTTTAGCGATATTTTCCAAAACTTTTGTCTTCGATGCCGGTACGTTAGTGATTTTCAATACCGGTATTTTCGAAACATGTACAGAGTAAATCCCTAGAGGGAATCACAAACTCTTTTTACATCTTGTAAGGAAACCATTTAAAAAAAATACTTACGTTTTCCTATTAAAAGTTCTCAAAAATTAAATATATGTGAATTTTTATATCTTCAACCTATAAAATTATGTTGTCCTCTATACAAAAAAAAATCATACTTTTCTAAAACAATTAATTTTTCCCGGTCCACGACAATTTAAAAAGCTTAAATTCAAGTTCAAGTTTCTTTTATTTCTTTTATTTATTTACTTAATTATTTTTAAAAAAACCCTAACTATTTCACATAGCAAATTATTACAAGTTTTATGATTGAGGGATCAAAATATTGGTAATCTAAGTCTCGTAATGGATTATAAAACCGTGTCTCATACTAACTGGGCATCGACGTTTAGTTAGTTAAAAATTGTCCATAGGTTTTCAAAATACATTTGTTTACTATTTTAATTTCTATATAATTTTATTATCAAGAAAATTATAAATATAAAAGTCAAATGAGTGGATTAGTTGAACTCTATTGCTCAAGGACAAAGTAAAATAAATTTAAAATGGAAGCGTTTAAGGACATGGTTTGTGTATTTATATTTTAGGTAATCGGGCCGGGTATCACCTAATACAATACTCTGTCTCCAAACTCGTGAAAATTACTAGTCCCACACATGGTTCCATACCCGAATACTACACAAAATGTTTCGGGTGTACCCGTTGGATTCAGGTTTGTTTTCCATCCATAATGGACGTCCCATAATTGTATAAAAGTAATACATTTTATTTTAATATTGGTGAAATTCATGTTCTTGACATGCTAAACTTAAACTTAAGGTAGTTGGTCAGAATGTGGCACCAAGGTTGTGTCACACCAACAAATTCACAAGTCTTTCTCAATATAAATTTACATGTCCAACACCATAATCAAAAAGACTATATAGGTTTGATCTAGGTATGTTTTAGTTGAGCAAAACTTTGATCTAAAAACCTGATTAAACAATACTCAATCGCATGATCGTTAATTCTGCTTCACAATGGGTTCCAAGTACCAAGATGAAATCGAAGACTTGTCAACGTCGTCTCCTCTATCGAGTGCAATGCAGGTTACAAACAACAAAGGAGTTGTTCATAGCTTTGATATAAATGCTCAAACTTGCCATAGAAACCGATCAAGCTCTCAAATTGATATTCAAGAAGATACTTGTTGCTCCATTAAAGATCGCCCGCTTCCCATTTTCCTCAAGGTAACACTAACAATTGTAGATCTTTCGTTTGTAAGATATTTGGTCTGGAAAGGGACAACGTGTCACTATTACAGAAATCATAATTTAAAACATAATTCTATAAATGCTTAAAACGTTCCATAATTACAATCAATTTTATATAATTTACTATAAAACGATTACAATAAAGTGGCAGGCAAACGGGCAACAAGTTCCATGATACAAAGTTTGAAAAGAAATACATAAACTTTAATATCTTACTAAGTGGAAAGTCTATTTAGTTCCCTATAACTTTTCACTGCCCTCCAGATAATCTTTATAGCCTGTCGTTTGGGTTCAGTTCGGTTTCGGTTTTTTCTAGTTTTCTCTTTTGGTCTTGAAATTTTTTAGCCGAAAAAAAGTGGTCCAAAGTCATGAATTTGGCTCCAAAACTTTTGTTGATTAATAATTAACCAATTATTACATGTTCGGCCTTAAAATTTTGGGCTACACCATTTATTAACATATTTTTATACATTACTTAACATTCAAAAATAAAATTTACAATCCATTTATACTTGGTAACAAATTTCAGTTTTATGGGACAGTTCGGTTCTTTCGATTTTTGATACATGCAAAACTGAAACTGCGCCTGAACTGGAAATTCGGTTTTTTGAAAAACATGTAACCAAACCGTTGGTTTTGGGTTGGGTTGGGTTATTTTGGTTCGGTTCTCTTGGTTATTTAAGTTATGGTTCGGTTGTTTTGATTTGATGCACACTCCTAGTTTGAAGATATAGAGTTTAAGGTGAAAATGAGCAAAGCAACACCCGGGAATCCAGTGAAAGCGGTTATGTCAAAGGTGGCTTCAAACGCCGAACAAGACAACTATAAGCAGATTTTGAAGGGCATAACAGGAAGCATTGGCCCGGGTGAGATCCTCGCTTTAATGGGTCCTTCTGGTAGTGGCAAAACAACCCTTTTGAAAGTTATAGGTGGAAGATTGCGCGAAAATATTAAAGGAAATGTCACATATAATGATGTTCCATATAGTCCAGCTCTTAAAAGAAGGTAAGATATGTTCATATAATGTTCTTCCATAATGTCACATATAATGATGCTTTTTTACTAATTAATGTACAGGATTGGATTTGTTACACAAGATGACGTGCTCTACCCGCAGTTAACAGTTGAAGAAACATTAATATTTGCTGCGTTTTTAAGGCTTTCGGGCAGCATGAGTCAAAAGCAGAAATTGGAAAGAGTGGAGGTTATTCTTAAGGAACTAGGACTAGAAAGGTTAGCTTACAATTCTTCTATAAGGATAATATTAAAGCAAGTTTCATGCATATTAATATTTTCCTTACTAATTGTTTTGAATTATTTTAAAATAAAAAAGATGTCGAAAAACACGAGTAGGAGGAGGATTCATAGGTGGGATATCCGGGGGCGAACGGAAAAGAACGAGTATAGGATATGAGATCTTGGTTGATCCTTCATTGTTATTACTTGATGAACCGACTTCTGGCCTTGATTCCACGTCAGCAAACAAACTCATTCAGATTCTAAGAGAAAATGCTAAGGTAAATAAACCTTGAAAAAAAATCAAGATCAAGATTTTTAAATTACAAATTGATATATGTTGTTAAAAGGTGTTTATTTTTTATAACAATTTAGGTTGGGAGGACAATTGTGACAACGATCCACCAACCGTCCAGTAAAGTGTTTCATATGTTTGACAAGATATTATTAATATCCGAAGGACATCCTATGTACTATGGGAAGGCAAGAGAATCAATGAGCTATTTTATGTCTTTAAGGTTCATCCCGGATATAGCCATGAACCCTGCAGAGTTTTTGCTAGATTTAGCAACAGGCCAAGTGAATGACATTACCGCCCCTGATGATATCGTGGCTCCTAAAGGCACTTTTGAATACGAAAGGGCGGTCATCAGGGTAAAAACATCTTTTATCTTCATTTTTGTTATCTTGTAACCGAAGTTTTGATTAATTAATTCTTACTGCATACGTTTTGTGCTATACTATGAAAGTAGTATGTACAAAACAGGTACAAGGTCGAGCTAGAAAGTAAAGAGAAAGATGCAATTCAAAGAACGGGAAAGGCACCCGAACCTCTTAGATTAGCAACTCAAGTGAAAAAAGATTGGACGATAAGTTGGTGGGACCAGTTTTTAATATTGTTCAAGAGAACATATAGAGAAAGATGGAGAGATTATTTTGATATTTTAAGAATAATTCAATCGCTTGGAGTTGCGGTCTTGTTAGGCCTTTTATGGTGGAAATCTAGCTATGCGAACGAGGCTCGCCTAAGAGATCAGGTCGCGTTACACTTGTTTACTTATAAATCGGTCAACTAACATTATGTTTTGTCTCTTTGACATGTTACACAACCTATCCAATCCATCCATTAGTTAAGAAATCGCGATCATTTTTTATATCGTTTTAATTTCTGTAACCGATGCAGATTGGGTTGTTGTTCTACGTGTGTATCTTTTGGACATCTTCATCAATATTTGGAGCTGTATACGTGTTCCCGTTTGAGAAGTTTATGCTTGTAAAAGAAAGAAAAGCTGATATGTATCGGTTAAGTGCGTACTATGTTTGCAGCACATTATGTGACATGATCGCGCACGTTACTTACCCAACCATTTTCATGTCCATTTTGTATTTCATGGTTGGATTCAAGAAAAATTTACAGTGTTTCTTTACAACTTTGTCGGTGATCTTACTAATAGCCATAACTAGCCAAGTAAGTCTAAAATCTACATCCATTTTTTAGACATTTTAGATTAAAAATAACGGATGACGTATCTTGTTTTTTCATATAATTAGGGTGCCGGTGAAATGTTTGGGGCTGCAGTAATGAGCATTAGACGTGCGGGCAATGTGGCTTCGTTAATACTAATGTTGTTCCTTCTTACCGGAGGTTACTATGTTCAGGTAATCAGTAAAAGAGTCAAATTTCCATCTAGTAAAAAAATTACTTATATCTTGTAAACTAAATTGGAGTTTGTTCATTTTTTGTTGCAGCATATACCAGCATTCATGCAATGGCTAAAGTATATATCATTCATGTACCACGGGTTCCGGCTGCTACTAAAAGTGCAATACACGGGTGATGAGTTATACGAGTGTGAAAGCATAGGCGGATGCAGACCGTTGCAGAGTTCACCGTCATTCGATACAGTAAACTTAAAAGGAGGGTGGAAAGAAGTTTGGATGCTGCTAGGAATGGGTGTGGTGTATCGCTTGTTGGCGTATATTTGTCTTCGAAGAAAGATCAGCCAATGCATCATTTGATTAATTAATATCCAGAATAATTTTTTGTTCAAGATTATATCATTGTGTAGTATGATCATAAAATTTATATATGCATCTTTGGTTTTACTTGAAGAAATTCTCCTGTCCTTCATAGACCTTATAATTCGAAAAACCGATTCTGATTTTGGTTGATTTGAACAACCCGAAATATGAAAAATAAAATAATATATAAATATAGTGTTCGGGTCATATACAAATAGAATTAACGTGCAAGGTGTGTGAATCATAGAAAAAAAGGGAGCGGTGGCAAAAGTGTAAATAACACATCGTGGTTTCTGTAGCGTAATTGTTTGCATAACCGGAGTAATTACTTGATATTACTCTATTACACAAAGTAATCACTCTTGTCACTTGTAGCAAGATTTTAAATATTTACCGCATTGCCACCACGTGGATTTTGCTCTTTGTTTCGTACCATTCGCACGATAAACTCTTAAGTATTCTGGCGTAGTCGATTAAAAAATCGCAATTCAATAACCAAAGTAAGATGATAACCCGATCTGGCAACTGAACTTTGATTCGTAAATCAAACTCAGTTCGATCCTAGTTTCGGTTTTTCGTATCCAGTAGTAATAAAGATGACTACTTACATGCTAACAACAACCTGTCCCTTTCAATTCTGTAAGTAAATCATGCTTTTGATCTATGTAGTTTAGTAAAAAAAGAAAAAGTTTAGTCACTTATCCCTCCCTTTCCTTTTACCTTTTTCATTCCACTTTCTTGTATTTTTATTATAAAAAGGCTGTGACATAAAACTAACTAAAATAACACAAATGAGATTTAGTGGTGTGGTGTTTACCTTATTAAAGATAATGTGATAGGTTCAAATCGTTACCATTCAAGATTAAAGAAGAGATATTATACGATCAGACGCCCTTTGTGCGCAGTGGCGGAGCCAGGAAATTTTGTCTATGGGTTCGGATTTTTCAGTGCATGATTTTTTTTCCGACGTCAAAGTCTTTGGGTGGTCATTATAATAATAAATATACGTTATCAACATTCATTAAAAAATAAAGTTATATTTAATTAAAAAAATGAGATTGCATATTATAAGTTTTCCATACGCATTTTCATGTTTTGAAAACGATTCATAACTACTTCAATCGCGACTTAAAAAAACTCATTTCAATAGAACAAATGCAAGCATCATGTATACTATATATATATATATATATACTAGTAAAAGAGCCCGCGCGTTGCGACGGTTAAACTCGATTTTGAATAAAATTCATATATAAACATATATAAAATATGGACGTGGCAATGATATTGATAGTTAATTTGGAATTCTAGAAAAGAGGGTAGACCGTAAACGACAACGTTTATATATAAAAAAAGAAAGTAAAAACATAAAGCTTTATTTAATAACTTGTATGTTTGTGGTTCTATTAAAATTTACGTCGAAACGTACAAACACGACATAACCGCATAAATATATCATGTTTTCCTAACTGTGAGTCCCCTACATATGAAAGAACGAGTCAAGTATAGGCACAATTAGTTACACTAAATGGCCACTGAATCAAACTGACTATGAAATTTTTTTGAAAAAAATGAAACTATCAAGAAGTTATTAGTTACTTGTTAGCAACTTATATAATATTTTAATAAACCACAATGTAAGCCAAATTAACCAATCCTCTCTAACATCAGTTGTTGAAAAGAAACACCCGTTATAAGAAAAAAAATATCAACCTTAACTTCCATAAAAATGAACACACGTAACTGAAACTGAAGTGCAGTCAAAAGTATAAAGTTCCATATGAAAGTATTATTATGATTTCAGACACTGTGAAATATACTTATCTATGTGCAGCAAGATCAAAATTGTCATGACATTAATTTGCAAAAAGACTGTTTCAATTTTGGATAATAATTATAATATAACCTTTCTTGCAATTGCACATAATCGGTAAATGATGGTTTAACCCTGTAAGATGAGCTTGATATCCCGGACACCATGTAGCTGAGATCTGAAGATCCGACCCCCTTGACAACCTCCTGTTTGAATACTTGTCCACAAATCAGGAGCATCTCTTGTGAAGCTTGACCCATACTTGTTGTTTTCTCTTGTAAATACACCTCCTACAAATTATCAAAATGAGACAAGTACTGTTACCTATTTACCCTCATAAATATAATTCAAATAATATATAATAGAATTTGTAATTCATGGAAAAATCCAAAACTTAAAGTTAATTAGAAAAGTGTCCTAAATTATTCCTTCAAAACATAATCCATTATACATTTTGGGAATATAATTTCTTTATTTTGCATTAAACCATGGACTTTACCAGTAAGCCAGTGTGTAGAATATGTAAAATGCATGTAACAAACAAAAGTGGCATATTCTTACTTACTTGACTGATTTCCCTGAGTCATCGACTTACTCACATCTTCCTGCAAACATACATTTGTGTTATAAATTTACAAGGTTTTTTTTTGTCCCAAACTGGTTTCAAACCGGTTTGATCGGGCTGAACCTTCTTGCCTCCATATCGGTTTTGACCTTGCCTTGACCAACCCAAACCGGTTTTTAACCCGAACCAGTTTGTACATGTCTATATACACACACCTTAATGCCACTAAGCTACAAGCAACGTCTGGGTTGTTAAAAAGATAAATTAGTTCAGTTTTGTTTATTACGTTCGTCTATATAAACATTTTAAACATAGAGGCCCGTTACAATTTAATCTAATTTTATTAAATTTTAAAACCCAACATACCGACGTTTACATTTAATTGGTGTTTGCTCGGTTATGTTCGTTCATCTATGTTCAAATAAGTCTAAACGTTTACGTTAGTGCTCGTCAATACTATCCTATGTTTTTTTTGGGTTAAAATTAGACTAACAAACACGAACATACCTAGTTCGTGTTCGTTCGGTTCGTTTGCAGTATTAAACAATTTAAATAGTATAACTTACCGGAAGGAAGAAGAGGTGGATGATAAATGAAATTAGTTGCTGAAATCGGAGTATTTTCAACGCCTCCACTGATGTCTTCGGTCTTCACATGCCACCCTAGCATTAAACAAGAAATTGTGAACCTGCGCTATTTATAGGGTAACATAGTATAAATAAATAAATAACTCACCGCTATCACACAAGCAGTTAACATTTGCAGACTCCTTGAATTGCTCTTCAGATTGCACATTTTCGGCATTCCAAATAACTGCTGCGTCTTTAGGAACACAAGACTGGACATTGTAAACTTCAACAAATGTGTTGTGACCCGAACCCGACCATGGTTTTAATATGATTATTTGTCGAACAAAGTCTAAATAAAACCAAAAACAGAACCTGAGCAACCATATAAACTGAAACCGAACTTAAATGAGACATAAAAAGTGAAAACCAAAAACAGAACCTGAACAACCAGATAAACTGAAACTGAACTTGAATGAGACTAAAAATAGAAAACCGAACCAAAAGCAAAAACCCAATAAAAACCAAACTGAAACAAAACTAAAAAACGCAAAACCAAAAAAATCATAGCGAAAAAATGTTATTTTAACAAAACCATAAAAAGTTAAACCAGAACGAAAATATATGAAAAAATCAAAATCAAAATGATACCAAACATCAAGAAAACTAAAACCAAACCAAAAGTAAAAAAAAAACGATAAAAGTAAACCGAATGGATACGAAACCAGAGTGAAAATAAAATTAATATATAATAAGAGAGCTCATTTAAGCTCGGTAACCAGCTCGAGCTAACACATGCATTTTGTCAACTACGAAGAGCACCAATGCGGCACAAACACCCGAACCTGTACCGAGTCAAACCAAAATAACACTTTTTTGAGTTGACCCGTTTTGACACAAATGTGTAATGACCCAAACCCGACCATGGTTTTATGACGATTTTTTGTCTAACCAAACAAAAAAAGCAGCCGCGATGTGAGGGTAATTGATTTGTTGGTTACAAGTTGGTTACATGCTATGAAAACCGAAATAAACTAAAACGAACTGAAAACCGAAATATTAATTCAAGTTGGTTACATGGTATGAAAAGGAAGAGCACATAAATGGCACATGTAATCCGGTTTGTGAAATTAAGCAGCCGCGATGTGAGGGTAATTGATTTGTTGGTTTCCTCAGAGTTCAATAACATAACAACTGAAATCAATACGGCATCTCAAATTAATAAGCATTTGGTTCAAACATGTATACAATTAGCAACACAAAACATCAAGATTCGTGAAAATAGCAGCCAATCTCACTCATCCTCATTCTATTATAATCGTCCTTTGGAAAAGCTAGAGCTTAATAATTAACAAAATTAGCTAAATCAAACACAACCAACAATAAACTATCCAATAACAATACAAACTAAGAATAATTAATAAAATACATGCATAAAATGAAAACCGGAGTCCATTGAACTGGGTCTATTATTGGTGTTCAAAAAATGAAGGGGTAAAGGAGATTAAAGCATGATTCAACAAATAAAACACATACCAACAAACATCGGTTAGATTGTCGCTGCCGAGCCCAACGAATAGGGTCTGTGCTATTAGGTTACATAATATTCATTGAAGGAGTAATCAAGAAACTCATGAAATGGATTGTGGGATATGGAAGTCTTCAATCATCTTTAGTGATGCATTTGTGAGGATAGTAACTGACGAGAATTGAATGGAAGGCGATAATTAAAGCTGACGGAGCAATTAATGTTACGGCAAGATGAGACCGGAATTCGCCGGAAATAAACAATTACCATTTTGTTCTCGTTGTTGTTTTATATGTAATATAGATAGTTGTCATCAAAGAAAGATTCGTTGGGAGCCTTGTAGCAATCAAAGAAAGAGTCGTTTGGCTGGCCGTTGTTGTCATCTAGTTGAAGTTCGTCAGGTAAGGCGATGGTTGAAGCCTTGAAGCGAACTAGTGAAGACCATGAGGTGATGGTCGTTTGGTCGATAGAAACATAATTTATAGGTTGTTGAGGCGATGTATGTTGTTTTCGTGTTTCTATTCAATTTTCACTTAAGTGTTATGTTAAAGAATGTTAATTGGGTTGGGTTTACCGGCAATTCTATGAAGAATTTTGAACTTTTTTTCATAACCTATATATGGGTTATTATTGGCCATTTATAATGTTTGTTAGCCATTTTTAAAGTTTTTTTATATAAAAAAATATTCTACTAAAAAAATTAACTAAAATTTTCGTAATTAGTGGGTTCGAATATATATGTTAAAATGATATTGGGTTCGTTCGCCAAAAAAGAATGGATTCGATCGTTGGTTCGATACTATAAGTTATATATAAAACTGAAAAAAGACCGGGTTCGGCCGAACTCGGTAGCCACAATGTGGCTCCGCCACTGTTTGTGCGTGTGAAGGCACCATTTTCCATGTTGCCATACACCCGCCATATTGGTTTCATGCGACTTGTATGGTAGGTGTTTGAATAGGTTAAAGGGTATGTGAATAACAAAAGCCTTAAATAATTTTAGTTGGAAAAAATACTGATAAAAGCTTTAGTTCATGAGGGGAGTCAATTCATCTTACAAGTTTGGTAGAGGAAATAAAGGTGTTGAGTTTTCTTTGGGTCGAGAATACGTAGAAAAGAAGAGGTTTGACTTGAGAGAATTAGTGTCGGTTTAATGTTTAACGGGTTGGCGTACACTTTGTCTTTGTTTTGTTTCTGGTGGTGGTTGTTTGGTTTGTTGCATTTGGCAGACGATGTACTAGTGTTCTAGTGACATGCTAGTTTTATAAATAATTTCATTGTCGGTCGTTAAAAATAAAAAAAATAAAGCCAAAATAACAATTCTGGCAAAACCAGTAAATTACTTTGTTTCTTTATTAAGATACATTAAATTACGGCAGTAATAAATTACTAAGACCACATCCGTAGTGGATGGCATTATGTGGCGTTTTGGAGCCATAATGCCTGCGAACACCACCACCAGGCATTATAGATGATTAGATGACATTAAGATGGTAAGCGTTGTGTACATAACGTTAGTGTGGCACAAGTTTTGATGGTTTTGTGAGTGAGAGGTAGAGAGTGAGGAGAAGAGAGAGGCGTTTTGGGGTATTTTCCCACTACGCTCACTTTTTGCAAAATGCCCAAAAACTGACTAGGCGCCACATGACGTAAAATGCCCGGGTGTGCTTAGTTATAATTAGGGGTGTTCACGGTTCGGTTTAAAACCGTGAAACCGTTTTGTCACACCCCGACCAAAGGCGGCGGAACATGCCGGGGTGCAACGATTACTCATAAGCGCATGACACTATTTAAAGCGACAATATTTAACAAACTCATTTCATTTCACAACATCTAAAATGTCACATAACCAAATATTCATAAGTCAAATACAACAACATATAACAAAACATAGCAAATCAAATATTGTTCTTTTTGCTAATAACTTAAAGGTCTTGACATTCGTTTTCTCCACGAGCATCAAATCAACCAATATGCAAAACTGTAACATTTCATAAAATAAAGTTTGTCAACACAAAGGTTGGTGAGCAATTCATAAGTTTGAGTAACAATAATATATAGTAAGAAAGATCCACAAACTAGTATACGAAACAATAAATAAAAGCCATAATTTGGATAAAATAGCTAATTGAATTACGTTAGCGACACCTAGCCATAAGGGGATGCCAAATAGTCTAGGATTTAATAGATTATCGTTAATTGCATTACGTTAATGACACCTTGCTACAAGGGGATGCCAAGTAGTCTAGGATTTATAGATTCAACCAACCGAAAGCGATAAACACATAGGCATATAAGCATAGAACACCAAATCGAGCAAGTATTTAAGTAAAGTATACAACAACGTTTGTGGTTTAAGACCCAAGTATAAAACATTTAGTTTAGATAAGATGAAATGTCACCCCCAAAATAAAAAGATAGAAAACGGGGTATGAAGTTACTCACATTCAAGTAATAAACTTGAAAGATTGATTATTTGGAGATTTGCCGGAACGAAGAGTTAACGTATGAAGCCTAAAATAAAAGAAGTCTTGAATTTAGAAAGGTTGCCTTGAAGGTCTTTAAATAAAATAATTGTTGCAAAAGTAAACAATTTAAAGTTCGAGATTTAAAATGTAACTATTTAAAAATTTATAATAACAACCCTTTAAAATTATGAGTTTGCTCAAAACCGGGTTAAAGTATCTAACCGTAATATTTACTTAACCAGTGTTAAGTAATAAGGTGGGAAAAATGCTAAAATGCAAGTTCCATTGGGACAAAGATACTAAAACGGGTTTTTAACGAGTGTTCGGGTTGTCGGTTCGGGTTTTGACAAGTGGTCAAACCCAAAGTCAACTTTCCAAAATATTAATTATTATGAGATAACTCATTAAAACATAATAACACTTAACCAAGTATGTAGATCTATTGTTTTAGAACTAACAACGTACGTTAAGCAAGTGTTCGGTTTTGACGGTCCAACTATGTTATGAGACCAGGTTGGATCTAACAATTCCAAGTACTTAAGAAAATGATTAAAATCAGTTTATAAACTATTTTTAAAGAAATATACAAATCTTGATAGCTAAAAACACACTTGTGTATCTTAAGCGAGTGAAATCGGATCGGTTCGGTTTCCATCTCACAACAAGTTTATAGATGGATTCTACATACCCACATATCATAGATCTTGTATAAAAATGTACAAATGAAAATATTTAAGTTCTACAACTAAAAAGGCCAACAACAAGTTTTTTTAACAAAAGTTCGGTTTGGTTCGGTTTCCATCTCACAATGAGTTCATAGATGGTCTTCACATACCCAAGACTTGTAAATGTGACTAACAAACTAAAATGAGCAGAAGTTAGGCATAAATAATATGTATAAATAAGTTATGTGTGTGTATATATATATCAAGAACACGAAGTCCTCCATCAAGCCTTGCCTTATGACGTTCGAAACTTAACCAATCGGAGTCGGTGAAGTAACTAACAAAGGAAACAAGGGTGTGTATTATATATATATGTTGTACCACCATATTCAAGAGTTAGTAATATTAGATGGACAAGTTATAATTAAAGATAAAACTCAGTTTGACTTTTAGAAGTCAAACCTTCAAGAACACAATGAAAATAATCTTAAGATCTTTGAATTTGAGAAAGAATTTGGAGTTGTAGCAGAGATTAATAGATGGAAAGGGTGGTGTATATATAGGGTAAGTTGAAAGGGTCAAGCATAAAGGGTTTTGCATGAAAATGGGATATTTTGGTCACATGTTTGCTTAAAAATAAGCAAAAACGTGCAGCTGGTGCAGACTGCCTTTAGCGCGGCGCTAAAGTCTCTGCCCTTGGACTTTAGCGCGGCGCTAAGGTCACAAAGGAAAAATCTGAACTTTCAAAATTGGCAGTTTTGGCCCCGGAGTTGTTTTTAAGCGTTTTAAAGCCATTTTAAGGACTGAAAAGGGTGTTTTCAAGACCCAACAAGTGTAAAACAATATTGTAACATAAAATCCATCACTTTTTTTATATCCAAGGTTTCGGTTTACAAAACTGGTCGGTTTACATCAATAAAGTTTACGAATCGAGACCCGAAATTGACGAATGTCACACGTTCAAACCGGTCATTGGTTTGGTTTCACGGTCGGTTTTTCTTTTTAACTTAAGTCGGTCGGTTCCAATATCTTCGAACCATAATGAACGGTTTGGTTTACTGTCTGAAAATTTTTCAAACCGTATAAACCGGACCGGACCGTAAGATTTAAATATAATTTAATTTATTAAAAATATCTCATATAACATATTAAACTTTTATATTTTGACTCACGTTACCCATAATTTGCTTGTTTATAGAAATGTAATGGGCCTGTAAGTTAGATAGTTTGTGATGCAGTTTCAGGTGCGATTAATGGCTCGAGAGACTCGTAATTAATCAAAAACAAATAAACGAACCAAAGGTTCAAGAACAATGTTTTTATTATATCAAACTTAATCAAAACTGAAAATTACATAACCTTTAACCTTAACTTATACTAAAATAAAAGGAGATAAAACTGACTTAAACTAATAAAAGAGATTAAAAAATCAAAATTAAAATTATGAAATAATTATGCATCATTCTCTCCCTCTTCGAAAAAACTCGTCCTTGAGTTTTGCCTTCAAACCAAAGCCGCCTGGATCAAAAGGAACATCAACCCGCTCCTTATTTATTAATACCATGGTTCGCCCAAACCATTCAACTTTACGGGTCATCTCACCTGGATCTAAGTTCGTACCACCTGAGTCTATTGGGTTGCCGGGTCTCTTCACCTCCTTCCCCCTGTCTTCAAAAAAGACTCGTCCTCAAGTCTGGAGAACGTCAAAAAAATCATTGACAACCCGAGATAAAAAAACCGGCACCGTGGTCCTTTTTCATGGACAACTTTGAAAACCTTTAAAGAAAACCTTGAAAATTTCAAAGGCAAGCCATCAGGTTCAAACGTAATATTAACTCGTTTCTTGCTCACTTTTGAAATTTTCTTGAAAGCAAAAGTAGACGCTTCTCACATTAGGCTTGGAATAGTAGGCTTTTTACTTTGAACATTGCCACCCGGATCGAAGGGATTACCATTTGGACTAACATACAACTCTATAAATGGACTATGCATATTTACGATTTCTTCTAGAGTGGCATTAGCTTTTTCATTCCCAACACACTCTATATTCATTTGTTTTTCATAAAGTGGCAATGGTTCACGTGGGTTTTCAAGCAAAGGATGCATGGACTCAAAGTTGCCAGCTAATATATTCTTATCAAAATTATATTCAAACTTATTATCAATTGGATTGAAGGCCACCATTGGATCTTCCGAGATTAATATTTGGAGAAAGTATATCTTCATTTTTTGAATAACCATTCTTTAACTTATTTTTCGACTTTTGATTCATAGAAGATATCACAATATTCAAACCTTCCTTAATTATTGCCGAACCTAATGGAGCTTCCAAATCAACATAATTCTCAACGCCACAGGTAACCAACCTATCACATCCAGTAGTCACCACCGTATAAATACTATCCTCAGCCACCAACGTACCACCGTTAATGAGCTTTTGCACAAATGAATATTCTTCTTCACAACAAACACTTCCATCTTCATCGAATCTTGGTTCATCTTCCGAAAAACAGTCATGACAAGATTCAACTTCGTAGATTGGTTCGTGGAACCATTGTGGGTGACGGTAAAATGGATGCTGCTCTCCGTCGCCACCTTCGTCCCAGACGATGGTGCTCGACTCGGTTTCCGCCTTATGCATCTCCTGTTGTAACTCGAGATCACGGACTCGTTTTCGGAGCCGTTGGATCTCTTCAAGATCGCGGACTCGTTGTTGGAGTCGTTTGATCTCCTTAAGATCCCGTGGGTCGGAACATACTCCACCGCTGCCTCGGTCGGCGACTCTGTGAGTAGGACGTCGATCTTCTTCACGAGCACATGAATAGAAACCCCTCCTTTTGTTGCCTCTGTCGGCAAATCTACGAGCAAGAAAGTATCCATCTCCATGTCGAGCCATTTGAGAACCAAAAACTCTGATACCAACTGATGCAGTTTCAGGTGCGATCAATGGCTCGAGAGACTCATGATTAATCAAAGACAAATAAACGAACCAAACGTTCAAGAACAATGTCCTTATTATATCAAACTTAATCAAAACTGAAAATTACATAACCTTTAACCTTAACTTATACTAAAATAAAAGGAGATAAAACTGAAAACAAGATAAACTTAAACTAATAAAAGATATTAAAAATCAAAATTAAAATTATGAAATAATTCTGCAACAGTTTGATTTTAAATTTGGTAACTAGTATTTTGACCCCGCGTTGCGGCGACGGGTGTGAAATCATAACCAAAGAAACAAATGACATCCAAACGTTAACACGGGATTTGGTTAGTCGTTGCATTCATAACATTCAAGACTTTATATACAAAAACAAAACCACCATATATGCCTCATCACTACTACCACGACACCACTCTACCGTCAAACGACCAGCCAGCAGGATAATTTTCAAGACTCCATTTGACATTATCTGACATTCCAAACCTTACCAATCTCACCATAATCTATCATTTAAAATAAAAGGATTTAACAATTGTGTAGGATCTCACTTAAACAAAGTAAAAGGTTAGGGAATTCAATTATAAAATCTCATAAACGAAATTAAGTTACCTTTTGCAACTGTTAACAACAAATCAAATTGCCACCTATCATTACAATACATAGTATAAAGAACCATAACCCAATGTGAATAGTGTTGCAGCAGCAAGTCATATAACTCTTTAGCATGACAATCCAAAGTATAAGAGCAAAACTTCTCCACAAATCATCATCAGTGGGGCTGTAATTGCAGCTTGGATGTTGTTGATCAAAGGTCAGTTGAATTAAAATGCCCTTTAACACCTCCAATCTCTTTCTGTCCACAATCAAAGCGAACCAACAATAAATCTGATGTGCTAAAGCGGAAATCAAATCAAATTGAATCAAAGAAAAGTGAACCAACAATCAAACGTTGGTATTTACAAATACACTTAGACATGTCATCATCATAGCCTTTGTCAACTGAACCGCCCCATGCCACTACTACTCAACCGCCACCAAGGGTTCCTAACCGAAGATGCTGAACGACAGTCAAGCTAAGTAACCGCATGAAACATACCTTAAACGAAGTGGCTGCCACTCACTTTCGAGCATAACCAAGAGCATATGACTCCAAGAACGTGTGAAAGCTGTTAGAACTAAAAAACATGACTAATGCCTGATTTTGGAAAAGAATTAGGCATTAAACATGCTTGAAAGCTCAACTTGTGTAAGCCTAAGAAAACAAATTTGAAAATGATAAGCAATAAAAAGGTCAACTCAACTTGCTTTGATCAAGTATGTTTTATTCAAATATCATAAACTCAATACCAAAGTGTTTTTTTTAAATCATAACCTCAAAACCAATCTGTTTTTTTTAATATCATAACCTCAATACTAATCTAATTTCACAGCTATTGACAAAGCCCCAAAAAAGTTAATAACAAAAGTAAAATATGCTAGAAGATTTGCTCGGAGCTATTCACTTTATGTTTTTAGTTTGTTAAGCATAACATGAAAAATATATTCAGGTGTTCTAAGTACTTACAACGCATCTTAAAACTACTGCGATGGCAAATGATGATGGTGATGAACCAATGCCCTTTTGAACTAACCATCCTTCTTGTATCCATTTCTTCTATATAAACCTGCATATCCAAAGTAACCAACTATATAAGAAAAAAAACCTATAACAAAAGCCATATATATATATATATATATATATATATATGTAACAAACCAAGCTCAATATTAGAACAATCCTAAGAAATTTGGGGGTCTCCAACTGAAGAAACACCAATCGGCCCCGGGCAGACTACGGATAATCTGGGGGTTAAATAGATGTTTCCCACGAGGGGTTAGATCCGGCAAAGATGGTTCTTCTGATAACCTGCAAAACAGACACCGTGAGCTCGTCACTGAGAAGGGGGGGGGGGTACCTCCTTGTGACCACCCTCCGGCGTGAGAATCAGACTAGATTGCTCTTGAATATAAGTGTAATATTAAGAGAATGACTAGAGCAGATATCAGGTATATGATATAAGATATAAGATATAAGATGAGATGAGATACCATTCCAAGGTGTTGGAGTATTTATAGCCGAAGGTAGGTTTCCAAGAAGGTACAGCCGGCTGAATAGTGTTCCTGTTTTGCCAACTGTGGGCTACGCACATGCCATGCTGGTAGTTGGTGGGTAGACAGCGGCTGATAGTGACCAGGCTGGCTGTGTACTATTCCTGTTCCACCAACTGCAGGCTATGCACGTCCTCCGACAGGTTGGTGAGTAGGCAGCGGCTAATAGTGACATACAGTACAAGAGCGTGCTGCTCGTCATACTGTTGTCAGTGAGCTGTCGTATCCTTGGTCAGATCTTTTATCCACACCTCGTCAGGTACAGTACAAAAGATCCTACAGTATCGTACGGACTGGCTCATTTGGGCGGGAGTTCTCCCGGCTTTGTGCGGGAGAGTTCCCGGCTTTGTGCGGGAGTATTCCCGGCTTTGCTCATTCCTTCTTCAGGTGACATTACTGAATTATTATGAGAGCTAAGTGCCTTGTGCGTGTAGCTTTGCTGCGCAGGTAGCCTTCCCTGATGGCTTGTATCCGCAGCTGCGGGGACAGGCAGAGTACTTCACCATTGGGAGGCTTTTCCTGCGGGAACAGCTTGCGTACTGCGCGTAAGGACGTCACGTCTCTGAGCATGGTGGGTCCTGCGGATCCAGTTGGTCTCGGCGCAGACGTCCCTTTAAGTTAAGTCTTGCGGGTTCAACCGCGCAGACGTCCGTTAAGAAATCTTGCGAGTTCAATTGCGCAGACGTCCCTTTTCAAGGTGAGTCTTGCGGGTCCAACTGGGCTCTGCTGGGACCTACCTCTTCAAGTCCCCCCAGTCCAATGTTCTTCTCATGAATTGTTAATAAGTGAGGTGAACTTTTGGACTTAAACAAGGGGTTTTGAAAAGGTTTTAGTTTTAAGGTTTTCCATGGGGATTCTTCCCGCGGAAGTCCTAATGTCACGTGCAGAAATTCTCGACTTTTCTGCTTGATCTTTGGGTGTGATGCGGGTAGGTCTGTAACCTCCTCGCAAGTCAGGAGCGTTGAGTTCCACTTGTGTAGATTCTCCATGAGGTTTTGGTAGTTTTGAACATAGTGATCAATTATGTTTAAACAACCAATTCCATCTTGGAGGTTCAAACAATCTAGTTCTCGACGTTCCCGCTATGCGGGGATGTTATTCCCGTTTCCGCAAGCACTGCCCAGAAGATCCTTCTTGGTTTCAATTCCCTACGGAGTGCTAGGTATGTGAAGGGTTTTGCGTTGACACTGTACCCGCACTCGTCTTATAGTTACTTTACTTCCAAGGTATTCCTGGCTTCAATTCCCTGCGGGTGCTAAGTATGTGAAGGGTTTTGCCTTTACACTGTGTTCGCACCCGTCTTATGGTTACTTGGTTGCTGAGGTGTTCTTGGCTTCAATTCCCTGCAGGTGCTAAGTATGTGAAGGGTTTTGCCTTAACACTGTACTCGCACCTGTCTTATAGTTTCTTGGTTGCCAAGGTAAGGGGTATTTTCCCGCTTACTTTTGAATCTTTTTGAAATTCGAAGAGTTGGTGAAAGGATAAGAACAGTCCAAACTGTTGAAACGTCGTCCGACGGTTTCTTCTGACAGTGTCAGGACGTGCAGGAAGTTATGGCGACGTGACAGTATATGGTCATTCCAGGCGCTTTTTCAGGCGCGTGGGCGCGATTTTTCGGGCGCGTGGCCGCGAAATTAATGGCACGCGTCCTTTCAACAGCTGTTGCCAGCTTGCTCTTTGCCACGTGTCATAGTTTCATTGCACCTGCGATTTCTCTCTCTTCCGCATTAAATTCATCGCATTAATTGCGATGAGTATATAAAGGGGGAGAGGGTCCTTTGTAATCCACACTTTCACTTCTCTCTTCATCTTCTAAACGATTTCCGGCGAATACTCACTATTCCGTCGAGCATTCTTCTGAAATCGTTTTTCTGTACATCCGAAACATGTCTTCTTTTGTCGAGGAGTCTGACGTGTTTGTCGAGAATCCGTCGTCCACTTCCGATAAGGATGACAAGAGTACTGCTGGCGAGTGCCAGTGTGCTCTTCCGGCCGACCTCTATCGGTACGTCGTCCGGAAGTTCATGCTCGAGCCGTTCGAGCCTGAGTTTCCGGAGCCACACCAGACGGTGTACGATGCCCCCAAGGGCAAGATAGGGGTGTACGCTGCATTCTTCGTTTATGGGAATCTCAGGTTCCCATTGACGAAGTTTGTATACCGTGTCTTGGAGAGGCACGGTGTACATTTGACGGAGGTACACCCGATGGCGATCGCCAAGATTCGCCACTTTGAGTGGGTGTGCCTCATTCTGGGCGTGGAGCCCCACGTAGATCGGTTGATGACCTTCTACTCCTGGAGGTGTATCCAGGGGTGGTACACCTTGGTCAATCGGATCAAGGGGTTGAAGATCTGCGCTACCGAGCGCAATCTTCGGTCGTGGAAGCGGGAGTTTTTCTTTATCTCCGCTCGCGTCGTCCCCCTTGCGATGACGTTTAAGAATGGGAGAGCACTCCCCGCCCTTCACGCCCTCAACCACCAGGAAGCGGAGTGGTTCGCCAAGATCTCCCGGATCCAGACTCCGGTGTACCGCTTTGCGGAGTCTGGGATGGTGATGCTTGGGATGAGCCGGGTGTGGAAGGAGGTGTCCCAGATTCCCATCGTCCTTGAATATGGTTTGAACTCTGTCCCTTACGGTATGCTCTGTCTTCTTTGTTGATATAGGTTTTTCTTCTAACTGTTTCTTTTTTTTTTTATTTCAGAGGGAAACGACTTGCAGTCTCTCCTGCAGCCGCGGGAGAGTGATGGTCCCGCTCGGATGGGTACTCGTGCTCTAGATGAGAACGAGTTGCCCATCCTTGAACAGACGGCGGATCGGTTCGTGGAGGCCTACCCGCCAGGCCACGAGATCCTGAGCGCCAGGCGGCCAAGTAAGGAGTTATTCAACCCTCGACCTCTCAATGCTGAAACCTCTTCTGGAATTCCTCTAATCTTGTCTTCTGATGAGGAATCCGCAGATGGTCCTCCGTTGGTGCGGAAAAAGAAGGCTGCCGGCGGGAAGGGGAAGGCGAAGGTTGCCTCCACTGACGATCCGGTGAATCGGTCTGATTCAGAGACCGAAAGCGAGGAGTTGGCGGGGAACCCTGGTGGTGATAAGACCACTGCTCCGGAGGCTGAGGCGACTGTCACCTCCGAGCAGCCCAGAACGACGACGGTGAGTGGCGTGAAGAGGCCGGCCCCATCGGGTTCGTCCCCGCCTGTTCGCACCTTTAGGCTCAAGAAAACCCGTAAGTACAAACTTCCTTTACTTTTAACTTCATATCTTTCCGCCATTATACTTATATATCTTCTTTGTGCAGGCGTGGATGCTACCGCATTCCAGGGTGCAGCGGGGAGGAGCGCCTCCGGACCCATGACGGTAGGTTTGGTCAACCTACCTGAAGCGATGACCCAGGCGTCTGCGCCTGCTTCAGTTGGTTCAGTTGCTCACCCGGTTGAGCCAACTGTTCCAACTGTGATGACATCTCCGCCGGCTGTCAGTGCCATATTTACTGATTCTTTCACTGAGCCGGCGGTGACTATTTCTGCGGGCTCTTCCGCAGCGGCGACCACGGTTGTGAGTTCACCTCCGGTGAGTTCACCTCCGTTGGTTTCTACCGCGGCGGCCTCCACCATGCCTCCCCCGTCGGCAACTACGGCCGATCCGTCAGGTATGCTTGGGGCTTCTCGCCAACCTCTGCCTCCTTCCCATCTGCCTGACCTCTTGGATGGATTTCCCTTGGGTTCAGGTGATGGGTTTGGCGGCTATCGGCCTGTTGTCGACCCTACAGGTGCGTAGGGTTCTTTTGGCCTTTTTTTATCATCTTTTCCTAACTTCTTTTTGTTTTTTGCAGTGTCGGATTCCAATGAAGTGTATGTTCCACGATGGAACATCCGCCGAGGAACAACCCTTCGCACGCCTGTGGAGTGCGTGGAGTGGGCTCGTCACGCAGCTCCCAGTGGTGCGTTGGGGGAAGCAATGGCTAGCTACCAGGAGGGTAGGCTAACCAATGAGCTTCGGATTCTCCTGGCCCAGATGCAGCCGCGCGTCGAGCTGCTTTGTCGTGAAAACGACAAGTTAAAAGCAGCTAGTATTCAAGAAGTAGCTCAGGCGCGGGCTGTCCGGGAGGAGAACAAGAGGCTTACCGCAGTGGCTGCGGAAAAGGAGAAGGCCTTCAAGGCCCTCGAGGTTGAAGTTCAGGCCCGGCTCGAGGCCCGTTCCAAGGCTGCCCAAGCTGTTAACGAACAGCTTCGGCTGGCTAAGGAAACTGCACGGAACGCAACTGAGAGGGCCACCAAGGCTGAAGCTGTTGCTGAGCCTCTACGCATTGAGAACGAGGAGCTTAAAGCCAAGCTAGAGAAGCTCCAGCAGGCTCATGATGCCTTGGCTATGGAAGACGCCAAGAAGCTCCAAGAGATCTTGGACCAGAGGGGCGTGCTTGACCATACTGAGCGGAAGCTAAAGGGCGTTGAAGAGGCTGCTGCTAAGGAAGTGTTGCTCGCCAACCTTAACAAAAGTGAAGCCGAACGCGCCCGTAACCAAGCTCAAGCCGCCCTCCAGGAGGCTCTGGTTGCCAAGGAATGGCTTCTTCGAGAAGCGTTGTCTCAGGTATGTTTAATTTCATAATATCTTTACGCTTTTCTTTGTACATAGAAAAGGTTTTGATACTTGTATTTTTTCTTGTAGGTTGTGCATCGAGTCTTCACGGACACATCATATGACGATGCCATGAGCGCAGCCCTCAACGCTTCTCATGAGGATGAGGAAAAGGCCGGCTTCCTGCTTGGTCTAGGGTTCGTTGAGAAAGGCATCCCGCCTTCCAACTTCCCTTTATTTGATGTGGATACTGAAGCTTTATATGACCAAGCAGTGAACCAGTATGCCGCCTTCCCGCATCCGGTGGTGGAGAAGGTGAACGAAGTAGCTGCTGCTGATGATGGGCTAGCCATTCTAAAGACCTTCCTTGAACCGCCACAGCCAACTGATGGTGCGGGTACAAGTGGGTTTGGGGGGAGTGGTCCTGAAGCTTGAACCTTAAGATCCCTTCCCACTGTTAGGATAGGTTTACATTGTATAGATTTATATTCATGTAAGCGGGTAGTTATCCGGCCATTCTTGTAATATTTGAATAATTATGAAATATAAATCTTTTTGCGGGTAAGACCGTTACTTTCACTGGATGACTTGCTTTATAAACGTTATATGACTTGCTCATGCATACTTTAGTTTAAATTAGCAACTTTCCAAGTGTTTAGAATAAGTTAACCTTTGAACGTGGTAGATAATAGGTTGAAGTTTTGCTTCCTCCTTCGTGATTGTGCGGGTAAGACCGTCACTTGCACTTAGTAGGATGGCTAAACTTTACCTGTATCTGACCTGCGTGGAGGTTTTCCTCATCTTTTCGTTTGAAATTTTCTAAGTGTTTGGAATAAGTTAACCTTTGAACGTGGTAGATAAAAGGTTGAAGTTTTGCTTCCTCCTTCGTGATTGTGCGGGTAAAACCGTCACTTGCACTTGGTAGGATGGCTAAACTTCACCTATATCTGACCTGCGTGGAGGTTTTCCTCATCCTTTAGAAATTTTCTAAGTATTTTGAATAGGTTAACCTTTCGACGCGTGGTTGTCAATAGGTTAGTTCGGTTTCTTCTATCATGATTTGTGCGGTTAGTACCGGCACTTTCATTTAGTGGGATCACCAAACTTTACCTATGACTGACCTGCGTGAAGGTTTGCCGTTTTTTGTGTTTATGCGGGTTTTGCCGCCTTCCACAAGCAACGATTTCTTTACACTTATTTATGCGGTGAAAACCGGCATCAGTGTTTTGAATAGATTAACCGTTCGACGCGCGGTTGTCAATAGGTTAGTTCGGTTTCCTCTATCATGATTTGTGCGGTTAGGACCGGCACTTTCATTTAGTGGGATCACCAAACTAACCTATGACTGACCTGCGTGAAGGTTTTCCGTTTTTTGTGTTTATGCGGGTTTTGTCGCCTTCCACAAGCAACGACTTCCCCACTTATGTATGCGGTGAAGACCGGCATATCAGTGTGGAAAGTTCATTAAGTATAAATGTAAGATCATCAGCATCAATGTTCTAAGGAGAATCATTTCCATTAGAAGTGGCTCTGGGCCTTTTCTTTACAAATTTGGAATTGATCTATATTGCAAACTGTGTAATTGAGCTCCCTTTCATGTTGTTGGGATGGAAGTGCCATCGAGCCGATATGATCCTGGTTCGGGATCTCGTTGTTTACGCAGTATGTAGTCTCCAACATTGAAGCTGCAATTTTATTCGTGTTTTCCCCAACTGGGGTTCTACACGCATCAGCCTGCTCAGCGTTCGTTACGCCACGAGGTGCGCGAGCGTCCCATCTCTGACAAATGCTTCGACGATGTCCTTTACGTCTGTGCATTCTTCAGTGTTGTGGCCTTTTGTCCTGTGAAAGTCACAGTATTTGCTCCGATCAGCATTGTGACGATGTCGGATTATTGGAGCCTTTGGCCACGGGAGCTCCTCAGTGGCGAATATCTCGGTGACGCTTTTGGTGAGTGGCGTCCATATGGAGTTCTGGTTCGACTGTACGTTATCCCTTCTGCCTAACCGATGTTGCAAGCCGGATGAGGTGTCAAAGTTTACCCTTGACTGCCAAATGCCTAGCTTCCGCTTTTTGTTTAGTCGGGCGGTAAGGACGTTGTCTTCTCTTGTTTTCTGGGTGTAGAGGTTTGTGCTCTGGGGGAGATCTCTACCCAGTTGCTTCTCCGTTTCCGCAAAGCGTTTAGCTGCTGTCATGATGGCATCCCATGTGGATGGCATGCCATCTCTACCCGTTAAGGTGCGGATGAGCTCTGGGTCGTTCGCGCCCTGGATGAAAGCAGCGCGAACAAGATCTTCGCTAATATTACCTAGACTTAGCTTCTTTGAGTTGAAGCGAGTGATGAAGTCTGGCAAAGATTCATCTTTTTCTCGAATGCAATTGAGGATTGTCCATTGCTCTTCGGTATACTTTCTTTGTTGGCTGAAGTGTTGGCTAAATTTCTGCCGGAAGTCTTCCCAATCGTAGATGTGGTGAACCGGTAGACGATCGAACCACGCTCTAGCTGCCCCAACAAGCGTCATTTGAAACATGTAACACCACGTAGGTTCCGTCCAACTACTGACGGTTGCCCCCGCTATGAACCTGTTCAAATGATCGTCTGGATCAGATATACCATCGTAAGTGCCGATGTTGGACATCTGTTTGGCACTTTTCGGGACGACTGCTTCCGCAATGTCCCTTGCAAATTTGGACGTTCCCGCCTTTGCAGCAGTTGGTGTAAATGTTTTGGAGAAGTCACGTGGGTTTCCACCCGCGTTTTTTGATTTGAAGGTTTCTCCAAAATGCCTTCTCGGCTGGGACTCCGTTTAAGTTTCCACACACCCGACACCTATAGCCGTCATTTTTTTTTTATTTTTTGATCTGCATATTTCTTTTCTTTTTTTTTTCTTTTTCTTTTTTGCTTTTTCTTTTATTTTCCTTTTCTTTTATATTGGTTTTTTTCAAACTATATATTTATAGGAGTTCAATTTTTCATCTCATTATTTTTCTCCATTAATTAACGTGGAGGTGTCATAGTAACAGAAAAATGATGCGTGCTAGAAGAACCATTCTCAACCTCTTTTGTCTAGGTTCACTTTCGCTCATAAGCACCCAGATGAAAAACTAAACACATATCCATTTATTTAATTATTGCACATAACATTGGTGTTATTATGTTTAGGCTGAACCTACCAACATATCACAAATTATTTATGATTTTCTCTCGTATAGATCTAATTCATGTATTAGCGTCAACAATTAATTTCCTATCATCTCCCATATATGCAAAACTCTTATCCATGAACATCAATTATTGTCATGGGGACATCGACTTACTCTGATTTTTATTTATTTCTTAAAAAAATGCAAATGAAGATATACATATGACCTAACACTAACATGCAAAACGATAAAATTAATTAGGTTTTATAATATTAAGAAAATAAAGGAGTTCACTTGGCCAAAGAGTCAGGGCAAGATCGTCGTGTATGATGACGATCTTCAAAGTCTATCAACGATCTACAGACCTTAATCAAAACCATGTAGAAGCATGTTTCTCATGTTGTGATTAACACATATTTTTTTTTTTAAATTTGTGCAATTTTTCATTTAGCTTATCTTAAAACCACAATTTCAAACCATGAGTGTAAATCCACATCCCCAACTTAAATGTTGCATTGTCCCCAAAGCAACATTCAAGTTAAAATTTTAATTAAATATTAGTAATTTTAAACATATAAACTACGAAAATTATAAAAACAAAACCAAAAAATCATTTTCATAGGAATCACGGCTGCATTTAGCATATGCAACAAGCCTTTTAAATCCCTCAACAGACCCAAGTGGACGGGTGAAGTCTCATGAGAGTTTCTAGTGAACAAATCCATAAAGCATTTTGGGTTGCGTCCCACTTAACGCTAAGTTTTTGGTATTCTGTTGAGTTAAGAATCAAGTTCCTGTAATAATTGATAGTTAAGTCTATATAATACCCTAATCAAGAGCATCAAAACTCGTTAGTTAATCGCAACTGGCATTTATATTCCTTCATAGATTAACTAACAAGAGTATACAATGTAGCCTTAGAGTAACATATCAAACAAAAACATGAACATGTATTATTGCAGCATTCAAACGAACGTCAATGATGTTAACTAACCTTGAAGCGAATGATTGAACAACAATACAAAACATCAAGTTCACATACAAAATTAAACGACTGCATGAAATAGTCTTATAATTGCTAAACGTAAATTAAAAAACCATAATTGCTTAGTAACTCTATACTCGGGGACGATCATAGGTGGTTTAGCCACTCTTTGGCATATTGATTCTTGATTATTTTGATTCATGCGGACCCGTCTCAAGAAACCGTAGCCAAGCAACCACCAAGGCTGCTACCCTATGAGTACGTCCACCCCTAGTTGTTGTCCAACCCCCTGCGTGCGACATCCATAATTCAGGGCCGGCCATAAGGTGTGGCCGGATAGTCGTTGGCCACAGGCCCGACACCCCGCTAGGCCCGGATTTAAAAAAAATAAAATTATATGTATTTTTATTAAAACAATATGTATATTTAGAGTTTAAACTTAATTACATAACCACTAGCTTGGTCTAGTGGCAAAGAGGTATTACTCTCACCCCAATAGTTATAGGTTATACTCTCATTTGAGGCATTTTTAATTCTATTTTTGTACATAAACTTTATACACAACCCAATTATAACCAAGTCTACCCATATAAAAATTAAATTGTTTAAACCTAAAAAAAATCTTTTTACTTCAGGCCAAAAAAATTTCACCTTCAACCAAAAATTTATTTTGCTTTTTCAAAATCAGCCCGCCATAATCCTCTTGTTTGCCCTTTTTTTTATTTTCTTTTGACCACAAACACAAAGAGTTGAAGCCCAATAGTTTTATTGCAGCCCAAACGCCATAGTCCTCATTTGATATTATAATCAAGCCCAACCTTAATTATCTTCATAGATCTTTCTTTTTAACTTTTGCTGTTGCAATATTCAAAACAAAGAAATTGACTTTATATTCTTTTACTTTCTTCTTAGCCCATGTGATATAATTTTGGCATTATCTACTTTATTTTAGTTACCGGACAAAGCTAAATTATAATTTATAACTATTGGTCAATCCTGAATACTTATTTTCATTTTCTTTTACGGCATAAAAACATTAAATACTAATACTTATAATATAATATCGACATTTAAAAACAAGTACATAAAATAAACCGATCAGTTGGTTTGATAATTGGTAATTAATTATACGCAACAAAATATACTGACAAGATCTAGTTACAAATTAGTCAATACGTGCACGATATTTAAAAACTCCATTTAATAAAACCAATAAGATAGATATACCTTCGCAATTAATAATTAACATATCTAGACACCAAGGTACAATGATCTGAAGCTAGTACACGAACATAAAAACGAGTGACGACCGTGGCCCACAAGCGGCAAACGAGTATGTGCGACAACAACAGGCTTAAATTCGGCGACATAGGCATGCGACGCTGGTGTGGCGGCGACGTCTTGCCGCTAAGGTGGTCCAGTGGCTTGTGGGAGGTGTGATAGTGGTGTGCAATGGCCTATTCGTCGGTAGTTAGAGATCCGAGAGAGAAAGTAGGGTCAACTTCTCTTGGGTATTTATCTTTGCAAAACACTAATCGGTACCCAAAGCCCATATTGGTCACACACACGTTAGACCACTCCTATTAGCAAGTCTTAGATGAGTTGTTTCACTATTTGAAATGAAAATAAAAGAATATAAAATAAAAATAAAAAAAAACAATAAAAATGAAGCAAACCGATCGTTGGGGCAAACGCAAACTAGGTTACAAACCATTATCAACCACTTCCATTGCCACATGTCAACAAGTGTATGATTTTATTTTATTTATAACAATTATAAATAATAAAACCTACCTTATGAATACGTATATAACTATACTAGATAACTATAACTAGGGGAAGGTTCATGTGCATTTTAATCTTAACATGAGAATGTAGAAAATAATAATAATTTATAAAAAAAATGAGAACGTAAGAAACAATACCAACTACAATACTAATCTACATAAACAATGATTTATAATAACTAAGAAAAAAACCTAAAAAATACAACAAAATAATCAAAATCAAGAACAAAATAATAACAGCAAATACCAACAAATACTTATAACAGCAAAAGAAAAAATTTAATAATAACAACAAAATATAAATCAGCAAATACTTATAACGTCTCATAATCGAAAACTAGCAAATACGAACAAAAAATAACTACAAACACCTATAAAAATAAACCTAATAATAACAACAAATTGGTTCTCACTATTTTCATGTTAAGAATAAAATGTATTTGATCATGTTTATAACTATATAAATGAAATTCGTTTTGTTGATAGTGTGTGTTTACCAGTTAATCGAGTTAAGTGGATTTGATGTTCGTTGCCAAGGTATAATTCTTATGGGTCATAGTTCGATCAGTCGCGTTAACCATATATTTCCAACAAAATTTTCATAATCATTGGGTTCAAATATATTTTAGAAAACAATAACGGGTTCGTTAGTTGAAAAAGAATGGGTGAATACGGTACAATACGTATATATAAAACCGTGAATAGATTGGGTTTGGGCAAATCTGAATTCAAATACCTAGCTCCGCCCATGCCACATATTTATGATGTTACAATTGCATATAAACAAAATATAAACTTTACCCAATATAATTCTTTATTTACAGCGTAGATGATCATAACAAGTTGATAAAATTTGACAAAACTATATAGATGTGCCTGAGGTTTGAGTACAATACGTTACAATACGTATATATAAAACCGTGAATATATTGGGTTTGGGCAAATCCGAATTCAAATACCTAGCTCCGCCCATGCCACATATTTATGATGTTACAATTGCATATAAACAAAATATAAACTTTACCCAATATAATTCTTTATTTACAGCGTAGATGATCATAACAAGTTGATAAAATTTGACAAAACTATATAGATGTGCCTGAGGTTTGAGTAAAGTAACACATTTGGGTACTAAGGTTTTAAAGTAACAAGTTTGATTTTAAGCCGTGACTTCGTAATGAGTTTGGGTATTAACGTTAAGTTCTATTAAACTTTCTATTAAGATTAACGGCATTTCTGTCTTTACAAATTTGAAGGACTAATCATGTAACTTAATTGGGTGAGGGTCTAATTATGTGATTTACTTAAAAGTATAATATTTATATATAATCATTTAATTTTGTTATAAATTTATAACATATTATAAAAATTTACCATATTTATAACAATGTTTATTCGGTCGGAAAAAGCTAAACGTTGGTAAAACTCGAGCGTTGCATCAGAGAGTTGACGCGACCCTAGAGAATAAAACGAAGTGTTGACAGTGAGTTGACACGAATTCGATCGTATCGACTATGTTCGTTATAGTATAAACAACTTTGGTAAGAGCCAAAAGTTGAAATCCCCAAAATAATTTCATTAAAATAACATAAACAAAATAAAATATTTAAAACGACGTTTATTCGGTCTTTAAAACTTGGGTGTTAGTAAAATCCGAGTGTTTCCGGTCTCAAGCTTTGCGGCGGTGAGTCGGTAATCAAGTGTTGGTAAAACCCGAGCGTAGCGCCGTGATTCAAAATGAATTCGGTCAGTTCAAGTTACGTTTGTTACAGTATTAGAACTAAAACAAAAGGGTTTGTAAAACTTAGGCGTTAATAAAATCCGAGCATTGCCGGTTCCGGGCATTCCGGCGTTGAGTCGACACCCGCGCGTCGCATCGGTTAATCGACGCAAATCTGGTCAGCTTTGGTTATGTTCACTACGGTACCCAAAAAAAAAAACAAAAAAGTTAAACTGAGATGATGTGGCCCACTGTTTGTCCATCACTTGGACTAATGGTAGTCTTGCATCACCAAAATTATCAGTCATTATATATATATAGTAATAATAATAATTGATTTTTTTTAATATCCATGGATAATTTGCTATTTTGTTAGAATTTAACAGAATAGTTAACGAAAGTCAATATTAATACTCACACAGATTACAAAACTGAAAGGTTTAAAATATAAACTTGTTACTTTAACTTTAGTACCAAAAAAACATAACTTTATTAAATCTTACACTATTCATTTAGTGATATTGTAACAACTACAATATGTGACACGTGCGAAAGAATGATAGAATTTTAATTTACTAATCTATTTTTTTTTTAATTCTAATAATCATCAACTTCCATACGCTTACATTCAACTTTTTAAATGAGAAAATTACAAATTTTTCCATCTTAAATTAGCCAAATTATGAAATAAGTGTTTTCCAAAAACAAGTCACTTTGAATTCTTTGTTTATATGTTCTGCTCGACTTTTGTCATTTACAATAACGGTTGTTAAGTTATACAGTTAAATCACCTCATGTACGATTATTTTAATTTTTTAACCTATTAAAGAGCTATTTGTGTAATCATGACAAAAAATGTAAAATTAATAAAAAAAAATACAATAAATACATGGACCATTCTTTTAGTTTAATTAAACAATAAAAATATCAAAATGATAAAGGTAACAAATCTCTCTCTCTCATGAACAATAAAACCTCATCGCATGTAAGCACCACGTATACACATCATTCACCATTATCTATGGTAGATGACCACCGCCATCACCATCGTTCACTGACAACTGTAACAACTCGGGTTTTTTTATTTACATATTACACGACCCGTTTTCGTTTTTCGGGTAAATTTCAATCAACAACACATCACTTGTATCGAGCTAATATTATTTTTATTATTATCGATATTATATTTAATTAATTATCGAATATAACTTTGATATATATTCATTTTGCACCATAGACTTTAGTTTTACCTTAATTTGTTTCCATCTTAGAATTTCAAGGACTAAACTGCAACATTTTCAAAAGATTATAATATAACTTTTAATCAAACCCTTTATCCAGATCCAACCCTTACCCATATACCCGTTTTGAATGAAACCCGCAACCCGTATACGTTTCTTGAACCTTAATTCTCGCATCTAATATGGAATTGATCTGTTTATATTAATCTCTTTACCAAAATCGGCCTAACTGACCCAACTGATTAGGAAACGAGGATCAAATTGATTACGTATTTGATATACTCTCAAACCGTTATAAACACATATAACAATATATCATTAACATGCGATAATAACCAAATTAATCATGTATATACATTCACACACACATGGCGATCAAAGGCCCCGTGTCTAATTGCTTTGCATATGCCTGTCGAGGTCGTTTTTAATCAAACCCTATGTCACACCCCCAACTTAGGGTTAGGCGTGTGATCAATAGTTGGTACCATATTTGTAAATAAATCAGAGTAGCGGATTAATGCGGAAGTCTTATAAAAATATAAGGATCGATATTATAAATATTTACAACATAAAAGACGAGACGGAAGTCTCGTTTAGTTTTACTTGTTGTAAGTTTTACAAAACCACCATATTTTAATATTTACACAAAATTATCCGAGCCATCGGATTCTTGAGCTCTTCGTCTTTCAAGCTTTAATCTTGATTACCTGCAAAATGTTATAAAATACGTCAGCAACGAATGCTGGTGAATATGCTGACGCTAAAATATTTTCTTTACTTAATTACCCCTCGAGACCACGTAAGTCTCGGCCCATCTTGGCTTAGGAATAATCAAGTTTAAACAATCATTATAAACTTGAGTCTCTACACTAGGTCACCTCAGCAGAACACCGCAGTGTTCCGACATAACTTAGGTACCATAAATATACACATGGTCAGTCTCACTCGGACGTAACTTAGGTCCGGCCCATCGTGGCTGGAGGTCGTGACCAAGCATGGTGCGTTGTTCCCACCGCGTTCAACATATGAAAGGATCCAGACAAATGTATACCACAGCCTGAGTGCTAGGCTTATACTCTTATTTACAATGTTTTTAGAGACACATAGCCTCATGTAAATTTTTACACATAACACGTTTGTTTGTTTGAAAACAAGTTTGTAAAAGTGGGGCGTATTCACCTTTTCAATGGGATCGGCTTCCAACACCGTGCGTGAGTCTTTTTTTCGCTATCTCTCACCTATAGTACGAGTATAACTTTTTGTTAGTCGGATACACGATCCGGCTTAAGACCTTTAGTCTTATTTATCTCGATGAACCTTTAGTTCATTATCTCTTTTTACTTTAAAACCTTTAGTTAAAAAAAATAATCTTTATAAACCTTTAGTTTATTTATAAAAACCCTATGTTTCTTCTTCTTTAATAAACGTATTTCTTTCTTTATTATTTAAGTAT
Organism: Bidens hawaiensis; assembly: GCF_021521415.1. NCBI lineage: Eukaryota > Viridiplantae > Streptophyta > Magnoliopsida > Asterales > Asteraceae > Bidens > Bidens hawaiensis. The sequence continues at coordinate 887,156 of NW_027491666.1, read as the reverse complement.
ACTCATTATACTTAAATAATATATTTTATAACAAAGAATAATCATATACATATATATACTCACATGTATATTTTATTTTCCTTTTTCTTTATTTTCTTTGTTATATATATATTTCTTTGTTTATCGAGAATAACTTCGACTTGGGGTATTAAGCCTTTATAATATTTTATTATTATTTTATTCGGGCATTATGCCTACCTTTGTCAGCTCAATAAACCCTATTCACTCGGGCAGAACTTCGACTCTATTTCTTTATCAACACATGCTTTGACCAATCTTTTGCTTGGACACACGAATCTAACACCAACACTTCTCGGCACATTCTTCGAGATGGTCGTCGGGACGTCACACCAACATTATCTCCTTGCTTATAACATTTTCGGGAGGTGACACAATTATCGAGGTATTGGGCACGTGAAACGAGGAATTAGGGCACCCAAAACGAGGTAGATCGAGGGTCGGGTCTCGGGATTCTAGTGAGAAGCTAGAGAGAGAGTAATATGTGTGTTTTGGTGTGATGGAAGTGAAGACCCGAGGTTGCTATTTATAGGGCTGATTTTGGATCCCATCGCGGTACGCGATGGGTCCCTTGGCTGGCCCGTCGCGTACTGCGACGTAGGCCTGGCCATTCATACACTAGACCTGCCACGTGGCGACACGTGGCATGTGCCGCGCCACGTGGCGGACGTGTTGCCACTTGGTGACACGTGGCGGCAGTCGTTGCCACCGTGTGCCACATGGCACACGTGTCACGTGGTGTCAGATACCCCATCGCGGTACGCGACGGGGCTTCCTTCTGATCCATCGCGTAACGCGATGGGTCAGGAATTTTAGAATTTACATTTTAGCTCCTTGAGTTTGGAAATTGATAGTTTTGGTCCCTTGACTTTGATTCTTGACATTTTTGGCCCGAAATTTACGTGATGTTACACCCTAGCCGTCCGTTCTTGAATCTAATTCACCATCGATTGATCGTCTTTGCAGGAATATTTGTCGGTGAATCCCAAATGGGGTTTAACTGCTCTCATCATCACTTATATTTCGTTCATCCGATCAGGTGAGTAATCACTCCCCTTTTTACTTATTTTTAACCTTTTTGGGGACATATGCGTATCGTATCATATTTATCTATTATCTAGTATTCAAAATCGCAACTGTTTAATCCTTGTGTGTATATCAGTTTATGCCTAACTTGCTATTTGCTTACTTGCTTTATTTGAATCGTACTGAGGTCCAACATATTCTAGTATGATCATACGACCATCGTAGTGGCCGGCGTCCGACGCATTGACAACGGTTTCACCGACACCTCATTTTTGGTAACCAATGCCCATTCGCATGACAATGGTTCAGCTCTTTCTTTATGTTTGATTGTTTGTGTATGTGCTATAGTTTAAATGTTTATCTCACAGGAACAGTTTGCATCTTTCTTTATATATTATATATACTATTATTGTTGTGTCTTAAACTGGTGCTTTACTCACTCAACATGTGTTGTTGACAAAAATATATTTTATACGCAATTGCAGGTTATCAGCTTGGTTGTTTAGCAAGATGAAAATCACGTAGAGATGCTTTTTATGATACAAACTTAATTAATCATTGTTGTAATTTCATTATACTTGATGTACTTAACTGTAATTGTTATATTTGAAATTATTAAAAAGATTTTGAAACTTATGCATGATAATAACCTTGAGAGCTGTGACAATCAATTCATGCCCCGATATTTCCGTCGTAGGTTGGGGTGTGACAGATTGGTATCAGATCCAGGTTTAAGATAGGGCGTTAGTGGTGCCTTAGTAACATGCTTAGGAGCCCCATACGTGCTTATTTGTTTACCTGATGTGTTCTATTTGATTGTTTACAGCTTACGTAATTACTTGCTAGATTAAGTACTTATTTAACTATTTAATTAATTGTTTATTTTATTTGTCAGGCACACACACACAACTCCGAAGCTATGCTTCACTCTCAAATATTTTATTACTCCGAGACTATGTCTCATTCTCAAAATATTTTTATAACTCTGAGGCTACGCCTCAACCTTAAAATATTTTTATTTAATTTTATTATATTGCCTTTTATTGTCAGTAAATTTCCTTGCGAATTTCCTAACTTTGTTTTTTCTCGTTTTCACTTAAAACGAGTGTGATAAGATTCTCCGACATAGTGGAAATTGTCATGCGACCGAATCTTTAAGTTTTTAACGTAATCGGCTAAACGGTTACACCCTTTTATTGTGTTTTATTGTTTTAAAATGTCTAGTCGGGTGTAAAACCCATGGGACGTCATGGACACGCCAACTGTACATTTGCACAATTAGTTATAGTTGGGATATTTTGTTGGAACATTATCATCCGTGGTGATACACGAGATGTCTCAACTACTTATCCTTGAGTTCGTTTATTCGTTATTTAGTTTGGTCGGTCAAATCGCCATGTAACGCTCATGGGCCGACAAACTCAATTGATTCGTTGATTCGTTAATTAAGTTGGGCATTAAAATTGCCATGTAATGCACATGGGAGGCCAACTCACACGTTTGTTTTGGTTTTGGTATGCTAATAAGTTGGGGAAACAAACTGCCATGGAAAGCTCATGGGAAACCCAACACATCTAAGAACGTTCGTTATTTGTTTAATTGTTTGTTTATTTGATTCTATACGATGTGATTTATGATTTGATTTAATTATTCAATTATTTTATTATTCAATTATGCAATTAATCAATTCCTTACTTACTAAATCATTTTTTAATCAAGATCTATTGATTCGATTTATTTATATACTTAACACATTTTTATTCTCCTGATCGGATATAAATTCTTCATTCATCAAGACTCGATTATCACGAGTCAATCCAAACAATTTACACTCTATTATTAAATTGGTTTTCCTATTCATCTTATCACGTTATTATAACATATCAATACCTCAAGTGATTTAAATAATATAGCACCATGTATTACTCATGATATCATATACATAAACCATTTAACATATTTCAAACATTTTGTTGGGTCCATATTTGGTGGTTTGTACTTAGTTATATGTTTATTGGTTTTGGTTGTATGTGTTATATGTAAACCGAAATGGATTTCGGTGGGCTTTGGGCTCTACTTGGGCTTGGTTGTTAGCTTCCCTATATATAGAGAATATGTGTATAGGGTTTAGGGTTGCTAGTTGTTCACATTAGCAGAGAAGAGCAGAACTAGAGGGTTGTTCATTCTTATTATTATTCAAGTATTGTAAGTGCTTAAGCACCCGACGTAATCAATATACGTGTGTTTTGAAGCAACTTAGTGTTCGTTTTCTTGTTATCACTTGTGTTATTGAATAACCGAGCATTGGTATTCCGCACCAATACTCGTTTGGTTGATATCATATTGTAGTGATCCAGATTCGGGACTTACAATTGGTATCAGAGCCTTGGACGAATTCAGGCTCGTTATTGTGATATCAACGGATTCAAGAATAGTGTTCTTGGTGGTTTGATTATTTTTTACGGTGATTAAAGTGACCGGAAAAGAAACAGTAAGGTTTTTGGGAAGGAGTTGATTTTAGTTTGGAAATAAATCAAAATCCCTTAATTCTCGGGAGTTTGTTACTGAATTTGTTTTGGGGATTTCGGTCAAAGATACCAACTAGCTGGTCAAATAGTCATTGTTTTCGGCCAATCAGGACAGAAAAACCATTGTTCTCGGCCATTTTTAAAGGATCTCGGCCAAAATTGGGGTGTTCTCGGTCAACAACTATAGATTTCAGTCAACACCTATAGTTCTCGGTCAATCATAAAGGGTATTCGGTTAGAAACTGAGTTCTCGGTCAAAATATCAGGTTCTCGGTCAAACTCTTGACTTCTCGGTCAAAGTCTTGTGTTCTCGGTCAAAAGGAAGGTTCTCGGTCAAGAGGAGTTCTCGGTCAAGGAGTTAAAAAAAAGAGTTTTTTGGCAGGAAAAATTTTCTTGAACAAATTTTTTCCAGAATACTCCTTATAAGTAAAAATTCATTCTTGAAAACTTTGGCAAAAACAATTTTTTCGAGGTGATTTTCGGCGAAATTTTGGCGGGAAATTTGAAAAATTTTGTCTAGAACGAAATTTTCCTGGACTCCTCTTTTGAGCGGGACATCTTTCTTGAGAATTTTGGCGATCATATTTTTCGAGAAATTTTGGCGGGAAAATCAGTTTAATCTAATTAATTACTCAATGGATTCTTCACAACTCGTTTTTCAACCATGCTCTTTAAATTGTGGTGAGAGAATAGAAATGTATAAGCTTCATAATGACAGTCTAAGTAGAGATATGGAAAGAATAAAATCAGAGAATTTTAAACTTAAGAAAAATGAAAAGGATATTAAAAAACAAGGATATTAAAAAACTTAAGTCTGATCTTAGTTTAAAAGGCTGTCATTATCTAGATGCCCAACAAGAAATTGCTGAGTTAACTGCTAAACTAGAAGCTTCCAAGTTAGAAATCTTAAATCTAACTAGTAAGTTTGAAAAGGCTGAACTTGATTTTAAAAAATTCGAGGGTTCCAGTAAAGTAGTTAACTCAATGATTGAAAACCAATTGTGGTGGAAGGAAAATGAAGGTGAAGGAATAGGATACAGTCAAGTTCCTCCACCTTACAACCACAATTATGTCCCTACCCCTATCACCAAAGAACAGGAGGAAAAGATAAAAGACATGAAGTATGGTAAACAGGTTAAATCTGAAACTGTTGGATCAGGATCCCTAGAGGAAATCACGCCTGTTTTTATGTGTGAACAATTTTGATGCTTCTACTTCATGTGCAGATATAGTAAATGATGTTGCTTCTGATAGTAAAGGGGTTCAGGCCAGTGAAAATGAATCTCATTCTAACATGTCATCAAACTCAGATGACACCACAACTCAAAATTATACTAATAATAATACACCGAGTTGTGGCAAAAAAGGGAAGGCATGTAAGAAATCAACACAACAAGGACAGTCTCGTCCTCATAGATCCTCCGGATCTCCATGTGTTGATAAATCAATGGGTGCCATTTATATGAAGAGGCAAACATGTTACCACTGTGGCACGCCCGGACATATAGCCAGAAATTGTGTTCATCGTCTATATGTTCCCTATTACTAGCAAAATCAGAATGCAATGCCAAGGGGCAAGAAGAATGGAAAAACCTTTCCTAAGAATGAATTCCAACATGAGGCAAGTGCTTCCGTTGACATTAGAAGAAGGATGAAGGCGTGTTCCGTTTGCGGGAACGGCGGGCATTTGGCAAAGGAGTGTCACTACCGTGCTGTTAATAGACAAGCCCCTCAGGTGAAAGGTAACAAGTTTCAACCGAATCCAGTGGTTAAACAAAATGCTTATTTTAGAAAACCACGAGTATCTGTACAACGGGTCACAGATACTCAAGGATTCAAAGCTAATATGACAGGTTTGCACTCAAATGATTTAGAAACTGTTAAAATAAAAATAAATTTTCAGAAATCAAAGAGTGTTGAGAGTTCTAAGAGTTCGAATTCGAATTGCTCCACTCCAAAGTCTGTTCTTTCAAATTTCACTAAACCAAGACAGACTTGGAAACTTAAAACTCAGCAAACAGAATCTGTAATGACAAATGATTCTGATAAAGATGGGAAAGATATGAGTTGGCAAGAGGTCACATATGTTGATGCTCAAGGGAACCCCAAGACATTTATGACTTGGGTTCCTATGTCCAACTGATCCCGCTATGCGTGTAGGAACAACCACAAATTCATTGCTTATTAAATGGGTTGTTCCATGCACATGTCAGGGCAAATATCCATTGTTTTTTTTTTTTTTTTAAATCTTAAACCATAAAATGGATTATTTGTTGCCTGGACGAGATTTTTGGGTGATAGAACGTTTTTAATCTGCTCTTTAAGTGTGTAGGAACAAATCAGGGAATACATTGCATATAAAAAGGTTTTCTCCAAACATTCAACTCGTAAGGACACAGAATCTCAAAACAAGCTTATTCCCAGGGGAGATTCTAACAAATGGAAAGATTATGTCTTGAAGATAAAAGATAACCGTATCACTTTGGTATGAATGATTGAACAGTCAACAAGATTTTATTTTTTCTAAATTTAAAAAAAAAATATATGTTTACGTATAGTTTTTCAAGTATAGTGTATTTTTTTCTCAAAAAATGAGAAAATGACTTGAACGTACATGAGAAATGATAGTACATCAGTTGGCTGACTATCACACTTTTTTTTATTAAATACTTCGTTTCGACGATCGAGTCTTTTTGAGGTTAAATTTGTACATAAAAGTTTTTGCACAAATTTAGGGGGAGAAATTTAAAAAATTCAAAAAGAGTGTGTGCGTTTAATAATAAAAAAATTCTATGTCTTTCAAACTTCACTCTTGCTTAAAATTATGTCGGCTGCTCAAGTTTGAAGAACATATACTTGTATATGTTTGGTCCGGTGATCTACTTGTAGATTCACAAGATAGCCATTTGTTTAAAAACTGAAAGCATCCGGGACGATTGTGATGTGTTTTTGTGTTTTGAATTCTTTCACTTAAAGTTATGTCGGTAATTCCAAGTTGGAGGGACACGTATTTTCATATGTGTTTTGGTCCTGTTAACCACTAGTGGTCATACAGGATAGCCATTTACCTAAAAACTGAAGAGCGACCGGGGTGACTGAGTTCTTAAAATGTGTGTCTTTTGTAACTTTATGGGAAGTTATATTACTATTCAGTTAACAGCTTTTTAGAAGCCTACAAATATTTTCAAATGAAAATTGATCCAACCTTTGGAAAATGATAGGTAAATTGTTTTTATGTGCCTAACGGGTGAAGTTATTAAGCTTAAAAGGCTCTAGAACAGTCATTGATGTGTATGGTAGCTTTCCATGATGCGTAAAAGTTGAAGTGATATAAACTAAATATGCTAAACTTACTGTGGAGAGTCATTTTGAAGACATGTGCATGTCTCCATATAACATCTCTCCGAATGATAGGCAGAAAAGAAATTACCCAGTTATACACGAGCCCGTTGGTATTTGGTCCCCAAAATGATGTATCTTATTGAGAATGACAAAGAACAAATGTGAACAAAATTACTGTAAATATATAATCAACCAAAAGTTGATAAATGTTCACAAGCTTTTAAGAAAAACACAAATATGAGGGTTAATAACAGAACTACAAGGGTGGAGGCAATAATATAAGTCCTTTAACATCCCGAATGAAAGGCCTGTTAATTAAACTGTAAGTCCAACGTTCAACCTCAAATATGTTTACAAATTTGAAAAGAAAAATCAAATAAACAAGTTCTGTTATTAAAAGTTTTTAAACCAAATTCAGGGGGTTGGAGTCAAATTGGGGTGATCTGGGGAAAGCCAAATACGCTTTGAGAAGAGATAGGAGGCATCATAGGTCCATGAGTGATGTCCATCTAAGCTTTATGCCTAACTGAACCTTAATCATATCACTGATGCGATGAAAAATCATGCTAAGTATGGGATACACGCTATCAACCTGTCTCTTGTTGTCATAATAACGCTGAACATGAATCCTTGTGACATCACCTTAAACAATATGATTCCATGTTCGGATCTTTTCATAAAGGCGGCATTTTTATCAAAAACTGAAATTTGTTCCCAACTTTTAGCTAAATTACAAGAAGACCGGGTGATTAAATTTGTTTTATTTGTTGTTTTAGGTTTTATTTTATTTCATTTATTTTATTTTTTACTTCTTGATTACTCTTGTCGAAAACAAATGTGTTAAGAAATCGTTTTGAAATTTTTCAGCTCATGAAATCTGATATCGGTTATTGTGTTATAGTTGGTTTAGCTGGTATGATCTCATTTCAAGTCTTTTCAAGAAAAATAAAAAAAACAGAAAAAAATATAAAATTACAAAAACATGTCTGTCTTATTAAGTTTTATTTAATTGTTTTCAAAATATGTTGGTTGATTTTTCTGTCAAAGTTGATTGTTCTTTCAAGACTGATTTCTTGCAACGGAAGCATATGAAGTATCTGAGATTCATATTGGATGATGCTGTCAAACAAGGGGGAGATGGTAGAGTATTGGATGCAGATGCTGAAGTTGCTGATCATGCTCTACTAAAGATTCTGAAGATCTTGAAAGCATCAGTCTAAGGGCAAGATTGTTGGGCCATAATTTGGTTAGACTAACGCATATCAAAAGGCCTTGACATGATCAAGACTAAAGTGACATAAACGAAGACGAGTTGAAGAACTACATTGGTATAATACCGAAATCCCTATGGATTTCGGTTAGGCTAGTTTGAAGTAAAATAAACAAGAACGAAGCTACAAACCAAGGGGGAGATTGTTGGGTCCATATTTGGTGGTTTGTACTTAGTTATATGTTTATTGGTTTTGGTTGTATGTGTTATATGTAAACCGAAATCCATAAAGGATTTCGGTGGGCTTTGGGCTCTACTTGGGCTTGGTTGTTAGCTTCCCTATATATAGAGAATATGTGTATAGGGTTTAGGGTTGCTAATAGTTCACATTAGTAGAGAAGAGCAGAACTAGAGGGTTGTTCATTCTTATTATTATTATTCAAGTATTGTAAGTGCTTAAGCACCCGACGTAATCAATATACGTGTGTTTTGAAGCAACTTAGTGTTCGTTTTCTTGTTATCACTTGTGTTCTTGAATAACCGAGCATTGGTATTCCGCACCAATACTCGTTTGGTTGATATCATATTGTAGTGATCAAGCCCAACTTGAATAATAATAAGAATGAACAACCCTCTAGTTCTGCTCTTCTCTACTAATGTGAACAACTAGCAACCCTAAACCCTATACACATATTCTCTATATATAGGGAAGATAACAAGCCCAAGTAGAGCCCAAAGCCCACCGAAATCCTTTATGGATTTCGGTTTACATATAACACAAACAACCAAAACCAATAAACATATAACTAAGTACAAACCACCAAATATGGACCCAACAATCTCCCCCCTTGGTTTGTAGCTTCGTTCTTGTTTATTTTACTTCAAACTAGCCTAACCGAAATCCATAGGGATTTCGGTATTATACCAATGTAGTTCTTCAACTCGTCTTCGTTTATGTCACTTTAGTCTTGATCATGTCATGGCCTTTTGATATGCGTCAGTCTAACCAAATTATGGCCCAACACATTCAACCTCAAATTCTAATTTTTTAAAAACATATTAAACTTTGATAAAACTTTTCTCTCATTAAATCAATTCATCGATTATCGATTTAGATTATAACTTATCCTTAAGTTATAAATAAACATAAGCATAACATATCTAAGTTTCGTTTTACACAATAACTCATATGAAATCTAAACAACTATCTAAACCTCTCATTAAATCACATCTTTATTAATCATAGAATGTTTTCTCATCATTAAACTACATCAATCATTTAATTTCTATAACCGCCTCCTGACCACATGTTTGGTCAAGGAGATAGCTCATGCGATTTCTAAAATATAAACTTAATTTCCAAAATATAAATTCAATCAACTAAATTTTGTCTATTAAAATAATTGTTGGTAATTTTGATTCTTTTACCCCTACTCATTCTCATAACAACAACAATAACAAAAACCGCAAGTTTAAACATCAACTACATGTTGTCAATCAAGTTAACAATCAATCTCAACAAAGTCTCAAACAAGAAACTTTACGTCAAAATTCACTCGATATGCTTCGCTTTCCATCACTATTCAATTTAATCCTCATATCGTTTTGTACCCAATGTGATTATTTGATTATCTTGTTAATACTTGCAACAACTATGGAAATCTTAATCACCTACGCCATATGTGTTCTCAATTAAATCCCATTCATCAAGCTTAAAATTTTCAAACTTATTCTATTAAACCCTACTTTAAAACCTAATCAAAATATTTCATTTCAATCAACTTCAATTATTCAAACTTTTATAGATCTATTAATCAAATTATTTTAAATTAGATGAATCAAATCAATCATAACGAAGTTTATCAAAGAAGATGTTTTTGTCATTTTTATCTAAACGTATTTTATCTTGCTCAATCTTACATAATAAAAATCTTTTTCGTATTTTGGATTTAAACAGTTTCAAATTAATTTAAATAATTTATTAATTTTAAGTGATTATGCTCATACAATAAAATCTATCTTACCGTACTCCTAGTTTTGTCAATTGTCCTCATATATCCCAACTCGTTTCATTCCAAACCTTAAGGAATCCCTTCGTTTTCAAACTTCCAAGATTTACAACTTTTATCAAAAAACGTTTTAGAAACTTTAATATTTTATCAACTCAAAAATTCAGTTCATTTTTAACAATATTTTACACAAATGGCTATCTTCTAACCAAAAAGTATTAAGATTCTTATTTTCTTTAAAAATCATGTCTTCCAAATGTTTTGTAACTCACATGATGAGACGAGTTATGTGGACCATCCGACGATCTAGGTAATTATGGAGGCCTACATAATTATCAAATTCCTCGCATGGAAATCATAATCCGTGCAATTGTGTATCATAATATAGAATCGAAAGTAGTTGGGATAACGGTACAAATGTAGAGATGATAAGGACATGGTGGATACGCCGCTGGTACATCCTATATATAAGTGTACTTATCGGATTTTCATTTGGAGCGTTGTTTTGACTATTCAAAGCTCTGTATTACGATTTAAAAAAAAACTAAAATAATAATAAATAAATAAAATATTACTCAAAATTTAAATATGTTGTTATAGTATTCTTTAATTTCGGGACAAAATTTTCTAAAGTATGGGAGACTGTAACAACTCGGGTTTTTTCATTTACATATTACCCGACCCGTTTTTGTTTTTCGGGTTAATTTCAATCAACAACACATCACTTGTATCGAGCTAATATTATTTTTAATATTATCGATATTATATTAATTAATTATCGAATATAACTTTGATATATATTCATTTTACACCCTAGACTTTAGTTTTACCTTAATTTGTTTCCATCTTAGAATTTTAGGGACCAAACTGCAACATTTTCAAAAGATTATAATATAACTTTTAAACAAACCCTATATCCAGATCCAACCCTTACCCATATACCCGTATTGAATGAAACCCGCAACCCGTATACGTTTCTTGAACCTTAATTCTCGCATCTAATATGGAATTGATTTGTTTATATTAATCTCTTTACCAAAATCGGCTTAACTGACCCAATTGATTAGGAAACGAGGATCAAATTGATTACGTATTTGATATACTCTCAAACCGTCCTAAACGCATAGAACAATATATCATTAACAGGTGATAATAACCAAATTAATCATGTATATACATTCATACACACAAAGCGATCAAAGGCCCCGTGTCTAATTGCTTTGCATCTGCCCGTCGAGGTCGTTTTTGATCAAACCCTAGCCGTCCATTCTTGAATCTAATTCACCGTCGATTGATCGTCTTTGCAGGAATCCTTGTCGGTGAATCCCGAATGGGTTGTAATTGCTCTCATCATCACTTATATTTCGTTCATCCGATCATGTGAGTAATCACTCCCCTTTTTACTTATTTTTAACATTTTTGGGGACATATGCGTATCGTATCATATTTATCTATTATCTAGTATTCAAAATCACAACTGTTAATCCTTGTGTGTATATCAGTTTATGCCTAACTTACTATTTGCTTACTTGCTTTATTTGAACCGCATTCGGAGAGATCCAACATATTCTTGTATGATCATACGACCGTCATAGTGGCCAGCGTCCGACGCATTGACAATGGTTTCACCGACACCTCATTTTTTGTAACCAATGTCCATTCGCATGGCAACGGTTTAGCCCTTTCTTTATGTTTGATTGTTTGTGTATGTGATATGGTTTAACTGTTTATCTCACAGGAACAGTTTGCATCTTTCTTTATATATTATATATATTATTATTGTTGTGTCTTAAACTGGTGTTTTACCTACTCAACATGTGTTGTTGACAAAAATATATTTTATACGCATTTGCAGGTTATCAGCTTGGTTGTTTAGCAAGATGAAGATCACGTAGAGATGCTTTTTAGGATACAAACTTAATTAATCATTGTTGTAATTTCATTATACTTGATGTACTTAACTGTAATTGTTCTAATTGTTCTATTTGAAATTATTAAATAGATATTGAAACTTATAATGTTGCATGATAGTAACCTTGGGAGCTATGACAATCAGTTCACGCCCCGACATTTCCGCCATAGGTTGGGGTGTGACAACAACGATTTTAAAGAAAATGGGGTTGCATTCTTTTTTCAATGTTGACCCACCGCCTTTCACCTTCATCATCGCTGGTTTGAACAGCCTACAACCATCATCGAATCAATCATTAACCACCACTGATCTACAACTATCGCATATGTTACCTAAAACGACCTAATATGTCAACCATCACTAGTGATTCAGGATGTAGATTTGAGACCGCCACCACCATCTCTTAACTGTTTACACTCAGATTTATAATTTGTGAACATTCACCATCTCCAGCTACATTCACACACCACTCACACTTAAAATGTCGTTGGTCACCCTTGATTTTCTCTTTTTCTTAAATTTTCAACACCATTGTTCGATTTTATTAAATCCCCATGAGAATAATTGGTTTCAGGTGTTCAATTTGGTGTTAGGGTTATGATGGTAAATGTGCTTTTAAGAACACACACAGAAAGAGAATGATGGTAGGGTGGGTTGTGTGGTGGCGGTCCACACAATTTAGGTCGGTGGTGAGAGAGAGAGAGAGAGATGAACAAATGAATGAACACGAACGCCCAAACAAACAGATCTTGTTGTTCATGTTCGTTTGTTGAAAATATGAACATGTTCATATGTGTTCGTCAATGTTTTAATTGAACAGTTGAACACAAATGAACGAACATCAGTTAAAAGTAAATGCGAAAAATTAAATTAAACACACACAGAGAGAGAGAGAGAGAGAGAGAGTACCATAGATGTTTGGGGAAGATGTGCGTGTTTTCCTTTTTAGCTTTCTGTTAATTGTTTTATTAAACTATAAGAATGGTCCATGTATATATATATATATATATATATATATATATATATATATATATATATAGGGTGCAGTTACTGTACGCTAATGCTTAACGTACGGTAGGTACGCGAGACGCTCAAAGAAAAAAAAACAAAGTCAAAAACCTAAAACGCTCACAAAACCTTAAACGCTCATTAAACGCTCGTTAAACGCTCAAAAACCGTCTTTGTGAAAAAAAGTGAAAAATTGATCGATTAACCATCCAAAACTGATTTTTTCGGTGAAGCAATGATTGATTGGATATGTTTTGACGATTCCGAGATGTTTGGATGTGATTTCATGGATCGATTCGTGAAAAACGGAATTCGCGTACGTATTTGTACGATAAGCATTAGTGTATTGGATCATTTATATATATATATATATATATATATATATATATATATATATATATATATATATATATATATATATATATATATATATATATATATATATATAGGGTAAGGATCCTAAGAGAACCCTTTGCAAATTGAAAATTTTGAGAACCATTTTAAACCACTAAAAACACCTTTAAAAAATATATAAAAAAAGTCATAAAACAAAAAATAACAAAAATTTTAAAAAAGTAAAAAAACAAAAATTCTTATATTTCATTCCGGTTTCATTAAAAAAAACGTTGTATTATACACATACGTATAATTTTATTTAATTTTTAGTTAGTTAATACATATGTACAGTATCATTTATCTTAAATTATACATATGTGTATAAAAACATGTAAATGTATATATATGTATATATTATACATATGTGTATATAATTTAGCAAAACCGAGTTTTTTTAAGAAACCGGGATGTTAAAATAAGAATTTTGGTTTTTTTTTACTTTTTTCATTATTGTGTTTTTTTTATTTTATGATTTTTTTTTTATTTTTGGGTTTTTGTTGTCCAAAATGGTTCTTACAGTTCTCAATTTCAAAAAAGTTCTCTCATATCGTGATCGTATATATATATGGTCCCGGTAAATTTTTGATTAATTTACATCTTTTGTTATGTTTACAGAATTAGCCTTTAAAAGATTACATATGGGATGGCTTAATTGAAAATTTTAACATTTATTAGTTTAAAAGACAAACATCGAGCGAAACATATAAATAAAAGGATAAAAAGTTGAAGTCATTTTCTAAAGAAACAAATTTAATAATTTAACTAATTCAAAATTGTAATTCAAAATATTTTAAAAATAGTCTAAATTATACATGTGTAGTTCTAACTTCTAATTAATTTTGGTTATGGCATCGAAATCTTGGGATTTTCTTATGTCTAATCCCAACCAACCAACACTACCCATCAACAAAAACGATTTCCCAACAACTGATAATAAAATCCAAACATCCGTCAAAAGTTGACCCACACAAATCTGGTGGCTTCAGTAGGTGACCCAACATCAAACACCCGACCCGTTTTACCAACAAGTGTTACGTACAGTAGTCATGGTGTTTGCATTTGTTGGTTTGGTAAGTCACAATCTGACTATGAGTGAGTGAGATTAACTCAAAGTTTTAACGTCAAAAATCAAAATCAAAAACTTTCTTAAACCATACCCTAATTCGATTCTAATCCAAAACAAAATAAGATTCCTTAGTTTGCATTGCAAGCAGCTTTTATTTGCTTAATAAACACAACTTAACATCAACCAAATTAGGCCAACAGTCGCTACAAACTTGCTATATATCATATCTTCTTCTTTATCATTGTCTTGCAATCAAAGCAAAGCAGTTGCAATTCTTGTCCAACCTTCCTCTCTTTCTTTACTTTATATTATTTCATTTGTAACCATATCATCTGTCCAAACACATATATATATTATCGCTGTTTTATGAGGTTTTGATCATACCCATATGAACATGTTCAAGAAAAACTTGTTATTTAAGTTTCTTGAGAGCAAAGTTTCATGATATAGGTTAGTTTGAAGGTATATATAATATATAACTATATATTGATACAAGGGCCTATATTGTTACTTTCGTCGCAATGAATACGCGATACTTGTTTACACCAGAGTCGCTATGCAACTCTAGCGTAGCGGTTTCATTTTCCTTGATTCCAACTGCCAGAGGAGAAGAGGCGAGTGCAGAGGACGTGGGCCCAAGGAATCGGGCTACGACTCGGGCCCAGGCCATTGCCAGTGTCCCCTCTTCTTTCTTGGTAAGGATGGCAATCAGAATATCAAGAGCTAGATGGTATTCTTTTGCAAGAAGGGTGTTTCATTACCAAAACGCTTCAAGATCGGATAATGGTTCAAACCCGTTTAATACGGGTTCTTGGATGGTTATGGAATTTATGGGTTTGGTTTTTCAAATTGTGATGATAACGTATACACTATCGGTTTCTAAAGAGGAGAGGCCGGTTTGGCCAATGAGGACATGGGCTTCCGGGTATGGAGCCGGGTGTGTGCTTAATCTTGGTTTGTTGTTTTGGCGGTATCGGGTTTTTTGTTGGACCCAAGTTGGCGTAGAACATCCTGTTAACATCGAAGAGTCGAGGTAACCAAAAACTCATATTTCCTTTATAAAAAGTATGCCAAATCCAACGATTACTTGAAAAATATAATGTTTTTTTTTCTTCAAATAGTAAATACAAGTGAAAATTGAGAATAAACTATACGAGGATTTATATATTAAAAGTAATAGGTTATGCATTCGATGTTCACAGTTTCACGTACACCAATAGGTATTTGGAGGACATGGTATAAATCTAACATGGTACAACTTTTGATGAATTACAAAAATAAAACATGGTACAAATCTAACGATTATTGTTTCATGTTCATACTATTTAAAAATAAAAAAAAAATTATTTTGATTGTTTATAAACGTTTGTAGAATACTGCAATAAAATAAGAATATGTGAATAAATAACCTAAGCATGTGTATGTTTTAACAAAAATTTATGTTTTGGAATTATTCTCCATGGAAAAATTGATGATTAGTAAATATGATTTAAACAAGTTGAAAATACTTTAGCTTCACATTATTAAAAATATCGTATCATATTGAAAAACTAATGGCAGTTAATGGACTAGATCACTAGAATACTAGGAGTAAGTTAATCAGTCCACTAGTAACCCACCTAAATAAAGATCCATAACCAAAGTCCAAAAGTATTAGCCCAATTAAAGTTCCATTTGTGAAGCCCATATGTTTCCCAAACATGTTAAACTGTAGGGTTACATTGAAAAAAGTAGTATTAATGAAAAAGCAACATTTAATGTTATCTTTTCATAATAATAAATTTCTAGGAAATAAAAAATTGTCACACCAACATTTAATTGGTTTGCCCATACCTTATGGTGTGATGGTAAAGTGTTGGTGTTACCTAGCAAAGACTAGAGTTCAAGCCTCGCATAATAATATGTTACGTGATTATTAGGGTCGGCGTTTCCTAATGCATCACGCAAGCACTCTTCTAATAATTTTAAAATAGATGATTAAGAAAACTTGAACTATTCAGGTAATTAAGTATCAAAACTAAACTATTACTTTTTTTTTGTCTAAAGGAACTTGCAAATGATGAACAAATGTCGAACATTTATGGAGCTCTTCTTTGCCATATGGTTCGTGATGGGGAACGTTTGGGTGTTTGATTCCCGATTCGGAACCTTTAGACGGGCTCCAAAACTCGACGTGCTTTGCATCTCTCTACTTGCTTGGAACGCGATCACCTACTCGTTTCCTTTCATATTGTTTCTGTTCCTATGTTGTTTCGTGCCACTTATTAGCAACTTGCTTGGCTACAACATGAATGCTGGCTCGACCAACCGTGGTGCATCCGAAGAGCAAATCTTAAAGCTACCCACATGGAAATATAAAGAAACTGAATCTGATATTGAACACGGAAAAGCCATCACAGATACCTCAATCACTGTAAGTTCATTACATCGAGTATCCATTTGTGTTTCTTGATTTTCGGTTAGGTTATGAGTTGAAACCGAACCTATAACTTCAACATTTAGATTTTCATAGCTCATCGGTTTAAGTTATAGACTGCTTTGGTTAATTCGGTTTTAGAAAAGAGGGTTCTTGTTTTAGTTAATAAACTAAATTATCTATGCATTCAAATAAGTTATAAGCAACCGTAATTTATAAAAGAAAATAAATGACAAATAATATGTTATATTTCAAAAACTATAAAACATGATAACAAAACTTTTCTGAATTCACACATATCATATTATTTGTAAAAAGTAAAAATATGAAAGTTAGTATTAACGTCGGTTCGATCAGCTGGTACGATTATAACTATAACTGAACCATACAGATTAGTTATAAGATTAATCATTACCGAGTAATTGGTTTTCTAATTTGACCACTTATTTTATATGTATAGGAATGTTGTATATGTTTAGCAAAATACAAGGAGAAGGAAGACATGAGACAATTGGGATGTTCACATACATTCCATATGAAATGTGTAGATCAATGGCTCAAGATAGTATCATGTTGTCCCCTTTGTAAGCAAGAATTGGAACGATGACACATTCGGATTGATCGATATAACTTGACATTTAAAGAATACATATACTTGCACTAAAACAAAATATTATAAATTTGTACATACATATATTTACTTGGTTACTAGAGTGTGAATCGGTTATTTCAAAATTTGTATTCACCGGTAACTCAAATGTTTGGATTTATTGTTTTTTTTATTTGTTCTTTTATGCTATTGTGTAACATTTTCTTAGAATCATGTTTTTTTAAAGGGTATTAATTTTTATTTAGAAAAGAAAAGAAATCATAAAACTATAATCATGCCATAAAAGAAATCACCACCATAGTTAGGGGTGTTATTCGGGTTTGTTTTTCGGGTTTCGGATTTTTCGGGTCGCGTTTTTTGGGTTTCAAAGTTTTAAATCTTGACCCGAAACCCAACCCGAATCTCTCATGGGTTTTTCGGGTTCGGGTTTTTTTGGGTTGGGTTAATCGGGTTTCGAGTATCCTAGAAAACAAAACAAAAAACGAAAAAATTTAAAAAACTACAATGCTAAATTTAGAACAACATATTATTCTTTGCTTTTAAGCAAATAATCAAACAATAAACCAACATAATTTGATAAAACAATCCAAAAGAAAAGTAAAACTAACCCGAACCATAATTGTTTTCAATCGGGTGTGATTTGGTTTTTCGATTACGATTGCTATTAGTAATAAACGGAAAACATAAATTAACAATAAACCATCGATCTTTAATAGTTGTAATGACAACAATCGATTATGATAAGATTTTGATAACGTTAGTGGCTAAAACCAAGCCTATTATACCTAAAAATATATTTAATTTCAAAACTAAAAGTTTATTCGGGTTGACCCGAAACTTATAAATCAAACCCGAGAACTAACCCGAATTACTTCGGTTCGGGTTAGTCTTTTTTGGGTTCATGTACGTGTTTTTTCGTTTCGGGTTTCGGGTAAAAGTGACAGCCCTAAACTAGCAAATGATAAATACAAGTGGCACATGACATAAACTAGCGAATGATAAACGTATTCACATATACGCTCATTTTTAGTGGTTTTCATAAAAGAAGAAATCAAGGAAAGAAATAAATATTTTATAAAAAGCACGTAAAGAAACACAGGAGGGCGATATAACATTTAACAAGTTTGGTGCCGCTAAGTGTCAATTGGGCCACTTGGCGGCACCAAATTGGTTATTGATATTACGTTTTGTTTTTTTTTTTATTTCGGTACCGTAACGGACATAACGGAAACGATTGAATGCGTGTACACTCATAACCTCAACCTTCTCAACCGACAACACTCGAGTTTTATCAAAGCCCGGTTTTATCAACCGACACAACCCCATTGGTCCACCTCAAATTTTTATATTTTTCGTTTTTTGATCCGAAACTATAACGAAAGTAGCCAAAAACGACGTCCGAACTTGTGTCGAGTTACCTTCTCAATGTCCGGGACTGACAACACTTGGCTTTTACCACCGCGCGAGTTTATCGACTAGATAAATATCGAATAATTTAATTTTTATATGTTAATTTGACGAATTTAGTTTTTGGGGTTTAAGGTTCAGGCTTTACCAACGGTGTCTATACCGTAACGAGTGTAACCGATAATGTCTGAATTCGAGTCGAATTCAAGTAACCGAAACCGAAGACATTGTGTCAGTGTACTGCCTCAACACTCGTGAATGGCCACGTTAGGGTTTATCACCACCGAGTTTTTACCAACCTGCCCAGCGCAACGCGCTAGTTAAAACACTTGTTATAATTATAATCACACTACGTTAAAAATGAGCTTTCGGCGCATAAAAAATCGTGGTCGTAAGTCTTTGGCCACGTATATTTTTTTCAGCTTTCCCTTTCTGCCCATTTTACCAATATAACTAGTTATGGGCTATATGGGCTTCATATACTAGCTCTTAGGAGGTGTAAGTCCCAATGAAGGATCTTTCAATGTGATATCACGTAAACCCATTGTTAGGCGGAATCTAACAACGGATTGATTCAATACTTGCACGAACAAACACAAAGAACACACAAGATGGCTTCAAAACACACGTTATATTCAACGTCGGGTGCTTAAGCCTTAATAGTGATTACAATGATATTGATAAATAACTCTCTCATCTCACTCTGTTCTATCAATGACAAACCCTATAATAACCAAGTTACATCACATATATAGCACACCAACAAACCCTAAGCCCAAGCCGTACCCTAAGCCCACCGAAAATTAACAGATTTCAGTGTTACAATATAGCCCAAAACAAGCCCAAATACATTAAGCGTAAACCATTAAGTATTGCCCAACAATCTCCGCCTTGGTTTATTGCTTGATCATTACTTGTGTTCGAGCACTTCAGCGTCAACTTCCTTGTAAGCACCTGCCCATAATCCTGTTCGTATGATTGACTCCACCATTCCAACATACTCCTTAGCAGCTGGCTCATAGAGTGGTTCAGCAATGATCCGAAAGCCGCTAAAGGTCTTGATGTCCTTTTCACCAAATTTCAATAAATCTCTCGGACCAACAATACGATACTGTCCTTTCTTGAGCCTTATAATAACATTAGTCGTCTGACCATCATATGTCCAAAACTTCATTTCATCAAGAGCACCCTCAGGAAATCTCTTGGTGATCGGAATGGACGTCACTTTTGCAGTCGGAGGCCACATCACGTTTAACATCGTCTTGTCAGTATGAGGATCACGTACCCCCTTTGCTTTCTTGAATAAGGACTCAGCAATAGGCATATTGGGGAATCCTATTTCAACCTAGTTGCTCAAATAGTTCCAAAAATTGATGGCCCTTGGATCGTTATTCGGGTTGTGTAAATGAGCATTTATCAAATCACTTAAATCAACCTTTGTCCACGAACCGAAGTCTTTCATCTTCTTATAGTATTATGTGTTCCTAGATTTATGCTTGACCCACCACCCACCACATTTCCTTGTCGATATCATAACCCCATGAAATGACCCAGAGCGATCGCCATACTTATCAGAAAAGCTTTTCTTGAGTTCCACCAAAAATTTCTCCAGATGATCCGAAGACACGACATTCTGTTTCAAGTTCTTTCTGATCAACATCTTTCTCTTTATTCTTTCCATCTGCTCAGCGGTCTTTGGTGGAGCGGCTAAGTAGTTTTCCAGTTTCACAGACGTATCAATATTTGAGGTAGGGCGCAAACTGGAACTGCTATCAGCAGGAGCATCTTGATTATCACCAGCAATTCTTTCACCGCTATCGTCACCACCTTTAAAATCATCTCCAAATCGATTAACTATCTTTTGTTAGAGGTCAAAATATAAAAGCTGTAAGACCACCCATGGTTGCTTGAAGCTTTTGAATCTTTGTGTCTTTATCAGCGTTGGTGGCTTCAAGTTCTTGAATTCGTACGTCCTTTACAACAGATTCTTGCTCAAGTTCAAAGACTCTGCGTTGTAAAGCGTGTACGTTGACTGGTTCGGCTTCTAATACAATCCCTTTGCACTTGTCTTGTAGAAATTTGTCTTGCATGGCCAGAATATGAGCAATCTTCTCAGCAACATTTGAACTTTCATGACCAGTCGGATTAGACGATCTAGATGGTTCTGTGGTAGACTGGATATGGGCTTCAAACTCAAACTCTTGTGTAATGTCATCAAACATCGGAGATTGAGTTTGTTGGGCTTCAACAGACGGGCCTTGTTCGGTTTGAGTCTCAACAATGACGGGCTAAGTAGCTATTGGTTGAGTGGTTAGCATAAGATCACTAGCCAGCACACCCGGTCTTGGATCTTTCTTTCGTCGTTTACGTGGAATAAGATCGGTGGCTGGCTCTTCTTCAGTATCATCTTCATCATGTTTCACAACAACTGATTAAGGAGGCTTTAATGCAGTCGACTGGAGCTTCTCTTTAAAAATCTCAAAATCTTCAATCTGTTTAGCAGTAGGTACAGATTGTTGCACATGGTGTTCATTCTTCATAGGTTGTGATGGAGAACTATCAGATTCATCATCATCAGAAATGGTCTCAAAGGCAGTTGTAGGCCTTTGAACCAGAACAACATGTTCCTCAACAACAGTAGCACTAGTAGTAGCAACGACAACCTCAATTTCAGCAAATCTTCCCAACTTTACTAGCTGTTGGGTACATTAAGAGCATAGACAAACCAGATTTAGAACCAAACCCTAGATTACACAATCACGTGAATCAATTGTTTCTTGTTAATCTAATGATAGGGTTATTGATAACAGACCATAAACGATAAAGACTATATAATTTAATTACCTTAAATCGACGTTAACAGGGGGTTATTACAGATCTTACGGGCCGGCTGAAAGAGATGATGAACAGACTAACAAACAGCAACAATAATTTGATTAAGTTGAGGGTTACAGACAACGATGATTAGAGGGTTGTGGCTGCGAGTTTAATTGGATTTATAACATCGTTTATATGATTAACGATCTAGGGTTAGGGTCGGCTTAGCTTAATTAGGAAAAACGAATCATGAATTGATTGAATTAACTCAATTAAGTTATTAGTTAGGCCGAAGATTGGATGTTTAACATACCAAAAGATTCAATTACCAAGATTGTTGCGTAAATTGTGGTCCAAGGCTTAACAAATTTTGAAATAGGATATATAAACGAATATGGATTCGGGTTTGGGTCCTAGGTACTGGATTAACCAGATTTGCAAATGGGTTATAACATGGATTTTTCCTTTTAGCCCTTGATGTTTAAGGGTGGGTACATAAGGGGTTAATAGATTAGTTGAGGTTGATTTTGCCAAGATAAGAAATTTATATCTTTATAATATATAACTAATAATAATATAATAATAATATTTAATTTTCTCGATAAATGCGTAAAATCTCCCGAACATCGAAATGGGTCGGGTTTTATCAAAGATATAGTTTTAAAAAAAATCCGAGTTGTTATAGTCTCCCCTACTTTAGGGAATTTCGTCCCGAAATTAATGAATACTATAACAACACCATTAAAGTTTGAGGAAAATAAAATTTAAAAAAATTTATCATAACACCGAACTTTGAATGGTTAAAATAACGCTCCAAATGCAAATCCGATAAGAGCACTTATATATAGGATGTACCAGCGGCGTATCCACCATATCCTTATTATCTTTACATTTGTACCATTATCTCAACTACTTTCGGTTCTTTATTATAACACACAATCTTACGTATCATGATTTCCATGCGAGGAATTCGATAATTATGTTCCGGACCATAATTATTGTTATCGTCGGATGGTCCACATGATTCGTCCCATCGTGTGGATTTACAAAACGTTTGATTAAAAACATGAATTTGAGGAAATAAAAGTTTTAAGGAGTTTTAATTTATAACACTAGAAAATCAACAATGCTTAAACCAGTTTCAAAAGTTGTAATGGATTTAAATTAAGAAATGTCTAAGACATCGCAAGGGTATAAGTATTTCAAATTTAAGAAGGGTAGCTTATAAATAGTGAAGGTAAAGAAATTAGATAGAAGTAAGCTTAAATAAGCAATCTATATAAAAGAAAGTTTATTAATAAGATAGATTATAAAAGATAAATAGTTCAAATGGCCATAAGAGGCGTTACAATAAGACAAGATAAGGTAAGATAGATAAAGGGAACGACAAAGGTCTTCAATATCGTTGAGTAGCTTGATTGACATAACTTGAGGCACCATGAGGAGTTGCGGGAGTTGGAGCAGTTGAGGTAGATTGATTCGGCATTGCTTGAAAAACTGGAGCTTGAACGGTTTGCAAGAGAGTTGTTTGGTGGATATATATATGGTAAACTTGAGCTTGTGGTTAGGAGGTTTGGTAGTGTTGGGTTAAGTAAGGTTGACATTGATTGATGGGAGGAGCTTGAGGGACTTGAGGCTGATAGGTTTGAGCTTGGTAAGCATGGGTCGAGTAGTATGGTGTAGTCATGGATTGGGCTTGATGAGCTTGGGTAAGTTGAGGGCACGCTTTACGGAGATGATTTGGGTTCTTACAATGGTAGAAAGCACGTGTATTAGGAACATCAGGTTGAGCATGAGGGGTAGGTTGTTGTGGAACAACTTGTTGTAGGTTCCTGTGGGGCGTCGCTGATCGATACGAGATCCGCACGAGGTCTAGGAGTGTGGAATACTCCTAGACTCGTTTATTGGTGTAGAAGACGAAGAACACGGTTACACATACATAAACACACGAACAAACACAAGAACGGGATAAACGAATCTGCATATCCTTTCATATAATAATCATAACTCGTTACATACCAAACACGAAAACAAATACACGGCCGACCCGAGGTGAACTCTACCTCGGGCCGTCCCACACGACTCTCCCTCTCGGTTTCTCTCTAGACAATTAAACTGATCACAAAACACTCTAACTTTCTGGATTAACCAAACCTAAACAAGACACACACACATATATATATATATAAACAACTTCGCGGGCTTGGGCTTGGGCCTGTAGGCGAAGTTGTTATAACTTCGCCTAAGGCGAAGTTGTTCTAACTTCGCCTATGGCAGAAGTTGTTACAACTTCGCCTATGGCGAAGTTGTTCTAACTTCGTTTCTGCTGAACAGAATTGCATAGAGACGGTCACAAAATGCACCAACAGACTCCCCTTTGACCGTTGCTCTCAATTCTAACAAACACAAAAGATCATCTGTTACAAAACATGCACCAACAGACTCCCTCTTAACTGATGATCTTCTGTTTGCTCTTCAACCAGCCGTGTCTGAAACTGTCTTGCAGCTTCACAAATCTACCAATCACCCAGCATCTTCCATATCAGATCTCCCCTTCAGTGTAAGCTTCTCCGACTATATAGATTGAGGTCTTTGAAATGCATGCATCCCCGTGCTTAATTGATCATCTCAACCAATCACGTGAGTCCTTCTGACTTCACCAACACGTGAAGTTCTTCTAACTTCACCAACACGTGAAGTTGGGCTCCCTCCACAACTTCACCAACACGTCGGCATACGATAAGGTTTAATCTTCAACTACTCAACATCAAGTGATCAATTTCATCACAAAACCACCTTGACAGAATCTAACACACATGACTATTAATTAATCCGAAGCATCTTCAATCACCAGGGATAACGATCAAGAACATAAACACTTTAATTCCCGATTAAATCCAACTTGTTCCAGAATTTTCACTTTAATAAATAAGCATCACGTTTCAGGATCCAATTCTCGAACGCCTTGAAAATAACATAAATAATATGCTCTGACCGCAATCCAGTAATGACAAAAACCTTCTGTTCAATTTGACTTTCTTCAGTTGGTCAACCTCGAACAACAACTATTTCATTGCCCACAAACACCCAAATATGTGTCAATATCCTGTTTCAATCAATATCCCATTCACTACCTCAACTCCATATCCAGAGTTGACACGTATTTGTTCACACGTAAGACCAAGAGATAACAAGTTTCACTCGTTGACGGAACAACGTCTTAGGTCTCACAATAATCGTGTATACCTGGCCATACAGACGAAAACTCCAAATAATTTTTTTTTTTTTTTTTTTAACTTCGCCTAAAGTCAACTTCGCCTAAAAGTCAACTTCGCCTGAAAGTCAACTTCGCCTGTCCATAACTTCGCCTGACTGATAACTTCGCCTAAACCCTAAAATTTAAGCGACAACTTCGCCTGACCCCCATAACTTCGCCTGCGGCGGCTGTTCGGCCAAAAACGCATCAGAAACGTGCCAGAAACACCAAAACGCAGATCTCGAACCATAGCATAAGAGCCTAAGGCTCTGATACCACTTGTAGGTTCCCGCGGGGCGTCGCTGATCGATACGAGATCCGCACGAGGTCTAGGAGTGCGGAATCCTCCTAGACTCGTTTATTGGTGTAGAAGACGAAGAACACGGTTACACATACATAAACACACGAACAAACACAAGAACGGGATAAACGAATCTGCAGATCCTTTCATATAATAATCATAACTCGTTACATACCAAACACGAAAACAAAGACACGGTCGACCCGAGGTGAGCTCTACCTCGGGCCGTCCCACACGACTCTCCCACTCGGTTTCTCTCTAGATAATTAAACTGATCACAAAACACTCTAACTTTCTGGATTAACCAAACCTAAACAAGACACACACATATATATATAAACAACTTCGCGGGCTTGGGCTTGGGCCTGTAGGCGAAGTTGTTATAACTTCGCCTAAGGCGAAGTTGTTCTAACTTCGCCTCTGGCAGAAGTTGTTACAACTTCGCCTATGGCGAAGTTGTTCTAACTTCGTACTTCGTTTCTGCTGAACAGAATTGCATAGCGACGGTCACAAAATGCACCAACACTTGTGCAGTAGGCGGGACACGACATGTGTTAGCAAGATGACCATAACGGTTACATTGGATGCAACGACGACATAAGGATCTAACCGAGTGATGATAGTTACAAATGGAGCATGACGGAAAAGGACCGAGGTAAGGTTTCTTGTTTGAGGAAACTTGCGAGTGGGTAGGATTTGTTGCAGCAAGGTTCTTACGTTTCTTGTTGTGAGGATGAGTGGTCGGAGATGGTTTGTAGTCACTAGCAGAGGATTTAGTGAGAAAAGTTGAATGCACTGACATTTTGAATTTGCATCACTATCCTAAGGATCGCAACAGTTATTTCTTTGGCGATACAAGCAGCCATACGGTGGTCATGAGAATCAAACGATTGATGTTGAGGATAACGTTGGTTTATTGACTGAGATATTCTATGAGGACCAAAAATAAAGATTTACAAGTTGAAGGATAAATTTAGAAACTCATAAGAATAGTAAAATGTTTAACTATGGAGATCACTTATAATATTGTTGCTTTAAGAAGTAAGAGGAATTGCGTCATTAGGATTAAAAGTAAAAAGTTTATAAGATGGGGGGTACATTGCGTAAATAGTTATTAAATGATGTAGTCAATAAGATTAATGTGTAATGACTACATGAGGAGTTAAGTCAGTTTAAAATTTAGATTATTAAGTTTACAATAAACTAACGAAATATAAATTGTGGATGTTGACCTCCCATGAGCTTTCCATGGCAATTTGAATGGCCCAACGAATTAAAGAAAAACAACTGAGTTGGACAGTCCATGCGTTACATGGAAATTCGATTGTCCCAACTAATTAACGAATTAACAATGCAATGAAGTTTGTCTGCCCAATGAGCGTTACACGGCGTTTTAACCGACCAAACTAAATAACGAACCATCGAAATAAATATGGGTAGTCGGAGTATCATGTGAATCACCATGTTGATCACTCCAACAAAATACGAAAACAAGTTAAGAAATGAATAGTAGGAGTGCCCATGGGTTCCATGGATTTTTCACCCAACTAACCATTTAAATAACAGAACAAAATAATTGGGAAAACCGAGTTTAGCCACGAATCACCTTGAATTCGGTTAAAATTAACCTAAGGTGTCTGCCATATGGCATTTATGGGTCTCGCTCGGGTCCATAGGGTTGAGTAATGTGGTCAGGTTATCACCCAGGTAAGGAATAGCGTCTTACTTTTGGTTATTGGAACCGTTTTGCCAGTGCCCAACTCACAGTTTCTCTTCCCCTTTCATTTATCATAGGGACATGCCACATAACCTAGCCTTAAGGTTTACGAGTGAAAACAACAGGTGGGAATTCTTAAGGAATTTCCCGAAAATAAAAGCAATCTAATTTTTTTGAAAAGTTTTCTTTGAATGTTAAGGCATAGCCTCGGAGTTTGTGTGTGTGTGCATAACAATAAATAATAGGTAATTATCTAAGAAAGCTGTAAACAATT
The DNA here is from genome assembly GCF_021521415.1 of Bidens hawaiensis. Taxonomy (NCBI): domain Eukaryota; kingdom Viridiplantae; phylum Streptophyta; class Magnoliopsida; order Asterales; family Asteraceae; genus Bidens; species Bidens hawaiensis. The sequence continues at coordinate 859,843 of NW_027491666.1, read as the reverse complement.
TAAAATTTAACACATAAAGGTAAACAGATAGGCATGTATAGGGCTCCTAAACATGTGTCTAAGGCAATTTCTAACGACCTATCTTAAACCTTCTGCTCTGATACCAATCTGTCACACCCCAACCTAAGGCGGAAATGCCGGGGCGCGAACTGATTGTCACATCTCTCAAAGTTACTATCATGCACAATATAAGTTTCAATATCTATTTAATAATTTCAAACAAATATTCATGTACATCAAATTTATAAAAAAACAATTACATTAAACATCCAAAATTAAGTTCTTGTATCTTTTCTCTAACATGCATCCTAAGTTGCTTCAAACAATCTTGATAATCACTTCACACGATAACCTACATATGCGTTGAAAATAATATAGTTTGTCAACACAAGGTTGAGTGAGCAACGCACCAGTTTAAATGTACATATAATATATAACAAAAATATGTAGTTGCAACAAGTCATATGAGAATAACAAATTAACCGAATGAGCAAGTATAACTGAGATGTCGAGAAGCACAAGGCTATAACGACTGGCGTATGATCATACTAGACTGAGATTATGTTGGACCTCTCCGAATGCGAAAGCATACAAAGCAAATAAGCACATTAACAAGTAAGGTATAAGTTGTTAACACATAAGACAAAGTTGCAGTTTTAAGTATATAATGAGAAATATATTTACGCATATGTCCCCAAAACGTGGAAAACAAGTAAAATAGGGGAATGTGGTACTCACCTCGATAGACGAACAAAAGATGATTAGAATAACGAGAAGACGGGAAAAAGTCACACGCGAACGTTAAAGCCTAAAAGAATGAGAGCAAACGAATACGCTAAGTAACGTACAAGAAAGATTCATGTAAACTCGATATTGAAGTTAATATTATATCCTTTTTTAATCATAATTGATATAATATTATATATAAAAAAATATAATATGTGAAATTATTAGTTTATTAATCTATAATATATATAAACGAAGATTCAAAAATCCTTGGTGTCGCGATGTGGTCGCTCCCCCCTTTTTTGGAAGCCACCAAATTGCTCGATTTTTGAATGGTGAACTCTCATTGATTTAACCCGGTTTGACCCAAATAACTCTTTTACGGGTAATAACTAATTCCTAACGGGTCATATGTCATAACTAATTCCTAACCTCACCCTCTCACAAACCCTAAAGGCATCGTTTTCACAATCTCTTAACCACCGTCTGGATAATCTTCTTCAATAACCACCAGATAATCTTCTTTTAATCTTGATTTTAATTTCAGATGGTCATCAATATGGTTATTTAATTGAATGATTCACGGAACCGCCTCCTCTTAATCACAACTCTGATCGGGTAATCTTTCTCTGTTTCTTCTTCAATTCAACGCTAATTTGATCAACTGGTTAAGTATTTGATGGATTATGTAATGTTTAACAATAGGTTTAGAGAGATTATCGATTTCTTTGTAGGTTACCAGATTGGAGACGTGGGTGTGATTTTCTGTTCTTCCCGGTGTTATATTCAAGTTGTGTTCATTTGGTGTTTAGAAATAGCTCTGCTGGGAATTCTTATTATGTTTAATATTTTAATATACATTAGTTGTTTGCAGACTTGCAGGTTATTCAAGTCCTCATGTCCGTGAGAAGAATTGAAACTTGATTAGTTAGTTCCGTTACTTATTCATATTTACTGTTTGCTATCTTACACATGTATTGATGATGTTCTTTATGTTAGATACTTGGTTAAGGTAGCAACCCTTGTTAAACAACCAATAAAGGAAGCAAGTAATGATCATTAAGCCATCAGTTTTTTTCTAACATGTTCTGTAGGAATCTAAACCTTTCATGAAACTAAATATTAGAGGTCTGGTGATGGGATGGAACCTCATGTAGTAAATAACTAAAAACGTTTATTAACACTTATTAATTTTTATGACATTTGAAACATCTATTTTCTTTATTTCTATTTTCATAACGACATGTAGCGTAAACAGCTAAAGCGAACTATGATCAACCATTAGAAGCAGTTTGGAACTTGGGATCATTGCGCGCTGGTGAATGTACCAATTCAAAGATCTTTGCAGGCATGCTAAATCCATATAAGATGTTTATATTGTGATTTGGAATTAGTCATCAATGGTTTTTATAATTTTTTTTTAATAAAGAGTTGGCTTTGCCATTGTGTAGGGGGGCCTTCCATTCAAGGGCGATGAAGACATGGATTGATAAGCGATGATGATATGCCCGGTCATTAAATTACGCTTAGTTGATGTTGATGGAGTGGCTAATGGCTTTTCTTGCTGCATGACAACCCCCTTGGCAAATTTGACCCAACTATACTGATTTCGGAGAGATCAAAGCGCATCACATACAGTAGAAGGCATTAGCCTATTGCTCAAATTTATTCCAGTTACGAAACTATGTTAAATGGTCAAATACATTGTTTTGGCAACATATTATGTTATTATTTTTAGTAATTAGTCAGTTAAATATATATTTTATCAATAGAATCCATTAGTTACCAAATGATAAATTCAATTTTTTTATTGAGAACCACATGTAGTATATATTGTTTACGTACTGAAATAACCTTTGGTTTCAATGTGCTGGTCATGTTAATATTAACGGGTTGTCTAACTTGGTCCTTCCGAGTCATTTTTGAGAGGCCGGGACCATCCTATTCTTTCTTAGGGTTGGTTTTGTTTCTCAAACTCGAAATATATGAAACATACTTATATAATTATGCTACTAACGATATGTTTACGTGTGTGGTCACAAGTTGTCGGCTGCTCAGACTTTCTACGTAAAATATTATACATCCAAAACATATAATGTAGTAATCGCGAAAGTGGTAACATTATAGTAGATTAATTTCGTTAGAACAACTATAAGTATACACATAATTCATGAACTTTTTTATGAAACTTTAAATTTCATTATTAGGATGATGTAACACCTTTGGAAAGAAAGACATCAAAGGCATCGGCTGTCAACAAACAAAACAAGAATAAGAATGCTGAAACCGTAAAGAGGAAGCTCCAAGATGTGTATGATGTCGACAACGCACCGCAATAGTCAACTTCAAAACCAAAAAGATCATCAAAAGTTCAAGATGCTGGCAAGAACAATCTCTTAACACCTAAAAAGGAGAAACAAATTATCGTTTTATTTTTTTTAATAACTATGCAAATTTTTGAATTGGTTTTTATTTGGTTATTTGGAGCTTCTTAAAAATATTTTTTATTTTTCATTAATGAACAATTTTGAATTGTAAGTGACTTGAAATTATTTGCAATATATCTTGTAGAAATTATTACCCGAAGAATATTCAATACTCAAACTTGTAATTCTACTAATGGTAATGCATTTCAACATAAAAAATAAGATTATTAATAATGTTATATTTTCCTCTAACTTATATGAACATAAATTTTAATATTATCTTAGGAACTCGAATAAAGACGATGCTCTCAAAACAAAATCGTTTTAAAAGGAAGTTGCTTTTGGATGCAAAAAGAGGAAAAGTTAATTCTACCAATGTAGCAAAACTAAACCGTATGAAAAGAAATTAATTTTGGATAATAGGAGAGGAAATCATGTATCAATACCCAATACGGCTACATCATCAAATTCGAACGTCATGACTACTACCGGAACTTCTACGATTACACATTCAAACATAGGTATCTTAAACATTAAATTATATTGGCTTTTGTTGATTCACTAATAACACATTTTCACATACATTTTAGTCATTCAAACAGACGGCTCTGCGTCTAAACAAAAATGTATAAGTAGGAAAGAAAATATGCATCGTAAGGGAAGAGGAGATTGTCGTGTGCCTGAGAATAACGGACTTAATGGAATTTCAAAAGGTTGGTTCACTTATGCGATGTTTGAACATTAATTTACATATATTTAGAAATTCATGGAAACATATCTATTATCATTTTTAATTTTTAATAACTACAGATTACTTGGATCATGGAGACCAGTCTGTTGTGTGTCAGATGTGTCACGCTAAACTCTGGGACGACGAGGCTACAAGAGGCAAACGAAAAGAAACAAAAGTGACTTATAGTTTGTTTTGTCATAATGGCGCTGTTGAGTTACCACCACCAGTTAGACATTCCTAAACTTATAAAAACTCTAAAATTTTAGATAAGTTTGCTTTTATAAAATTTACCGGTCAAAGAAATCTTTTCCAATGCTAGAAATTTCAATCAAATTAAAGCAAAAGAAGCATGTTTACAAAAAAAATATTTTTAGTCCTAAAGGCACAAAAATGTGAAGGTTTAACGAATATCCAAAATGTCATTCCTAAATCATCAGCACATAATAATAATAATAATAATAATAATAATAATAATATCATCACTACCGTACACCATGTCCTTTACATTCACCTTCACCTTCCAAATTTATTCATTTACTTATCTTAGTGATACATAATATGTACTATTCAAGTAATATGGCATTATTAAAATATATATGACATTGTACATTGAAAACTCGATATCGATCAATATATGTTAGGTTTTAAATATTTTTCACCGTTGACTCTAAAACAACCAACAACCTTTTACAGATTTACAGCTGACAGAAGACTAAATCAAGAACCTTACGTTACTCGAAATCCAGAAAATCCTACAAGAAAACAACTCCAGTTTAACAAGGTATGAGACAATGCCTTTCCCTGATGAAGAGTCCTTATCTGTTGTCAATAATTGCCTTATTCTAGACGAACAATCATACGATCAACAAATTGAGAGAACAAAATTTGAAAAGCTATTTAGAACAATAACCTCAGAGCAGAAAACTGTTTTTGACAGAATAACGAAAGCCGTACAGCAGAATAAAGGTGGTGTCTTTTTTGTTTATGGTCAAGGAGGGACAGGAAAAACATATTTGTGGAAGACATTATCTTCAGCCATACGATCCCAAGGTAATATTGTTTTAAATGTTGCATCAATCGGAAACACATCATTATTGTTATCCGGAGGTGGGACAACACATTCCAGATTTCATATTCCGATTAACCTAAACGAGGACTCATCTTGCGTAATGGAACGAGGCTCAGATGAGGCTGAATTGCTAGAAAAAAACAAAGCTAATAATTTGGGATGAAGCCCCAATGACCCATAAACACGTATTTCAGGCTCTTGACATTTCTTGCAAAGACGTCTTAAAGTCAAAATCGCTATTTGGAGGAAAGGTTGTTGTCTTTGGAGGCGATTTCAGACAGATTCTTCCGGTAATACAGAAAGGAAGCAGACAGCAAATTGTAAACGCAATTATGTGTTCGTCCTATATTTGGCATCAATGTTGGGTACTTAGATTAACAAAAAACCTAAGGTTAATGGTTGGTCAACAATCGGTTGACATAGAAGACACCAAAAATATCTCAAAATGGCTACTAGACATAGGAGAAGGTAAAGTTGGTGGACCTAATGACGGTACGGCAAAAATAGATATACCGGATGACTTACTTATTGAGCAATGTGACGACCCTATCATAAAGCTAATACAGTTTGTATATCCCAACATTCTAAACAACAGCCAAGACCTTACATACTTTCAGCAGAGAGGGTTGCTTGCACCAACAAATGAGATTGTTCATGAGATTAATGATCGTCTGCTTGAATTATTTCATGGTGACCCGGTCGAATACTTAAGCTCAGATTCTGTATCTAAGTCCGACTACATAGATGAAAATGTCGATCCAACTTTATACTCCACTGAGATACTTAACGGTCTTAAAATATCCGGGCTGCCAAACCCTAAGCTTATATTAAAAGTCGGAGTACCCGTTATGCTTTTGAGAAATATCGATAAAAAAAGGGCTTATGCAACGGCACAAGGCTTCAGGTTGTTTCTTTGGCTATGCATGTAATCGAAGTGAAAATTCTTTCAGGGACTAATACCGGTGAGAGGATCTCTATTCCAAGAATCGCCCTGACACCTTCTTATAAGAGCATCGCATTCACGTTTACAAGACGACAATATCCCTTATCAGTTTGCTTCGCTATGACAATAAACAAAAGTCAAGGACAGTCATTAACTAGGGTGGGTTTGTAGTTAAAGAACGATGTCTTCTCACACGGAAATCTGTATGTCGCACTATCAAGAGTTACGAGCAAAAAAGGTCTGAAGATACTGATTCTAGACAAAAATGGCAAACAAGCTAACAAAACGACAAATGTCGTTTTCAAGGAAATTTTCTCTTATTTGAAATAAAATTTATTCTTATCACTTACAATATTATGAATTCTCGATTTAGTACTATTTTATAAATTTATGATGTACAACAACAATGATTTATGAAATAAGTAGAATTAAATTAAATCATGATGTATACTACAAAACTTAGTATAAGGTGGCTTAATCAGTACTTAACAAACCCTTATAAGTCAAACTCAAACAGGGCTAAATCAATAATTAACAAATATTTATAAGTAACCCGCGTGACACGCGGGCTAAAAGCTAGTTATATATATATAGTGATAAAAGAAAAATACATCTTATAAAAATATTGTTAGTTTTATAAATATATTTATATGTAAAGTTTACTTATAATATCTATATTAAAACATAAATATTAGTTTATATGTTATATATATATATATATACACATTTATGTTTACATATACATATATACACGGACAAAGATGTGAGAAAACAAGTGTTATATTGTCGCTTTTCAACAAAATAGTTTTAATTAATTATTATTATTAATAACATGATTATTAATTGATTTACAAGAAAATATAACAAGTAAACCAAAAAATACGGGGACAGGGGATCGAACCCGCGACCTGTCCCTGTGATTCAAGTGTGTTAACCAGCTGGGCTAACCAGCTACAAGCAACATAACTTAGTTTTTATAAATTATAAACGTAAGCATAGACAAACCAGATTTAGAACCAAACTCTAGATTACAAAATCACGTGAATCAGTTGTTGCTTGTTAATCTAATGATAGGGTTATTGATAACAGACCATAAACGATAAAGACTATATAATTTACTTACCTTAAATCGACATTAACAGGGGGTTATTACAGATCTTACGGGCCGGCTGAAAGAGATGATGAACAGACTAACAAACATCAACAATAATTTGATTAAGTTGAGGGTTACAGACAGCGATGATTAGAGGGTTGTGGCTGCGAGTTTAATTGGATTTATAACATCGTTTATATGATTAACGATCTATGGTTAGGGTTGGCTTAGCTTAATTAGGAAAAACGAATCATGAATTGATTGAAATAACTCAATTAAGTTATTAGTTAGGCCGAAGATTGGATGTTTAACATACCAAAAGATTCAATTACCAAGATTGTTGCGTAAATTGTGGTCCAAGGCTTAACAAATTTTGAAATAGGATATATAAACGAATATGGATTCGGGTTTGGGTCCTAGGTACTGGATTAACCAGATTTGCAAATGGGTTATAACATGGATTTTCCTTTTAGCCCCTGATGTTTAAGGGTGGGTACATAAGGGGTTAATAGATTAGTTGAGGTTGATTTTGCCAAGATAAGAAATCTATATTTTTATAATATATAACTAATAATAATATAATAATACTTAATTTTCTCGATAAATGCGTAAAATCTCCCGAACATCGAAATGGGTCGGGTTTTATCAATGATATAGTTTTAAAAAAAATCCGAGTTGTTACATTTAATATCTTTTAAAATTAGCAACTTAATTATATTATAGGGACCAAGTACAAAAACATAATCCCCCATTTTGTAAATTAGTCCAAATAATAATAATAAAAATCTGATTAAAATTGTTTTATGTCCAAATGAATAGTTCTCTGTCAATATTAGGAGTTTTCTGTCAAACATGGGAGTTTTCGGTCAAAAATGAACGATTTCGGTCAATAAACTAGTTTTCGGTCAACAATAAAGGATCTCTGTTTACAAATAACCCTTGACATCCGAGAAAACAGGTTTTCAGGTAGCCTGATGAGTTCTCGGTCAAAGTTTGACCGAGAAACCTTGAGACCTCTATTGATCTTCGGGGTTCTCTGGTTGACTAAAGGTATTCGATCAACCAACCTCGAGAACCCAAGATCCCGAGACCTTCGTAGATATCGGGCCTTAAAACCCTTGGGTTCCGTCTTGAAATTTGTGTCGTCTTCCCTAAAACACCAAAACACCATTGAAGGAGAAACCTACAACTCAAGGCCAACTCATAACAAAATCAAACACACAATAGTCATCCATCACAAACATGCATCACAATCAAATATCACAGTTCAATCAACCATTTAACCCAAAACACTCATTCAGTCCATAGAGGTGTCAACAATGACCCGAAAACCAGCCAATTAAAGATTCATATACCTTTTATGATTGACAAAAACAACTTAGATGATCAGAGTTTTGATTTTGCAAATTTGGAAGATGAGAGGGTTATTAGAAGATTTTGAATAGGATAAACAATAACGCACACAAAATTTTGCCTTTTAAACTTCAAAGATTTTAGGGTTTGGGTCGAAAACCTTGATGGGCCGAGAACTCAATATCTTTATAGACAGTTGGGCCAAACCATCTGGGCCGAAAACACATTTTTAAGCCATACCAGGCCTCATAGGCTGAAAACATAAGTGAACACAAGTCTGATCCATGATTAAAAACGATTCCCTAATGCATTTGTTTCGACACGAGTAGACTTGAGGTAAAGTCAAATATGAAATATAAACTAAAAATGAAAAATTTAAAATAAAACCAAAACAAAAATAATTTTACCCCCGGCCTTTGGTAGTTCTAACATATTGTGGGATCAAATTTCAGTTTTGTTAAACGAGCAAACTTTTATGAACAGATCCGAACATGGAATTATATTGATTAAGATGCTTTCACAATGATTCATTTTCAACATTATTATGACACAGAGAACAAGTTAATAGCAGGTATTTAGATACTTAGCATGATTTTCATTGCATCAGTGATATGCTTAGGTACAATTAGGCATAAAGCTTAGATGAACATCACTTATGGACCTATGATGCCTCTTATCTCTTCTCAAAACGTATTTGGCTTTTCCCAGATCACCCCAATTTGACTCCGACCCCATAGTGCTTGATCAAAAGATTTTTACTATACAAACAAAAATTGCTTTAAGGTTGAACGTTGGACTTACATGCCGTCCGGACTTACAAGCCTTACATTCAGGGTGTTTAGGACTTATTTGAGTGCCCAACCCTTGTAGTTCTAGTTTGACCCTTTAAGCTTTAAAACAAATTTTATGACTTTAATATTATATAATATTAATTTTTTATCAATAAATAGAGACACAATATTTTTGTGATCAAGACACTAAAGGGCTCGTGTATGACTGGGTAATTGCTTTTCTGCCTATCATTCGAAGAGATGTATCTAGAGACATGCATAAATATTCAAAATGACTTTCCACAGTAAGTTTAGCAGATTTAGTTTATATCACTTCAAACTTTTACGCATTATGGAAAGCTACCATACAAATCAATGATTTTTCAAAAGCCTTTTTAGCCTAATAATTTCACACGCTAGGCACACAATATCGATTTTCAAAGGTTGGATCAAATTTTCATTTAAAAACATTTTGAACTTCTATAAAGCTTGTAACTGAATAATCATATCATTTCCCGTGTAGAAAAATAACCGAAAGCCAAAATGTATATATTTTTTATAATTTTTTTATTTTAAAAAACACACGCAAACTATTTTTGTATTTTTGAATCCCCTCCCCCCCCCCCTAAATTTGTGCAAAAATTTTAACAAAAGAAAAACTTTTATGTGCAAATTTAATCTCAAAAGACTCAATCGTCGAAACGAAGTATTTTAAGAAACCCTACAAGCACATTAAATCTGGTTGTTCTGACCGGTTTTTGTAAATAAGTCCGCCACATTATTATCAGTGTGAACTTGTTCAAGATGAATCAATTTCTGGTCGTAACAGTCACGAATGAAATGAATTTTTTTGTCAATGTGCTTGGTTTTAGAATGATGAACATGATTTTTAGCAATAGCAATAGCAACATCATTATCACAAAAGATTGGAGTGTCAAGAAACTCCAAACCCTAATCTAGCAATTGATGTTGCATCCAGATAACCTGTGAACAACAGGCAGAAGCAGCCCTCAGCCTCAGTAGTGAATGTGGAAACCGTTTATTGTTTCTTGCATTGCCATGAGATGAACCAATCACCCAAGAATTGACATCCAACAGATGTAGATTTCCTATCAATGTCATCACCTCCATAATTGCTATCAACAAAGGCATATAAATCAAATTATGAGTTTTTGGGATATGAAAGACCTAGCTTCGGTTGACCTTTCAGATATCTAAAAATAGGTTTAACAAAAATTAAATGAGAAAGTTATATTTAGCCTGGAAGTGCGCGCATTGACAGGCTGCAAACATGATGTCGGGGCGACTCGCGGTGAGATACATCAGGGATCCGATCATTGATCGATAGTATGTTTAATATTCGGATTTCCCTTCAGGATCAGATGAAAGAAGTGGTCTTTCCGCCATAGGAGTCGCCGCACTCTTAGAATCTTGGAATTCAAATTTCGCCAACATGTCCTCGACATATATCCCTTGATGTAGCAAAATTCCTGTCGAACTCTAACGAACCTGTAACCCCAGAAATATCATCTCCCCCAACGAAGTCAGCTCGAATCTCTTATTCATTACTTATACAGATTCAGAATATAGAGCAGTGCTGGTTGAACCGAAAATGATATCGTCCACATAAATCTGAACCAAGATCAGATATATTACAACATTTATAAGGCACAAAGTCTGATCGATGGTCCCTCGCTTGATATGGTTTAAAATATACATATTATTATATAAATATTTCCTGTCCTTTCAAGTATTTTGAGCCAGTTTTTATTGAATATATTTCTATTTGACTCATAATTGGATTTTAAAGATTAAATTTTTAAACGAGCTAAAGTAAAGTATTTATGCTAAACTTGAGACCACAATGACATCAAAGTAATAATTGGTGGAATAAATGGCCACATATTTTATGGAGTTTCATGTTCACATGCTTAATAAAAGATAAAATTCCACGTTAACCATGCTCCAATTACTTATGATTTTTATTTTTTTTACAAAGTGCATGAGAGCTCGTTGAAGTATTTTAAATGGACACCAAGGCTAAGCAAGTAAACAAAAAGAGAAAGAGAATTGGGCCTATGAAATTAAACTTGTCGGTGTAGTTTGGAGCGGGGCTCAAGTTTTATTACTTTTGAACAATTATTAAAACCCTAATATTGTTACTATATATAAAGAGACAGCCGAAAAGAATAATATTATTTTTTGGGTTGTCTGGTTTGGTCGAGAGGTAAAAAGAAAGGAAGCAACAAGAATTAGATATTTTTGGCTACTGTGGTGAGATAAAAAGTTAGACGATATATATATATATATATATATATATAATATATTGCAATTATTGGTGGGATTGTTAAAAGCTTGGTGGGTGGTTTTGGTCACGCAAAGTCAAAAAGAAAAATATTAGTATTTGGGGCTAATGTGCGCGGTGTGAACATAAGTCAACGAAGCCAAGAAAAGTTATTATTATTTTCGTGAGCTACTGCTATATCTCTGTTATTTATTTTTCAATGAACAATAATAAACTATATATTTTTTTTGTTTCATATCTGATTACGAGTAGTTAAACCTTTATACTACATAGGTTTTGGTTGAGTACTATGTTAGATTAATTGTTTGACGAACTATTATTTGACGTTGGTTGATTTAATATTATGGTAAAGTTTTTAATTGGTTTGGTCATAATATTGTTGAGTAATTAAATCTAGTTCATTGCTTTAATAATTTTTCCACTTGTGTTTAATATTTTTTGTTGATTGTTAGACGCATGATTAGGTTGTCTACTTTGTGTTTTCAACTTGTTTGCGGTTTATGGTCGAAATAACCGTAGGAATAAATTATAAAAGTTTATTATATTTTATTGTTCTATCACTAGAGAGACCAGGAGGTGATTTAGTGTTGTGTCATATTTCTCTTTTGCAGGTTTGGGTAATAATTGCACAGGAGTGAGTTATCCTAAGTCCCTAGATTATTGTGATACAAGTTGTATTCAAGTTAATTATTAATACCCCCTTTATATTAATATATATTGTATTCGAAGAGACCGGGAGGTGATTTGGGTTTTGGGGTACCATAGTATTATTAGGCAAGGTGCGACCGGGAGGTGATCCAAACCTTTAACAATTGAGCTTCACATGTCATTAGAGTTCTAGGGTGTCGTTGGTGAGGCCGGGAGGCGATCTAGCGTACTTTAGTGGTCTTTAGTGTCATATTTTTAAGATATTGTTTTTCAACCAAGTCAAGTTCTTTAACTATTAATTTAACTAGTAGGATTCCATTACCTAGGTAGTCGTTTCTCATATTTGTTTTAAAACCCAATTTTTATAAAGTTTTATTTTTAGTTAATTATTAATTAGTTACGTATTATTAGTATACTTAATATAAAAAAATCTAAAAAAAAACAAAAGAAAGTCTAGGTTAGTAATCATTAAGTTTAATAATTAGAGTTTACCCATAGTGTCCTAGGTTCGATATCCGTTCTTACTTGCTAACTACATTGTGACCGGTACACTTGCCGATTGTATGGTTTTTTTAGGTGAATTCGGTAAAACTTGGTTTTTAATATTATATACATTTTTCACACATCAAGTTTTTGGCGCCGCTATCGGGGACACTGGCAGATTCTTTATTTAAACCGAGTTGATTACCTGATCTGTTTATTTGTTTATTTGCTTTTTAGTTGTTATTTTTCCTTTAGGTGCTTTTACTTGCTATTTGTGCCTTTAGTTTTAGTTAATTTAAAAAAAAAATTCTAAATAATTTTTGTTTTAGTTTATGTATAATACTCGTTCTCAAGGCCCACCTTTATTCACTGCATCAAAAGATCTTGAGAGAGAGTTTCAGGAGCGACTTAAGGAGACTACAGATAGCGAGAGTAATTCACCCGACATCCAGGTTAGCATCTCTACCCCTAGAATAGATATGGGCGACGCCGCTCCACCACCGAGACAAACCGTTCATGCTACAGCTAGCGATGGCATCGTGGGAGCCCGATCTGCAATTGTACGACCTGCTACGACTAATATCCAAAAGTGAAAATTCCCTCTCACGTCATAAATTCCATCACAAATTCTACTCAGTTCCACGGCTTGGATGACGAAGATGCTCCATGACACCTGTCCCGATTCGTGCGGATCTGCGAAACTTTTATTAATAATATCTCATCTGACGTCATTCATCTTAAGTTATTCCCATTCTCAGTTTCCGGTCGTGCTGCTACATGGTTTGACTCTCTTCCAAATGCCTCAATCGCCACATGGGCCGACTTGCAATCCAAGTTCCTTAGGAAGTATTTTCCTCCATCAAAGGCCGGGCGTCTACGCGAGCAAATCCGTTCCTTTCATATGGACCCCGATGAGTCCTATTATTCCGCGTGGGAGCGTTTCCAAACTCTTTTAAGCCGTTGTCCGCAGCATGGCCTAAACGATTGGGTTGTGGTTGAAAAATTCTATAACGGCCTTACTCCCGAAACCCAACAGCGGTTCAATACCGCCACCGGAGGAAACATGCTCGATAAACTCACCAAGAGGAGGCCGAAGAAATTTTCGAGAGAATTGCATTAGGGGATCAGCATACACCGAGTAGAAGGTCCGTCTCGGCTGCCAAGGCCACAACCATTTCAGCCTCACGTGGAGTGCATCATGTTGATTAGAATACGAGTGTCTCAGCATATGTGGAAGCACTAAAGAGGGATATCAAAGAGCTTAAGTTACAAGCTCGTAGGTGCGAGATATGTCGTGGAAATCACGAGACAGCCGATTGTCCCGTTGATTCTCGGGAGGAGGTAGATTTTCTTGCTAATCAAAACCGTACTTTCAATTCAGGGTGGCGAAATAATAATTCTAAATCTAATTGGCGAGCAGGTAACTCCGGTTATCAGCAACGCCAGAATCTGTTCTAAGAACCCGCCCCCGAACCTGCTCCTGTACCAAATAGTACTTCCAAGATCGAGGAGATGTTGGCTAACCAATCTCAATTGTTAAATCAGCTCTTACAAAATGATGCCAACACCAAATCCACTCTTTTGCAGCATGAGACGTTTATGAAGGGACAACTTTTGCAGCATTTCAAAATCTTGAGGCCAAGTTTGGTGAGTTGTCCGCAAAGATTGATCAACGACCCTCGGGGAGTCTTCCAAGTAACACCGTCCCTAATCCCGGTCCTACCTATTCTAAACCATTTCAAAATGCTCAGGCCAAGGCAGTGACCACCCGAAGTGGGAGAGGTGTCATTAGAGATACACCAAGTGAGAAGGAAGTTGACGAGGAGTTGGAGATGGAGATACCGCCCGATAAGGTGAACCAGAGGCGAGGCCCAGCAAGTACCACACGGTCAGGTAGTGCGTCAGTTGAGAAGGAGAAGCAGGTTGAGCAAGAACCGATGCGCGTCTATAAGCCAAAACCGCCATATCCTTGTCGTCTAGTGAAGAAGAATGATTCGGAGCAGTACTCTAGGTTTCTCGACATGCTTAAGAAGCTCCATGTGAACATTCCTTTTATTAAAGCTCTCGCGAACATGCCAAAACACGCCAAGTTTCTTAAAGATTTGCTCACTAATAAAAAGAAACTTGAGGAGCTTTCGACTGTTACTCTCAGTGAGAAGTGTTCTGCCGCCGTACAGAACAAGCTTCCTGGGAAGATGACAGATCCGAGAAGCTTTACCATTCCGTTCTTGATTGGTAATATTCATGTTAGCAATACTTTGGCCGACCTCGGTGCAAGCATTAACCTCATGCCCTATTCTGTGTTTGCCAAACCTAACGTGGGAGAGCTGCTTCCCACCCGAATGAGTATCCAGCTGGCAGACCGATCCGTTAAGTTCCCAAGGGGCATTGTGGAGAACATGTTGGCGTAGGTGGACAAATTCATCTTTCCGGTCAACTTTGTCATTCTCGATATGGATGAGTACTCGAATGTTCCGCTCATCCTTGGCTGTCCATTCTTAGCCACCGCACGCGCTCTCATCGATGTTGCCGATGGAAAATTGACTCTTCGAGTTCATGATGACATGGTCACATTCGACGTGCAGAAATCCATGAGGCATACTCAGTAGCATGATGACACTCTCTACTTCATCGACACTTTCATGATGCATGTAGGCGACTATCTTACAAAGGTCTGCCAGAGAGACACGTCCGACACTCAGATCATTGATGTGGAGAATCAGTCATTCGAGATGACAGAAGTTGATTTTGAGTTGTTGGAGAATGAGGAGCAGCAGTTACTTGAGATAGGAGGACACGAGCCGATCATGAGTTCCCAAATCTTTTCTAATGTCCTTGCGGTTGAAGAGAGAGAGTTTCCGATAAAAACCATCTGTTGAGAAACCCCCCATCGTTAGAGCTAAAAGATTTACCATCTCACCTCGAGTATGAATTTTTAGGGGAGGGGTCTCAACTTCCCGTCATCATCTCTTCGAGTTTGGAGACGGAGGAGAAGGAGAAGTTGATGGTTGTATAGAAATCTCATAAGCATGCCATTGTATGGAAGCTTATGGATATCAAATGTATTAACCCGTCATTCTGCACGCATAAAATTTTTATGGAGGACAAGTTTAAACCTGTGGTTCAGCCACAGAGGAGGCTTAACCCGAACATGCAGGAGGTTGTCAAAAAGGAGGTTATTAAGTTGCTCGATGCTGGTTTGATTTTTCCGATCTTCGACTCCGGGTGGGTTAGCCCAGTCCAGGTGGTCCCTAAAAAGGGTAGTATGACAGTTATCACGAATGAAAATAATGAGCTCATACCGACACAGACTGTAACAGGGTGGCGAGTTTGCATTGACTACCGCAGACTTAACGAGGCCACACGAAAGGACCATTTTCTGCTTCCATTCATCGGTCAGATGCTTGAGCGTTTGTCAGGACAACAGTTCTATTGTTTTCTTGACGGCTTTTCCGGTTATTTCCAGATCCCCATCACCCCGGGTGATTAGGGGAAGACCACATTTACATGTCCCTTTGGCACATTCGCGTACTGACGCATGTCATTTGGATTATGTAACGCTCTAGCCACATTTCAGCGGTGCATGGTGGCCATTTTTCATGAATTAACCGAGGATTCCATGGAAGTCATTATGGATGATTTTTCTGTCTTTGGGAATTCCTTCGATGGTTGTTTGCGTAACTTAGATCGAGTGCTCGCTAGATGTAAAGAGACGAACCTTATGCTTAATTGGGAGAAATGTCATTTTATGGTTCGTGAGGGTATTGTTTTAGGTCATAAGATTTCTTGTGCCGGGATTGAGGTAGATAGAGCTAAAGTAGACACTATTTCCAAACTTCCACCGCCCACTTCCGTGAAGTATATTCATAGTTTCTTAGGTCATGCGGGATTCTACCGCCGATTTATTAAAGATTTCTCGAAAATCTCTCATCCGATGACCCAGATTCTAGAGAAAGATAGGCCATTCTATTTTAGTGAGGATTGTTTGAGGGCCTTTGAGTTGATTAAGGAGAGGTTAGTGAGTGCTCCTATTCTTGTTGCTCCCGATTGGAATCTTCCGTTTGAGATCATGTGTGATGCGAGCGATTTTGCTGTTGGAGCCGTGTTAGAGCAGCGTCGAGAGAAACATTTTCATCCTATCTATTACGCTAGAAAAACCCTTAACGATGCTCAGGACAATTACACCACGACAGATAAGGAACTTCTAGCAGTTCTTTTCGCGTGCGATAAATTTCGTTCCTATCTCGTGCTTTCTAAGACTATCATTTTCTCAGATCATGCGGCTTTGCGGTACCTCTTCTCTAAGAAATATGCGAAGCCTCGACTTATTTGTTGGATCCTTTTGCTTCATGAGTTCGATATAGAAATTAAAGATAAAAGAGGAGCCGAAAATGTCGCCGCCGACCACTTGTCACGGCTAGAAAATTCCGACCTGGACAAGACCCGAGAACAGGGGATTGGTGATGATTTCCCGGGTGAGACTCTACTGTATGTAAAGGCGAGTGATGACGGGTTTCCATGGTTTGATGATCTTGCTAATTATCTATCATCTGGTGAGTTAGTGCCCGGACTGACATATCAGCAAAAGAAGAAGTTCTTTGCAGATATCAAGTTCTACATTTGGGAGGATCCGTTCTTATTCCGTATTGGCTTGGATCATGTGATTCGCCGATGCGTTTTTGGTGATGAAGCTCGTAGTATTCTTCGACATTGTCATGAGGGCCCGACCGATGGCCATTTTGGTGCGACTTATACCGCTAAACGTGTGTTTGATGCGGGATTCTATTGGCCGACTATTTTTCGTGATGCACATGAGTTCGTTCGTTCGTGTGATGCGTGTCAGAGAGCTGGTAACATCACATCCTGAAATGAGATGCCCCAAAACCCCATCCAGGTGGTTGAGATATTTGATATATGGGGGATTGATTTTATGGGTCCGTTTCCTATGTCTAGAGGGAACCGATACATCCTCGTTGATTTCGAATAAGTATCCAAATGGGTGGAGGCTCAAGCCTTACCTAGAAATGATGCGCGAGTTGTAGTGGGATTCCTTCGAAAACCTTTTGCTCGATTTGGTACTCCTAAGGCCCTGATCAGTGATCGGGGTACCCACTTTTGTAATGCTCAGATGGATAAGGTTCTGAAATGTTATGGGGTCCCCCACGACTCTCTACGGCCTACCATCCTCAGACTAGCGGTCAAGTGGAAAACACCAATCGTGGCATTAAAAGGATCTTAGAGAAGACAGTTGTGAACAGTTGCGGGGACTGGGCTGAAAAGCTAGATGATGCACTCTGGGCCTTTCGTACTGCATTCAAAACGCCTATTGGGACCACTCCCTTTCGATTAGTTTATGGAAAGGCGTGTCATCTACCTGTTGAGTTGGAAAATCGTGCGTATTGAGCATTAAGAGCTGTAAATCTTGATTTATCTGCGGCGGGAAAGAGTCGTTTTCTTCAGATTCATGAGGTTGAGGAGCTACGGAACGAGGCATATGAAAGAAGTTGGGGTATAAAGAGCGGACAAAGGAACATCATTATAAACATATCAAAGGGTCCAAAGAGTTTAAGTGTGGGGATAAGGTGATTCTATATAATTCCCGATTGAAGTTGTTTCTGGGTAAATTGAAATCCCGATGGGCTGGTCCGTTCGTTGTGAAAGAGGCATTCCCGTATGGAACGGTTGAGATAGAGGCTGAAGATGGACATTCTTGGAAAGTGAATGGGCACAGATTGAAACATTATGTTGGAGGTCCGCTTGGTGATCGCGAGGAGGAGGCGATCTACCTTGATCCGCCTAGAGAGTAGAGGAGGAGAGCACACTCGGGATCTTGCCCGAGTTGTATAGTTTGTATAAAACTTAGTTGCATTATTTTCTTTTATTTTTATTTTTATTCTGTTTTATTTTATTTTTCTTTGAGTCTTTTTAGTTCTTAGAGTCTGTTTGATGTCTGCTTTGGGTTGTTTTGAGTTTTATTTTGCTGGATTGGATATTCTTGTTCGTACTCAATCTCCATTCGGACGATATTGTAGAGGACACCCAGAAGCTGCGGCCGCGAATAAAATGCTATATGGTCGCCTTGGAACGAGACTTTTGAAGATAACCACATTATTACCAGGGGAGTATGTTCCAATTATTGTTTTATTTGTTTAAATTTTTTTATTCTACTTTATTTTCTGTCATTTTCTATTCCTACATTGGGAACAATGTAGATTTTATAAGTGTGGGGATAGGAACTGACGTTTTCTTTTGGTTAAAAAAAAGTTAAAAAAAATAAAAAATAAAAATAAAAATAAAACAGATTCAAATTTTATTAAAAAAGAAAAAAAAATATAAAGTATAAAAATAAAAAAAAATGGTTAAAAAAAGTTAAAAAAGTTGTCCCGAAATTTTAACGAAATTTTTTGCAAACAATGGAAAATGATAGAAAAATTTGAGATTGGTTTTTAAAACAACTATTATATATGAGATTAAATAAAAGATAACGCACTAAAATTTGGGATGTGTCGGTAGGCCCAACTAGCTTTGATAGTCCTCTTTAGCAGATTTTATATATCTAATAATTTGAAAAACGGTGAAACCGAATTTCGATGCTTAGGGAGGATTACCCTAATCTAAAAACTTTGAGATGGTAAGACTTAGATGCACTTAAACCAGCACACCACCACATGTCCATCTTTTTACGAGCTTAGAAATAGTTATATACTTTAGGGTGGTATAAAAAAAAGAAAAAAAAAGAAATAGAGAGAAGTATGTTTTGAAAGTTATGTGTATTATCAAAAGTTGTTCAAGAAAAGCATATGCTTGTGAAGAAAGCTATGTATTGAAAAATGCCAAAGAAGCATTCTCAAAGTTAGTAAAAGAGGCCAAAGTTGCACATACTAGACGTGACTTAGAGTTTACGTGTTACCAAGGGGATAGTGACTCTGAGGATACACTATTGGGGCTCAAATGTTCTTAGTCAATATATATCAAATTAGGAATTTATAGGACAAAGTACAATAATATTTAGGAATAGCTCGTACGACCTCCACAGGACCATTCATCCATCAAATTTCACCGAGTGCATCTAATACTACTATCAACGAGTCCTTGGCTTATGGTGATTTGTCAAACCAGTCTGCTTTGACTCTAGTTTTTTCTAGCTCTCTTTGTCTGAGATGGGGGTAGGTGTAGCCGTGGGTTTTGAACTTAAATCGCTTAATGCAACTGGGGCTTGATAGGCTGGTGGCTGGGTTTATATGGACAACAATATTGGCAATCGCGGTTTTTGCGTTTATCTGTGCTTAAAATATAACCTATATGTTTTGAAAACTAGTTTTGAATTCTGATTCCATTGCAATATATATATTTTTCGGGGAGGAAAAAGGTTTAAGTGTGGGGATATTTGATGTGGTTTAAAATATACATGTTATTATATAAATATTTCCTACCCTTTCAAGTATTTTGAGCCAGTTTTTATTGAATATATTTCTATTTGGCTCATAATTGGATTTTAAAGATTAAATTTTTAAACGAGCTAAATTAAAGTATTTATGCTAAACTTGAGACCACAATGGCATCAAAGTAATAATTGGTGGAATAAATGGCCACATATTTTATGGAGTTTCATGTTCACATGCTTAATAAAAGATAAAATTCCACGTTAACCATGCTCCAATTACTTATGATTTTTATTTTTTTTAGAAAGTGCAGGAGAGCTCGTTGAACTATTTTAAATGGACTCCAAGGCTAAGCAAGTAAACAAAAAGAGAAAGAGAATAGGGCCTATGAAATTAAACTTGTCGGTGGAGTTAGGAGTGGGGCTAAAGTTTTATTACTTTTGAACAATTATTAAAACCCTAATATTGTTATTATATATAAAGAAACAGCCGAAAAGAATAATATTATTTTTTGGGTTGTCTGGTTTGGTCGAGAGGTATAAAGAATGGAAGCAGCAAGAATTAGAGATTTTTTTGGCTATTGTGGTGAGAATAAAAAGTTAGACGATATATATATATATAATATTTCAGTTATTGGTGGGATTGTTAAAAGCTGGGTGGGTGGTTTTGGTCTCGCAAAGTTAAAAAGAAGAATATTAGTTTTGGGGCTGCTGTGCGCGGTGTGAACATAAGTCAACGAAGCCAAGAAAGTTATTATTATTTTCGTGAGCTACTGCTATCTCTCTGTTATTTACTTTTGAACAATAATAAACTATATATTATTTTTGTTTCATATTTGATTATGAGTAGTTAAACCTTTATACTACCTAGGTTTTGGTTGAGTACTATGTTAGATTAATTGTTTGACGAACTATTATTTGACGTTGGTTGATTTAATATTATAGTAAAGTTTTTAATTGGTTTGGTCATAATGTTGTTGAGTAATTAAATCTAGTTCATTGCTTTAACAATTTTTTCACTTGTGTTTAATAGTTTTTGGTGATTGTTAGACGCATGATTAGGTTGTCTACTTTGTGTTTTCAACTTGTTTGCGGTTTGTGGTCGAAATAACCATAGGAATAAATTATAAAAGTTTATTAGATTTTATTGTTCTATCACTAGAGAGACCGGGAGGTGATTTAGTGTTGTGTCATCTTTGTCTTTTGCGGGTTTAGATAATAATTGCACGGGAGTAAGTTATCCTAGGTCCCTTAGATTATTGTGATACAAGTTGTGTTCAAGTTAATTATTAATACCCCCTTTATGTGGTTATATATTGTATTCGAAGAGACCAGTAGGTGATTTAGGTTTTGGGGTACCATGGTATTATTAGGCAAGGTGAGACCGGGAGGTGATCCAAACATTTAACAGTTGAGCTTCACATGTCATTAGAGTTCTAGGGTGTCGTTGGTGAGTCCGGGAGGCATCTAGCGTACTTTAGTGGTCTTTAGTGTCATATTTTTAAGATATTGTTTTTCAACCAAGTCAAGTTCGTTAACTATTAATTTAACTAGTGAGATTCCATTACCTAGGTAGTCGTTTCTCATATTTGTTTTAAAACCCAATTTTTATAAAGTTTTATTTTTAGTTAATTATTAATTAGTTACGTATTATTATTATACTTAATATAAAAAAATCTAAAAAAATTAAAAGAAAGTCTAGATATGTAATCATTAAGTTTAACAATTAGAGTTTACCCGCAGTGTCCTAGGTTCGATATCCGTTCTTACTTTCTAGCTACATTGTGACCGGTACACTTGCCGATTGTGTGGTTTTTAGGTGAATTCGGTAAAACTTGGTTTTTAATATTATATACGTTTTTTCACACATCAATGATCCTGTTGAATCTTTGTTTGAACATTATGATCTGGAACAAAGCTGGTAGTCGGTAAATTTGTATGATTTTAAAGGAGTTCAGAGAGGGTTCCTTCATCCATATGCCGCGGTACTATGCGAGTATGAGGTACTTGCAAGTATTCATTTTTGTATGACATCTGGAAATAGAGTGCTACCAAAAAATCTGACGAATGACTCTCTCCCCCTCTACTGTTGTAACATCGGCCGCTGGAGTCTCTGTGGTGTGTAGTTCACATACTTTGTAACATCCTATTTTGTGGATAAAAATAAAAAATATGGGATCTATATTTCAAATATTAGTAAACGAGTAAGTAGCGAGTAAAATGACTCATTGAAATATGAGGCGTTTAAACGAGCATTTGTTAATATTTACCATCTAATAAGATATAAAACAAATACTTGTTATTATTATAATTTAAAAGCACATGTAGCTTTGTAGCAACGACAATATTATTAAATACTATTACATATAATAAGAAAGAAAGGATAATATGGAGATATGAAAATGAGCTCTTAGTCTTAACGAGTAAGTAAAAGGTGATGCATTTTGCATTTAAAATAAATAAAGATATATATATATATATATATATATATATATATCCTATTTTCTATACCGATAAGATTGAAAATAATAATAAAATAATCAAACTTAATCAAGAAGACTCTTGGCCAACAAGGAAATTCTTGAGTATATATATATATGCGCTTCATGTGTATAGAAGTTTTACAAACCAACAACATACTTAAGTTGTTAAACGGATAGATATTTAGAACAAGTAAGCTCTAGTATATTTTGGAGGCGATTTTATAAATTAGCGGGTTGTCGTCTACACCCACGTTACTAACACAAGGGGTAAGTACACGGACCATAATCATGTTATTTTTACAAGCGTTTTATATATGTTTATTTTGATATGCATATATATGATTATTTGAGAAATGATTGTGGGTCCAAGTATGTGAATTAATGTGTGGCTTAAAAAGAGGCTATGGTTTTAAAATAAACATGGTGGTATGCCTCTAATAACAATATAGGTTACGAGTCCCAAGAGTTTCGGTAGTTAAAACTCCAAAATTTTAATATTATATATAAAAGATTTCGGGAGTTGAAATCTTAAGGGGTTCGGGTGTTGAACCCCAAGGGGGAGTTAATAACCCTCATGGGTTGAAAATGAGCTCATAAGGAATTCGGGTGTTAAATTCCCACAGAATAAAGAGGAGTAAAATCAAGGATTTCGGGTGTTGAAATCCCAAGGAATTCGGGTGTTGAATTCCCAAAGAATATTGTGGAGTAAATATATAAGGATTTCGGGTGTTGAAATCTCAAGGAATTTGAGTGTTAAATTCCAAATAAAAATAAAACATATTTTTATAAGATGGTGTACTTACTTAGCGAAAGCTAATAAAAATATGTTTTAAAATGTTTTCAGGAAAAGCACCCCTAGATGGTTGAAGCCTCATGGACGGCACTGGACTGAGAAGAGAACCATACTCTCGTGTTTAATAGTTTGTATAATAAAGTTTGTTTTAAACATATATGTTTTCTTGTACAATATATATTTTTATGAAATAAAATGTCACCACGAGTGACATGTTTTGAATGTAAGCCGGGACCTACTCTGATATATATTTTGTGAAAATATTATTTATAAAAAAAATTAGGGTGTTTCAAGTTGGTATCAGAACACGGTTCGAGAGATTTAAGTATTCAAGATAAATATTTAGACTCGAACCATAAGTGCTCTTGATAAAAAAAGAACGAGAGGGTTCAGTCCAAAAGCGGTCCACGGAAGCTACAAAGGGGAGTTTTGTATGGGTGCATAAATGAAATTAAAAGAGAAAATATGTGAAAACTGAAATTTGTATGTTTAAAAGACAATATAGTAGTTGGGAGATCAAGATGAGTATAATATATTTCTTTCATACCTCGCCAGTATGAGAGTAAATGTAACATACCGTTATGAATTCTCAATAATTATATTGTGTTGGAAACAACAAAGTGTAAGTGGAGGAAAATAAATATGCATGAAATGATTTGCGTGTTTATAACTATTGCATCATATGTGCATATATGGTGCTTTGTGCTTTATGGCCTTAGATAAATTTTTAGAATTAACAATAGATTGAGAAGTACAAAGGCCTTAGATAAAGTACCTTAGAAGGGATAAGATTATGGAATGAAAATAATAGTAAATAAATTATTCGTCACAGTAAAAAGATATGGCAGAGGAAAAAGGAAATATTGTACACGGTAATGGAAACCGTAATGTAGAAAAGCATGTAGATAATGCTTCAGAAAGATCTGCGTCTTCACCTCATCAAGACAATGCTACAAAAATTGTACCTGATGAAATTCGCAAGCAAATTGCTATTGAGGTGGGGAAAGCATTCAAAGCCAATATTCCATTTCTTCTGGCTGAAATGCAAAATTCTATAGGGATTATGCTGGAAGAAAATCTGAAAAAGAATGAATCGAATGTGGAAAAGCCTCTCGAGCACATGGGAGCAGCAACAAAAGTAGAGGTAGAAACGCATCGATGTGCGTATAGAAATTTCATGGCTTGTAAACCGTCACAATTTAAGGGAGAAATAGACCCCCTGATAAGCCAAAGGTGGATTACAGCTATGGAGACTATTTTTGATACGTGTCACTGCGACGAGGCTGATGAAGTGATGTTTGCAACGAACCAATTATTTGAATGAGCTAAAGACTGGTGGGACATGGTCAAAAAGGAAAAAGGTAGGGAAGCGATAAGAAATATGTCTTGGGAAGAGTTTAAACCAATCTTCCTAAAACATTTCAGTCCCCGTGTTGCAATTGATCGTATCACCGAAGAACTTCTTCATATGCGTCAAGGCAACGAAACGGTGGACGAAATATTTGGAATTTTCTATGATAAAGCAAAGTTTTGCCCTTCTCTTTTCACTAGTGAAGAAGCGTGGATGACTCGTTTCCATCTTATCCTTAAAACGGAAATAAGAGAATTTATTTCTCCATCAAAGTGTGGAAGTCTCGAGGAGCTTCTTAACTGGGATCGTGAACGAGAGGTGGAGCTAAAAAGATAAATTGAAAGAGACGGGAAGCGAAAGCTAGATGTTGAAATTCCTTCAGCACCAGCAATGAAAGTGAAAATTTTTAAGCCTACAAAAGTATCTAGCTTTAAGAAGGAATCTAGTACTTGCCTATCTGTGGAAAGAGGCATTTCGGGGAATGTCGTTATAAGAATCCAACTTGTTATAAGTTTGGGAGACTTGGGCATATGACACCAGAGTGTACTAGTCCAGTGAACTTATGTTATAACTGCTATAAACCGGGCAACATGAAAAATGATTACCTAGAGTTGAAGGCAAGGAATGGAAAGGCGACAGAAGGATCCAGAACTGCAGAGAACGTGAAGAAGTTTGAAGCTCCAAAACCCCAAGGCAGGGCTTTTCATATCACCGCAGAGGAGGCGAAGGTTATACCTGATGTCGTAACATGTACCTTTATTGTAAAGTCCCTTCCTGCCTATGTTTTATTTGATTCTGGAGCAAGTAGATCCTTCGTATCGAAAAATTTTGCTTGCCATAGTACTTTTAGTAAAAGTAAATTAACAAATTCATTAGACGTCGAAATCGCTAGTGATAAGAGCTTTGTCGTCTCCGAAGTATGTCGAAATTGTAAAATAGTTATTGATGTAATTATTGGGATGGAATGGTTATCCTAACATCAGGCGTCTATAGTTTGTAATAGAAAGATTGTTCAATTTCTATCACCGGCTGGAAAACAAGTTTGGGTTTATGGAGAAAAGAATAACGATATCATAATATGCTCAATGGCGAAGGCAAGGAGTTATATGAAGCATGGTCATCAGACGTTTCTCGCCTACGTAATTGATACAAAAGAAAAATGAAAGGAACTTGATCAAGTCCCTGTTGTTAATGAATTTCCTAACGTTTTTCCTGATGAGCTGTCGGGAGTCCCATAAGAAAGGGAAGTCGAGTTTAAAATTGATCTAGTTCCAGGAGCTAAACCAGTGGCTAAATCGCCATATAGGTTGGCACCGAATGAGATGAAGGAGTTGATGTCTCAACTCCAAGATCTATTGGATAAAGGCTTTATTTGCCCGAGTGTTTCACTTTGGGGCGCACCTATTTTGTTCGTTAAAAAGAAAGACGGTAGCATGCGGATGTGCATTGAATACCGTGAATTGAATAAATTAACCATCAAGAATAGGTATCCTTAGCCTAGAATTGATGATCTTTTTGATCAACTTCAAGGTGCTAGTTGGTTCTCAAAGATTGATTTAAGGTCAGGATATCATCAAGTAAAGGTACAAGAAGAAGATGTACCTAAGACGGCTTTTCGTACTCGTTATGGGCATTATGAATTCATTGTGATGCCATTCGGCTTAACGAATGCCCCAGCAGTTTTCATGGATCTTATGAATCGAGTATGTAAGCCAATGCTTGATCGTTCCGTCATCGTGTTCATCGATGATATTCTCATCTATTCCCGAGCTGAAAAATATCATACTCAACATCTTCGTGAGGTTCTTGATACCTTAAGAAGAGAAAAGCTATACGCAAAGTTTTCTAAATGTGCATTATGGCTTAGAGAAGTTCAATTCTTGGGTCACGTCGTGAACGAGGAGGGTATCTTAGTGGATCCCGCCAAGATAGAGTCTTTTATGCAATGGTCTTCTCCAAAGACCCCAACGGAAGTTAGAAGTTTTCTTGGTTTAGCCGGTTATTATCGGCGATTCATTCAGGATTTTTCGAAAATAGCCTCCTCGTTAACAAAGCTAACTCGAAAGAATTCCAAATATGAATGGAACTCGGAAAACGAAAAGGCGTTTCAAATCTTGAAAGAAAAGCTAACTAGAGCTCCGATACTAGCTTTACCAGAAGGAACAGAGGACTTTGTAGTTTATTCTGACGCCTCACGTATTGGATTGGGTTGCGTGCTTATGCAAAGAGGGAAAGTGATAGCATATGCCTCACGTCAATTTAAGTCACATGAAGCAAACTACCCTACCCATGATCTCGAATTAGCAGTAGTAGTATTTGCGCTAAAAATCTGGAGGCACTATTTATATGGAACAAGATGCACTATCTATACTGATCATAAAAGTCTAAAGTATTTCTTTGATCAAAAAGAGTTGAACATGAGACAACGTCGATGGTTGGAATTGGTCAAAGATTATGACTGTGAAATTCTCTACCACCAAGGTAAAGCCAACGTTGTGGCTGATGCCCTGAGCCGAAAAGAGAATTATTCTCCGATTAAGGTACAATCATATAAACTGATTGTAAATTCGGACTTATTTGACCAAATTAAAACTGCGCAAAAGGAAGCACTAAAAGAAGAAAATTCAAAGCGCGAAAGAATTGTTGGTCAAGTTCGACATTTGGAAGAAAATGACAAAGGAGTTAAGATTCGTTTTGGACGTATTTGGATTCCTAAGTCTTGTTCAATTAAAACGATCATTCTAGATGAGGCACATAAATCAAGGTATTCAATTCATCCAGGTGCTACCAAAATGTACAATGACTTGAAGAAAAATTATTGGTGGCATGGTATGAAAAGAGATATTGTTAAATATGTGGAAAGGTGTTTGACTTGTTTACAAGTTAAGGCTGAACACCATAAACCATATGGAACGATGCAACCTCTAGAGATTCCACTATGGAAGTGGGAACACATTACGATGGATTTAATAACGAAACTTCCAAAAACAGGCAAAGGACATGATACGATATGGGTCGTTGTCGATCGTTTGACAAAAAGTGCACACTTTATACCCATTCATGAAAAATATACTTCTAAACGAATGACAGAAGTTTATATTAATGAGGTGGTGTCAAGACGCGGAGTGCCAGTATCTATCGTGTCAGATAGAGACACACATTTTACCTCAAGATTTTGGAGAAAATGGGCACCAAATTATTGATCAGTACGGCATATCATCCTCAGACCGATGGGCAAAGCGAAAGAACAATTCAAACTCTCGAGGATATGCTTCGTGCTTGTATTATTGATTTTGGTGGCAGTTGGGACAAGTATTTGCCCCTGGCAGAGTTCTTTTATAATAATAGTTACCACTCAAGCCCATTTGAAATGCTTTATGGTAGAAAATGTCGCACCCTAGTGTGTTGGGGAGAAGTTGGTCAAAGAGAACTCGCAAATAAAGAAGTGGTAAATGCAACGAACGAAAAGATTGATCAAATCAAGACACAATTGAAAGCGGCTCAGGATCGACAAAAATCGTATGCTGATTGAATTTCAAGTAGGAGACTATGTTATGTTAAAAGTCTCTCCATGGAAAGGAGTGATTCGTTTACGTAAACGTGGTAAGCTAAGCCCACGATTTATAGACCCATTTAAGATAATTGCTTGTGTGGGGCAAGTGGCCTATCGGTTGGACTTACCCGAAGAATTAAATGACATCCATAACACATTTCATGTGTCATATTAACGAAAATGTTTGGCTGATGAAACGGCATGTGTGCCATTAAATGACATCGAAGTGGATGAAAAGCTTAACTATGTAGAAAAACCTGTGGCAATTCTTGATCGCAAAGTTAAGCAACGTCGAAATAAAGTAGTCAAGTAAAATTATAGTGGAAACATCGTTGAGGTTCAGATACCACGTGAGAAGCCGAAGATGAAAATAGAAAGTATTATCTGGAATTATTCGAGGTATGAACAGGTTTCGGGGACGAAACCTAATTAAGAGGGGGAGATTTGTAACATCCTATTTTGTGGATAAAAATAAAATATTTGGAATCTATATTTCAAATATTAGTAAACGAGTAAGTAGCAAGTAAAATGACTCATTCAAATATGAGGCGTTTAAACGAGCATTCGTTAATATTTACCATCTAATAAGATATAAAATCAAGGAATTCGGGTGTTGAATTCCCAAGGAATTCGGGTGTTGAATTCCCAAAGAATATTGTGGAGTAGATATATAAGGATTTCGGGTGTTGAAATCTCAAGGAATTTGGGTGTTAAATTCCAAATAAAAATAAAACATATTTTTATACGATGGTGTACTTACTTAGCGAAAGCTAATAAAAATATGTTTTAAAATGTTTTCAGGAAAAGCACCCCTAGATGGTTGTAGCCTCATGGACGGCACTGGACTGAGAAGAGAACCATAATCTCGTGTTTAATAGTTTGTATAATAAAGTTTGTTTTAAACATATATGTTTTCTTGTACAATATATATTTTTATAAAATAAAATGTCACCATGAGTGACATGTTTTGAATGTAAACCAGGACCTACTCTGATATATATTTTGTGAAAATATTATTTATAAAAAAATTAGGGCGTTTCATATTTCAGGAGACTTTTGTGAAGAGACAGTCTCAGTAACATTTTCCTGTTGACTTGAAGACAACGGCTGAGCAATATCAGATGATTCTGACTGATCTACACCCAACACTGGAGACTTTTGAAAATCAGCAGAGATGTCTTCTTCTTCATCAACAACATTCGAAATCAATGCACTTAAGTTTTCTGCATCAACAACTAGAAACACATTAAATGGCTTAAACAGTCATTATAATTGAATAACCAGTCAGGACCGACACGAGCATCGGTTTCATTCTCCTCTAGCCAGCGCACATCATAAGATTCCACAGTCTGCTTCGTTGCCTTGTTGTAAACTCGTTAGGTAGTGCTACCAACATACCCAACAAAATAACAATCATCAGCTTTAGCTCCAAACTTAGGAGTCGATTTGAGATTTAGTAGAGCGCATAGACATTCAAAATCTCGAAAGTGTGCTACAGTAGGCTTGTGACCATAAAAAAATTCATAAGGAGTCTTCACCTGTGATTTGTTGATCAACACTCGATTTTGAACCTAACATGTTGTGTTGACTGCTTCAGCCCAGAAGAACACAGGTAGCTTCGAGTCACACAACATAGTCCCTGCAGCCTCGATTAGGATTATGTTCCTTCTCTCAGCTACACCATTTTGTTGCAGTGTACAAGCTGAGCTATATTGTCTAAGTACAATAATTTCTCATGTACGATCAAGTCATTTTCACATTTTGGAATAAAACAAAATAAAAAACAAGACTTGAGAAACTATACGTGAACATATATTTGAATTTTTAAAATTTTAAAATCTTTTTGGCTAATAAATCTTTCATACCAAAGTGATACGGTTACCTTTTATCTACGGTTACCTTTTATCTTCAAGACATCATTTTCCCATTCGTGAGAATCTCCCCCTAAGAATAAGCTTGTTTTGAGATTCTGCATCCTTGCGAGTTGAATGTCTGGAACAAATCTTTTAATATGCAATGTATTCCCTGATTTGTTCCTACACACTTAGAGAGCATATTAAAAATGTTCTATCACCCTAAAATCCCATCCAGGCAACAAACAACCCATTTAATGGTTTAAAGATTAAAAACAATGGATATTTGCCATGTCATGTGCCTGGAACAACCCATTTAATAAACAATGAATTTGTGGTTGTTCCTACACGCATATCGGGATCAGTTGGACATAGGAACCCAAGTCATAAATGTCTTGGGGTTCCTTGAGCATAAACATATGTGACCTCTTGCCAACTCATATCTTTCCCATCTTTAACAAAATCATTTGTTAATACAGATTCTATTTGCTGAGTTTAAGTTTCCAAGTCTATTTTTGGTTTAGTGAAATTTGAAAGAACAGACTTTGGAGTAGAACAATTCAAATTCGACTTCTTAGAACTATCAACACTCTTTGACTTCTAAAAATTTGTTTTTCTTTTAACAGTTTCTAAATCATTTGAGGGTAAACCTGTCATATTAACTTTGAATCCTTGAGTATCTGTGACCCGTTGTACAGATACACGTGGTTTTGTAAAATAAGCATTTTGTTTAACCACTAGATTCGGTTGAAACCTATTACCTTTCACCTGAGAAGCTTGTCTATTAACAGGACGGTAGTGACACTCCTTTGCCAAATGCCTGTCGTTCCCGTAGATGAAACACGCCTTCATCCTTCTTCTAATGTTAACGGAAGCACTTGCCTCATGTTGGAATTCCTTCTTAGGAAAGGTTTTTCCATTCTACTTGCCCATTGGCGCAACCTTCTGATTTTGCTTGTAATTGGGAACATATAGACGATGAACACAATTTCTGGCTATATGTCCTGGCGTGCCACAGTGGTAACATGCTTGCCTCTTAATATAAATAGCACCCCAATGATTTATCAACACATGGAGATCCGGAGGATCTATGAGGACGAGACTTCCCTTGTCGTGCTGATTTCTTATGTGCCTTCTCTTTGTTGCCACAACTCTGTGTATTATTATTAGTACAATTTTGTGTTGTGGTGTCATCTGAGTTTGATGACACGTTAGAATAAGATTCATTTTCACTAGCCTGAACCCCTTTACTATCAGAAGCAACATCATTTACTATATCTGCACATGAAGTAGAACCATCAAAATTGTTCACACATTTAAAAACATGCTTGATTTCCTCTAGGAATCCTGATCCAATAATTTCATATTGAACCTGTTAACCATACTTCATGTCTTTTACCTTTTCTTCATGCTCTTTGGTAAGAGGAAGACTAGTATTGTTGTCATTGTATGGTGGGGGTACTTGACTATATCCTATACCCTCACCTTCGTTTTCTTTCCACCATAATTGATTTTCAATCATTGAATTGACTACTTTACTGGAACCATCGAATTTTTTAAAGTCTAGTTAAGCCCTTTCAAATTTACTAGTTAGATTCAAAATTTCTAACTTGGAGGCTTCCAGTTTAGTAGTTAACTCAACGATTTCATGTTTGACATCTAGGTGGTGACAATATTTTATACTGAAATCAGATTTAAGCTTAGATGTCCTTTTTCTGTGCTTCTATTTTATCTAGGAAAGCTTTTTCATTTTTCTTAAGTTTAAAGTTCTCATATTTTATCCTTTTTATCTCCCTTATCAAGTTATCAGTGAAGCTTATACAAACTTTTATCATATCAATACAATCTTGAGAACATGATTGAAAACTTACCTCTATAGGCGAACTCTAAAATACTAATTATGAGGGAGCAGACTGATTAAGAGTACTTCTAAACATTGAGATGGGTTTTGGAGAATCCATCGAGTAATTAAAGGAATTACTCTGATTTTCCTGCCAATTTTTTTTTTTGAAAAAAAATATGATCGCCAAAATTTTTCAAGAAAGAAGTCCCACTCAAAAGAAGCGTCTAGGAAAAATTATGTTCAAGACAATTTTTTTAATTTCCCGCCAAAAAATTCAACGAAAATCAACAACAAAAAATATTTTTGCCAAAATTTTCAAAAATGAAATTACTTATAAGGAGTATTCAGGGAAAATTTCGTTCAAGAAAAATTTTCCCGCCAAATGGTTTTGGCCGAGAACACTTGTCCTTGGCCGAGAACACCCTTTTTAAGCCGAAAACGATCAGAATTGGCCGAGAACACCCTTTTTAAGCCAAAAACGATCAGAATTTGCCTAGAACACTTGGTTTTCTGTCAAATTAGTCCGAGAACACGCTGACCAGTTAATTTTGGTAACAACTGAATTCCTAAATCAGTGGGATTCAAATTATTTCCAAAGATAAGCTAATCTTTGACCAAACCAGTTTCTCTCTTCTTCTCCGATGACCTTCTCGCCTGAAAACTCACCCAAACCACCAAACAAACCGAGATCTTGAATCTGTTGATATCAAATCAAGCCTTGAAGGGTTCAAAAGGGCCTGATACCAATTGTAAGTCCCGAATCTGGATCACTACAATATGATATCAACCCAAACACGATGTTAGTGCGGAATCCTAACACCATGATGATTCAAGAACGATGTAGAAGAACAATATAAATATGATGAACACGAAGTACTTAGGTTTCAATGCATACGATTCTATTATCAATAAATCGTCAAATACATAAACCGATTCACACAGAATATTATGCTCTCTAGATGTGGTGGCTATCAAAGTGTGAGATCTCTAGTTCTTCTCAACAACCACTAACCCTAAAATGATTAAACATGCTTTATATAGTTAGCATTTACAAGAGGCCCAAAGGCCAAGCCCATATAAACCTAAACTAGCCTAACCGAAATCCATAAGGATTTCGGTGTTACAAGACAAATCGAAATCCAGAGGGATTTCGGTATTACACCATTATAACTATAATGCAATTCTTCAACTCGTCCTCGTTTATTTCACTTCAGTCTTGATCATGTCGTGGCCTTTTGATATGCGTCAGTCTAACCAAATCATGACCTAACAGACTGTGTTTTAACTCTGAAACAAAATTAACATTTTCAAATTTAAGAACACCATTACTTACAGTTGATCTTTCGTTTTTTCCCTTCTCACAAAGGAAACATACCCTCTATTAAATACCTGAATGTCGTGTATTTGAGAGATATCTCCTGTCATGTGCCTGGAACAACCCCTATCAACATACCAAGGTCTGACGATATTCCTATATAGCTGTTCCTACATGATGTACGAGATTAGTTAGTTTTTGGTACCCAGTCAATAGTAGTGCTGGGTAAGCCTGGTTCATCTATTCATGCTACAGGTTGCCATGACATGTCTTCCAGATTATCTAAGATCGAGTAGGAAGATTTTGATGATTTGGACACCGATGATTTGGGCAGCCATTTATAGTCAGGTTTAAAACTTTATGACTAACATAAACGGTTGACTTTGTCTCCGGTTTGCGGATGGACGACACGCCTGATTTTGGCTTCCAAATACATTTCTATATAGAGACCGAATTTGGTCTCAGGACCGAAAATGAGTTTCCATCACGCTTTTGAAACATGGCAGGCTTAGTCTGATGGGAGTTCAACCTGTCAGCCTTGTTTCATTTCCAATTACAATCAGAGAGATTTGCCTTGTAATACCTTGATTTATTAGAATTATATTTGTTGAATGAATCACGTGGCATATTCCTCTGATTATGTCCGTATTATGGGACATACGAACAGCGTGGGCAATTTCTAGCAATGTGGCTAGGAATGCCACAGTTAAAACATGTTTGTCTTTTAATATAAAAAACATTGT
This sequence comes from Bidens hawaiensis, assembly GCF_021521415.1. Lineage (NCBI taxonomy): Eukaryota > Viridiplantae > Streptophyta > Magnoliopsida > Asterales > Asteraceae > Bidens > Bidens hawaiensis. Next base: position 825,979 of record NW_027491666.1, on the reverse strand, counting down.
GGTCTACTCCTAGTCTTGATCTGTTGTGTGAGACATTTTGTCATGCTTTGGACTTAACAATTGATTGATCACAATTATGAATACATGAACTTCCTTCTTTAACAAACATAGGTGATAAACGTTTATGCAAACTTTTTATTTTTATCAAATTTATTTGAAATCGCACCACCAGTTTTAAAAGTTTTAGAAGAATCAACCACACAATTGTCTTTGCTCTTAAAAACAGAGCCCACACAAACATTTGTTGCAACAAAATTCAAAACAGGCAAATTTAAAGAAATATTAGACTTAATGTCTTTATTATTCAAAACAAGTAAATCATCCTTCTCATCAGTCCAATCCTCAATTATTACTTATGTGCACGTGAATCAAACACATTAGTGTCGTTCACTCTCAAAGTTGGTTCAGTAGATTTGACTGAACCATGAACAGCTTTGCCATTTGCAGTCGGCTTGCCGTACTGCATAAACGGTTCCCCTGCTCCCTCTTACTTAGAAAGAGGAAGCCCGGTGTAATTGTCATTGTATGGGGGAGGAACCACACTGTACCCAATACCCTCACTCTTGTTTTCTTTCCATTTTAATCGTTTTTCAATCATGGACTCAACAACAACACTAGAGACATCGAATTTCTTAAAATTAAATTCAGAATTTTCAAATTTATTAGTTAACTTAGCAATCTCCAACTTAGAAGCGTCTAACTCGGCGGTTAGCTCGGCTGTTTAGCATCTAAGTGGTGACAACATTTTATGCTAAAATCTGTTTAAAGTTTTGAAAAATATTTTTCTTGTGCCTCTAGTTTATCTTTTAAAGATTTTTCGAGTTTCTTAAGGGTGAAATTTTCATATTTTATGCCCTCCATTTCTCTAATCAGATTACTATTGTGAGCTTTATATAAATCTACTTTATTAATGCAAGATTTAGAAAATAATTCAGAACTTACCTCAGATGAGTTGGAAGAAGTAGAGGCCATGAAAGCAAACTGAAGATCCTTAACTTGCTCCTCAGCATCGTTCTCTTCTTCAGCAACATCAATCCGAGGAAAGTTGCCAGTCCGATTGTTGATGTTGAGTGCTGCCATCTGGTAATTCCAATCAAACTGCTGAGCCACCAATCCCTACTCATTCTTTCTAGCCCCAGCTGCATTTTCTCCTCTAACCCCATTAACCAGAACCAGTGCTCTTTCCCTGTTCACCTCCTTAACAGGATTCATGCATTCACGAGCAAAGTGACCCGGCTCGTGATAGTTATAACACCTCAGAGTCTCTTTATTGAATCCCACTTTTTTGTTGGCTGACAAATTCCAGTTGTTTGTGCCTATTCTTTTGGTAAACTTATTTGCTTTAAGCACAGCCATGACAATTTTCCAAGAGATATCTGTTTCCTCTACATCATCAGGATGGATTTGATCCAACTCAGCAGCTACAAATGGTTGAGCCAGATCTCCAGCAAAAAAAACATTGTAGCAGTTCATGAAACCTGCCATTAAGGCAATGTTTTCTTGAGTCCCCTTTGAAATAGCATGAACTAGTTAATTGAGGCTTTGTTGCAGAAGTAGATTGTTGAAAGAACACAAGAGTAGGCTGAGGTGGTGGCTGAATGAATTATCCTTGAGAGGACCTAAACATTGAGAAAATGTTTTGAGCTTGCTGTGGCTGAGCATATTGACCCTAAGAGGATTTGAACATGGAGAATCTATCTTGTGCTATGTGAGCATTATTAGAAGCAAAACTGTAGCCAAGCGCATTGTAGGAGTTAGCATAATTTATGGCACGTTGCTTATCCTCCATGTCACAGGATTTAATGACAACCATCACCTCTGACAAGGTTAATCTGGCAAGATCCTTTGTCTTATTGATCACTGCAACATTCATGTCCCAGCTTTGTAGCAGGGAGTTAACTAGCTTGTTATTCGTTTCAATAGAGGTCAAATTGATGTTGGCAGATCGCATTTGAGTGACTAAAGTGACAAATCTTTGAAGTTGTGTCTCCAAAGACTCTCCCAGAACATGATTGAACATATTGATCTTTTGTCGTAACAGATCCTGTCGACTCCTTCTCAGATCCTCATTTCCCTCATACACCTCAATAAGTGCTTCCAATAACGCTTTAGTAGACCGTAGCTCTCTGAATCCTTGAGCAATCTCAGGTGACAATGCCATTGTCAAAGTAGCAAGAGCCTTCTCATCCTCTTCAATCTTTTCAAAATCCACGTCGCAGTACAATTCGATGGGCTTAACCACTACTTCATCAGTATTCTCCTTTTGATAAGTGATAGCTTGAGGACCCCAAACAATGCTTCTCCAAATCTTTGCATCTTTACATACTTCTTGAACCTGAACTTCCACTCAACAAACCCCTCATGATACGGTAGACGGGGTACACGAGTAGCAATTCCCATTATGGAATCCAACTCTTGATGCAAAGCAGCATTTGATGATGTGTTAGTTAATGGGTCCATCCTAATATGTAGTCCAAGTAAACAGTCCAAAGTATAGTCCAAAATAATAGTCCAGTTCCTAAGGCCCAAAGAGACCAGGTCCAATAGCAGAGAACCCAATAGAGAACCCGAAAACCCAAAAACTGACAACCCAACACTAACCCAATAACTAAGGCCCAATAAAGACCAGGCCCAATTACAACCAAAACCCGAGAGCCCTGAAGATCAGCTGAGAACCCTGTAATCTGACTGAGAACACTTGAACAGTAGCCGAGAACACACCAAAATGCCCAAGAACGATGAATCTTGGCCGAAAACGTATAATAGTTGCCTAGAACCCTTGATTACTTCCCGAGAACGATCAAGAATTGCCGAGAACACTTAAAAATGACCGAGATCAAACAATTTATGCCGAACACACTTATTTACTGCCCCGAGAATGATCAAAAGGATTCCGAGAACACTCAAACGCTTGACTTGGTAATCTTGGTAAATAAATTAAATCTCGAGAATGAAGGGATTAGAATTTAGACCAAAGATCAAGTCAAATTTATCCCAAAACTCTCTCAACTGACCCCGATGAACACGAAGAACACACCATTCTTGATTTCCAGAAAAAATTCAAGGAGAATCAACCAAGAACTTAACAATGAATCAATTATATTAGCAACTTAATATCCGTTTGCTCATGCATTCACGAGAAAAGTGACTCGGCTCGTGACAGGTATAACACCTCAGAGTCTCTTTATTGAATCCAACTTTCTTGTTGGCTGACAAATTCCAGTTGTTTGTGCCTGTTCTTTTGGTAAACTTCTTTGCTCTAAACACAGCCATGGCAATTTGCCAAGAGATGTTCGTTTCCTCTACACCATCAGGATGGATTTGATCCAAATCAGAAGCTACAATTGGTTGAGCCAGATCTCCAGCAAGAAAAACATTGTAGCAGTTCATGAAACCTGCCATTAAGGCAATGTTTTATTAAGTCCCCTTTGAAATAGCTGGAACTAGTTAATTGAGGCTTTGTTGCAAAAGTAGATTGTTGAAAGAACACAAGAGTAGGCTGAAGTGGTGGCTGAATGAATTGTCCTTGAGAGGACATAAACCTTGAGAGGACCTAAACATCAACCAAGAACTTAACAATGAATCAATGATATATTTAACACCTAGCTTAGAATTGTTTTATAGACTCTGATACCAATTATAAGTCCCAATGAAGGATCTTTCAATGTGATATCACGTAAGCCCGTTGTTAGGCGGAATCTAACAACAGATTGATTCAATACTAGAACGAAGAAACACAAAGAACACACAAGATGGATCCAACAAACCTTAAGCCCAAGTGGTACACTAAGCACACTGAAATTAGATTTCGGTGTCACAATATAGCCCAAAACAAGCCCAAATACATTAAGCGTAAACCATTAAGTATAGCCCGACAGGTGGTCCAGTCCGTCCCGTTTCGCACATGTTAAGTCGTTTACCATAGATTTTACATTTTCTTTAACTCTACAAGGTCCGATTTATTGTCCTACTCAGTTTTATGGGAAACCAACCTTAAACACTTAGCCTTTTAATAAAAAAAACGTATCTTTTTGGTTCGGGTTCAAGTCTAGACGTAGATCTGGACGTGCTTCTTGTTTGTCTATGGAAATCAGTTGCAAATCACCCTCGGAGGTTTAAGGGTGTTTAAATACCCCTAACCTAAGCTCATGGACCTAAGGCCCATAACCATCCCTTATTCCATATTTTATTGTCAAAATTCACACTACCTACTGCTACTGCTGCTGCTGCTGCTCCTGCTCCTGCTGCTGCTGCTGCTCCTGCTCCTGCTGCTGCTGCTGCTCCTGCTCCTGCTCCTGCTACTGCTACTGCTACTGCTACTGCTACTGCTACTGCTACTGCTACTACTACTGCTACTTAAATTAACTAAATAATAACACTCCATTAAGTAAATAAAATTACTTTATTTATTAGACATAATTACAAATTTTGTCCTTTAAACATAACCGATTTATGGACCAGGTCCTTTAAAAAGTTTAGTTTCAGGCAGTGTCCTTTAAAAAGTTTAGTTTCAAGCAGTGTCCTTTACAGGACATGTTTATTTAATTCTTGTCCTTTTTGACTAACGTTTATCCAAAAACCTCGTTAACTCTTGACATGTGTCGGGCATTTTAGTCTTTACCACTACTTATTTATAATTAAAATTAAATTAGATATATTATTTATTTTCAAATACTATCTCTCTCTCTCTCTCTACACCACCACCACCTAGCCACCAAACCAACCACTGTTCTCAACCATGACCACCACTAAACCAGCCACCTTTCTCATCTCTGTCTACTTCGATTGAAGGAAAAACCTCGCAGAAACCACAACAAAAATATTCAATGTCCAGGAGGATTTGGTATAACGCCACCAGGTCCGATCGTCTTCTTCGGCGAGACATATATGAATCCATGTTGATAACAACCACCGCCATCTCCGTCCGACTTTTGTTATCGCCTACAACCATAACCACTGCCTCCCCTTCTTTAGAAACCCTAACAAACAACCGCCACCCACCATCTCAGCATATCCCTATCTTCGTGTCCCACTCTCGAATTTCAGATATGGATTAGCTCTAAAATTAGTTTGAATGTAACCTGTTACAAATTTAGGGTTCAAATAGTGGAAATGAAACGATCTTGAAGGAAATCAAAGGAGACGTGATCTAAACCCTAAATTAGTGTGCAGATGCATAATTGGGTGTTGATTTGATGAATGTGTGGGCTCGCCGGAAAATCAATAGTGGTTTGAGAGATGCCCGGGGCTCACCGGAAAAGGCGTTTATTAGCTAGAAATGATGATGGATCTAACTAGAGAAGAAAAATATATAGAGTTATGTTGGTGATGATAGTAGTTCAATAGTGGATTTTGGTGTGGTAAAAGAGATGGTAGGTTTGAAGACATGAATATGAAAATAATCTGATGAGGATAATGATAATCTGTGTGGGTCCCAACATCTTTCAACAGTAATTAATTATTGATAATAATAATAAAGAATGGAAGTTATCCTTTTGCCCTTACATGCATGGCATGTGCCATAGCTTAACGGGCTTTTTGGATGGTCGTTAAGTTAAAGGACAAAAGGCGAGGCATATTTTCATATAAAGGACACCGTCTGAAAGTAAACTTTTTAAAGGACAAATCAGTTATGTTTAAAGGATAAAATATGTATTTCTGTCTATTTATTATTATCAAAAGCAGGATGTTACAGATTGCGAGTCACTGGGCTTTAGCTGCAAGTCACGAGTTGGGGCATAGCTGCCAGTCACAAGTTGGGGCCAGTTATCATGATCTGCGAGCTACTAAACACGTGCCTGTGAGCTTGTGTTGTGCGAGCCTATTTTGCGAGCAGGGCTCAAGCTTAATATAAGTCCTGGCCCGATTTTAAGTTACCAAACAATAAAATTTCTGTTCGTTTCGTTAAGTAGGCTTCGTTAATTCTATGGAGTTAACGCGATATAGTTAACACCAGTTAACACTATTAATTAAATAAAGTCAGTTAAATCACTCTGATTAGTTGGTGAAGACTAAGAATAGAAATTTACACAAGACTAACTAACATGGTTTGTTAATTAAGTTACCCTTGTTATCTTGATTTAACCAAGTTAACTAACCTTGTTAGTTAAGGTAGTTTCGTCAAATCGGTTAATTAATACTTTTGTGTTTAAATAGTTAGTCATGCTCAGTAAAAGAAATGAATTACTATTAATTCGGAACAGAACATGATCTAGGTGAGTTTCTAGCCCCTTTTTTTGCATTTAAACGTTTTTGGGGCTGTATGCATACTCGTATATGAAAGAATTGATATACGTGATTTTTATTAATAATGTAGATCTTATAAGAACGTATTTATATATTACTTAATTACTATATATGCGTATGTTAGTTGATAGAACATAAATAGTTAGGAAGCAAACCCTGTTAATAGTTGTGAAGAATGTAGATATGATAGAATGTATATTTAGATGCTTGTTAATTGTAGAAGTATGAGCACATGTTCAAGTGTAGAGCCTTTGAGCTTCATGCATGCACAACTAGTTAGGATGACAAAACCCTCTAACTTTAAATGGCTCAGTTATGAGCAAGCATGGGCGACCTGTTTATGAGCAAGCTTAGGAGGCTTGGTTATGAACTCGCATAGGAGGCTCGGTTATGAACAAGTATAGGAGGCTGTTATGAGCAAGCGTGTATGAATCTAGTTATGGATTGAATGATAGGCATTTATTGAATAAGTAGATAATGAATGAGTAATGTTAAGCTATGTATAAATGTTTGTGATAATTGATATTATTATGAATCATGTTTTATGAAAAGATTGAAAAAGAAGAACCTATCGATTACGTAAACTAGAACTCACTCAGAGTATAATTGACTTTTAGTATGCATGCAGGTATTATAGATGATGTGGTGAGTTTGAAGTGCATACGAGGCTATCCATAACGAAGAGTAGTTTAGAAGAAGAAGATATTTATGTAAAGTTTTTAGTTTCCGTTATATATCGTACTTGCTTCCGTTGTATTTAATTGAGTTCATGTGTAAACCCAACGCTAAGTAGGGCACCCAGGTTCGGGGCCTTATAGTCCCTATAGGTGTTTTAAATGCGGTTTTGAAAGCCCATAACGAATCATCTAACTTGTCAAACCAATCTTTTCGGTTCTTACCAACAGATTTTTCAAAAATTCATTTAACTTCGCAGTTTGCAATCTCCGCTCATCTGTGGGGTGATATGAGGTGGACAACCAATGGGTGACCCCATGTCGTGCCAACGTCTTTTCTATCTGGGCATTGCAAAAATGTGTGCCCCTATCACTAATCATGGCTTTGGGAGTACCAAACCGATAGTACAATATTTTCAAGCATCACACTACAACTCATGCGTCGTTAGTGGGCAAGGCTTGAGCCTCAAACAACTTAGAAACATAATCGATAACCGGGAGAATGTATCGGTTCCCTCAAGAAGAAACAGGCCCATGAAATAGAATCCCCAAACATCATAAACCTCACAAACCTAGATAGGGTTTTGGGGTATCTCATTTCGGGAAGAAATATTACAAGTGCGCTGGCATGAGTCACACCGTCTCACGAGTTCGTGTGAGCCTTTGAAAACTGTTGGCCAATAGAAGCCAAGATCTAGAAATTTCTTAGCGGTGGAAGAAGGACCATGGTGGCCTCCAGTAAAACCCTCGTGAAAATGTTTTCAAATATCCTGACCCTCTTCCTTACTCACACTTCTCCGCAACACTCAATCGGCGCACACATGAAACTAATACGGTGCATCCCATATATATTGGTTTGCATCTGCGAAGAACTTCATTCTTAGATGATACGTCAAGCCATTGATCATAAAAATTTCTTCCATATAATTTTCAATGTTGGAGAACCATGACAACCCTCTTTTTCAACACTCACGTACAAGACCGACTTTATCTCAAATCTCGCTCTCATCATCATTAATGACTCGTGGGGAAATTTATCCTCGATGGCATCTTCTCTAATCTACTCTCTCTTCGGATCCTCCATACGTGATAAGTGGTTCGCAACAACATTCTCAGCTACTTCCTTGTCTTTTATTTCAATGTGGAATTCAGAAAGCAAAAGAATCCATCGTATCAGACAAGGTTTGACGTCTTTCTTATCGAAAAGGTATCGCAATGCCGCATGATCAGTGTAAAGTGTAAATGATGGTTTTGGACAGGAAAAAAATGCGAAGACGACTGCTAGAAGATGCTTCTCGGTAATCATGTAGTTCTCTTGAGCATCATTGAGGGTCTTGCTCGTGTAGTAGATAGGTTTCAAGTGCTTTTCCTTCTACTCTCCTAGAACATCCCTGACTACAAAGCCACTGGCGTCACACATGGATCGAAGGGTAAGCTCCAATGGGTGCTACTAAGATAAGGGCGCTAACTAACCGCACCTTGAGAAACTCGAGTGCCTTCAGACAATCAACATCAAAATCAAATGTGATGTCCTTCAGAAGCTGTGTCATGGGACTGATGATTTCTGAGACATATTTGATGAACCTACGATAAACACTACATGCCCGAGAAAACTACGAACAAATTTCACATTAGTTATTGGAGGAAATCTATTGATGGTGTTGAATTTAGCTCTATTCACTTTAATACCGTTTCGTGAAATCTTGTGCCCGAGCCCCATGCCTTTAGTCACCATAAAGTGGTACTACTCCTAGTTCATCATCAACTTCTTCTCTATGCATCACTTCAACATCCTCTCTAGATTATCCAACCAGTGATCAAAAGAGTCCCCATACACCGAAAAAATCATCCATGAAGACCTCCATGTAAGTGTCGATCATATACTAGAAAATCGCCACCATCCATCGATGAAAGTAGCCGGAGCATTACATAATCCGAAAGACATACGCTTGTACGTGAAGGTGCCGTAGTGTCTTCCTGATCCTCGTGGGTGACCGGGATCTGGAAATAACCTGAAAACCCATCAAGAAATAGTAAAAAAGTGTCTTATTATTACCTAGGTAACTATTTCTAATGTCCATGGAACAGTCTAGTGTTTCTTAGACTAGCAGTGATACTTTCTAATGTCCATGTATTAGTACATGCGTCATTAAGATATATCGAAAGTTAGGCAACAGTTCTCGCGATAGTTTCGGCGACACTTTATATATAGTGACACTTGCATTGTGTGATGAGTTTTCGCTTGTTAATATTTATACAAATTGTGCAACGACTGTTTCAGTTTAGACGACTTCGTTCGAGTAGATTATCAGTGATCAGGTGAGTTCTACGTCCCCTTTATATATATAAATTTGGAGTGATGTGCATACGATAATGTGAGTGTAAAGTTGATGTTATTAAGTTGTATGTGTTAAATCAGTCAGTATATTATTAGGTAGGCCCCTTGTATGGGTACACAGTTAGCCCCTCGTACTAGCACCCTTGGTTAGGCCCCTTGAATGGGCTCACGGTTAGGCCCCTCGTACGTCACCCATTTTAGGCCCCTTGAATGGGCTCACAGTTATGCCCTTCGTATTGGCACTCAATTTAGGAAACGCGTTTATGGTGTGTGTCGGTAATTGCAATTGTAAATGTTAGTGACACAGGCCTTGTCACAGTCAGTGTATTAGTAGTGTAGATAGATTAGATTGCTTGACTTTAGACATGTTTTGTAAAGTTAAGTATTTTACAATGTTTATGTTTTGTGCCTTATGCACGAGAACAACTTAAGTATATTAACCAAATTGTATGAGTAATATAGTAAAGGTAGAACTTACTCAGCGAGAATAACTTTTGTATGCACATAAGGTTCCAGTATTGTAACGAACCTAATCGATACCAATCAAATTCGTGTCGCTTTAATAATTTGTATATGTTTTTTAAATATGTTGGTTTTTTATTATAAGGTATATGAGTGTCACTATTGTCTTATGTGTAGACACATTAATTTTTCAATTGAATGACGATATTGTTAATAACTTAAACCATACTAACCAAATTCACGTTAACGCACAACCACGAACGCGGTTACAAACCTAGCTATTATTATTATTATTATTATTATTATTATTATTATTATTATTATGTAATTTTTTTTGTCTCGCTGATTTTAGTGACTCTGAATTTATATAATATCTATTATTTCGTGTAGATACCTCATAAGATTACACCAACCCATGACAAGCCTGTTTTCTGTTTTTTCTATTGTTTCGTATAATTAACTCATTAGATTTCACTAAACCAAGACGACACCTTTGATCGAGACAGGCATGTCATGTGTTTTTACATGTATAAAAGCAACATCCACCTCGATCCTTCTCTCACCCATCCTACTGATTAATTAGTTAGTCAAACAGCTATTATTATTATTATTATTATTATTATTATTATTATTATGTAATTTTTTTTGTCTCGCTGATTTTAGTGACTCTGAATTTATATAATATCTATTATTTCGTGTAGATACCTCATAAGATTACACCAACCCATGACAAGCCTATTTTCTGTTTTTTCTATTGTTTCGTATAATTAACTCATTAGATTTCACTAAACCAAGACGACACCTTTGATCGAGACAGGCATGTCATGTGTTTTTACATGTATAAAAGCAACATCCACCTCGATCCTTCTCTCACCCATCCTACTGTTATGGCATTATTCTCTAATAAGTAATAGTTAACTAACTCTTGTTATACTTTAAAGATTGCTTGTTGAATCCGGCCTATCAGTGTACTAGAAGCCTAATGATATATTTATACATGTTTCAGGGCGATAAAGAGTCTTTCATCGAAATGGGCTTCTCAGCCGACTGGAGTATCCTTTGTGCTTGGGAAACAAGTGGTCAAGTATCGTACACAAGCATCTGATAGGGATCATGTGTCTCTATCTACGTCAACAAGCAGCATTAATCGAGACCCTAAACTATTGGAAGTTTATGATTCTCTGAAATCCAGCATATTGAACGATCCTTCGTTTGAGTTCGATGACATTTCTCGTCAGTGGGTCGACCAGGTACACATTGATTCATGACATACATATTTGTAAGATCGACCCCTTAGCAAGAATCTACTACTATTATACTTATAATTAATTTTGTATTTGATTTTTTTACGCAGATGATTGACTACAACGTACCTGGAGGTAAAATCTGTTTCAAACTCGTTCTGACACGGAACAAAAGCGGTTAAAATGTTAAATACGTTCGATCAAACTTTTATAAAAAAACTTAAACTGGGAGAAGTTTAATATGATATCAACAGGTTGCTTAAGCATTACTTAGTAGTTATTACCCAAAAAAAAGTGGCTGGTTGAAAGAGTTTTTTTATTGGTCTAAAATGGTTTTTATAAAAGTTGTTAATTTCAATAAAAATCTTCTCACACATATATATATATATATATATATATATATATATATATATCAAAACTCAAACCAATATGTTTTTTTACAAATTTTTGAAAGTGTAATAATCAAAAAATGATTTTAAGATACAAAGACTAGAGTAACTAATCTACACAATCACCATTGAAGGTCAATATTGGACCCTCTTGTTTAAATATGTTGGTTCCACCGCTGATTCCTAGTGGGGCATATACGGATTTATTATATGAGTTATCAGTTCCTTATCGTATCCTTTCTAAGACGAGCTTAACCAAGCTTTCGTAAATGGGTATTAGTTGGCTGGTTGTCTTAAAATGTGATGTATTCAGGAAAGCTTAACCGAGCCCGATCTTTACTTGACACGTACAAGTTACTTAAAGGAGAAGAACTTACTGATGATGAACTTTTTCTTGCTTGTGCCCTTGGTTGGTGCACTGAATGGGTAACTAATAACAGCATAAACACTTGATTAAAAATGTGCCTGCTAAGAAACTCTATATATTCGAGTATATGTAATATCTAAGTATTAACTTAGTTCTCTTGCTTGAGAACCTCAACCCTTCCTCTTATGATGCATGCTTGCAGCTTCATGCAAGTGTACTTGTAGTTGATGATTTAGTCGATGACTCCCATACACGTAGAGGACAACCATGTTGGTTTAGACAACCTCAGGTATGACTAATATGTTAAAACTTTGTAATCACTTTGTTTTCTGTAGAACCACAACTCATATATGCACTTTCTATGGAGACTTGACATCCAATTAATTAATTGTTAATTGTTACTAATTGTTAATTGTGTGTTTATCATTGATTTACTAGTATCATAATTAATTGTTAGCAAATCATTTTTCATGTGAACGTCGATCGCGTCCACGTTCTGTTTCTTGACTAAACTGACTTATGATATTGCTATGGAGGCTTTGTAAGTAGTAAACGTCGGTCAACTGGCAATGCTCCACCGTTTTCCCTTCCGGCAATTCTAACCCCTTTCATCGTATGTTAATACAAGATCCATCTCCAAACATTACCTTGCCCATTACCGATTTATTGGGTTCCCAGAAGTAAGCTTGATTACCCATCATATTATTTGATGCAAGGTTGTTAACATACCTAATGTCTTTCTCCATTGGCAGTCTCAAAACGTCTTGGTATTAAATTTTATTCATTGAGTAAAACTCTCTCTTGGTCGCATCCCTCATCATAAACAAAGATGGATCCACATCATCGGTACGGTTTCAGTCATGTTTGTTGATTCTAACTTTTTCTTTCAATTATGACAAGTAGCAGAAGCGAAGTGTCCGAATTTGTCAGACCGATAACCTTGAATCTTTGATCATCCTTATTTACCCTTTGTATATCATTGGTTCTCCTTTCACTGATGTTCTTTGATCCATGATCATCACCATAATCTCAGTCATGAATTCCATCTTGGTCCTCATCATCTCGATCTTGACCTCCAATTTTGTCCCTGCCTCGCCCTCTTTACGTATTACAGTTCTGGTTATTAGTAAAAGGGTTGGTTTTAGTAAACTTTTCGTTACCTTGGCTGTCATCTTGAGTATCCTCGTCTTTTATACGTTCTACGTATGCTTTCAGACACCCCCAAAACAAACTCGATGGATTTCATATCCACAACCTGTTCGTATATCTGTGCCTAGGTGATGAGCTTTGATGGCAACCCACATCTGCTATCGTATCCCACAAACATTTTTAAGGGATCTTGTTAAGACATTTCTTGACTAGCTTTGACTCCTTCAAAACTGAACCAGGAAAGGCAGATTGAAACAGGATTGAATTTCAATGTGGTAATTCTTCATAAACTTTAAATTATTTTTGGATTCGCATCCCCCAAATGGTGTAGTTAACCAAGTAGACATCAGATATTGAAGCGATGTTGAATTTTTGTTACTCTTTGCAGGTTTCACTTGATCACCATCAATTCTTCGAATCTCCTAGTCGGATCACTTTCTTTGACACTTCGCTTACAACTTTTATTGAACATGTTCCTTGCGTTCCCATTGAAATTTGCGTTAACCGTCTGGTCGCTAACCTGGTCGAGCCATGGCGAATTTAAGCGGCTTGACGCAGTAGATTTTTACGAAGACAGTATACTCTTCTGGTAGCTAATCTTTTTGAGAAGTTGGCTGCTGCAACGGAAGGAGTCTTCTGGTTACTAATTAGACTCTTGAGTCTTGACCCATATCATTCTAACCTCCTGCTTAAATTTGAAACAACTTTGATAAGTCAATCGCCAGTTCTTGAATTGATCTTGATCGGATTCTTGATTGCTAGATTATTGCTCGGCTTATTCGTTTCGGTTCGTTGATCAATAAGCTTCTTGATTGAGATCTTGATCCGGTTTTGATCGTCTTCTTGATCGAGTTTTGATCCGCTTTTTTGGCTTCTTGAACATGCTCTTGGTTAAGGCTCGTATACCAATTTATGGATTGGATCAATATCAAGAACACAAAAAGATAAACACACAATATTTGGTGAACTCACTTTATTATAATAAAGGAAAATATAACTCAATTAAAAACCCTCAATTATAACACTCTCTTGCATAACCATGACTGGCGTATGCATGTATGTATATATGTATGTGTGTGTATATATCCAAATCCTATTCTTGGTTTACAAGAAACAAATCATAACAAAAAAAAATCCTAACATATAAGAATTTGGCAAACTTGCTTAATCCCATCAATCTCCACCGTCTTGTGGGTTGCTAGGAAATTACCGCCAACTTGATATTTATCTTTATCAGTTATAAGTATTCAATTGATGAAGTAAATACTTAGTCATGATTTTTTTTATGTAGGTTGGGATGATTGCTGCAAATGATGGCATTATTCTTCGCAACCATACTGCAATAATTTTAAAAAAATATTTCAAAGGAAAGAATTATTATTTGGACCTACTAGAACTCTTTAGTGAGGTTTGTTTCTTTGTGTATTAATTGAATTGTAGATTTAAATTAGTTAGTGGTTATGACAAGGACTCTTAAACACCTAGTTTTCATATGAGCAGATAGAATATCAAACCTTCTCCGGACAGATGATTGACATGATCACTACAATTGGAGAGACGAATCTCTCAAACTTTTCTCTAGCTACGTATGTGATAACATTAATTGTTTTTTAATATGTGTTCCGTCTTCTAAAGGACAATTTTGCATTATGTTGCAGTAACCTCCGGATTCTTCAGTACAAAACTTCCTATTGCTCATTTTACTTTCCAGTGAGTAGATAGATATCTCTACCTTATTGCATTTTAACTTACTTTGTTAGAATAATATGATTCTCTACTTCAAGATTGCATGTGCCCTTCTTATTCGGGGAGAGAAATTGAGCGACCATGTTCAAGTGAAAGACATCCTAGTTAAAATGGGTATATATTTTTCAGTGCAGGTAACGAGTTAATGCTTGCAAGTTGCAAAATATATTTATCTTGTTTTTGAAAGGTTATCAGCAGTAAAACAAGAACAAACTTTGGGTCAATTTTCTGTGTTTATTTCTCAACTTCAAACGATTACAAGGAAAGGAAAATACTGAATTGGAAAAGTTGCATAATAAGAAAAACAATCTGGCACTTTGCTTTTATAGGAAAAAAAACAAAACATTAAAAGACAACCCACGTAGCTTGTAACCCATGTTCTCCACAATCTATTTTTGGTTGATTCCCACGTTCACTTTCCACTAACTTTGTTCCTTTGTGACCAAGTTATGCATTAAACAACAATCTCCCCTTTAATGTTCACTTGGTCCAACTTCAGTAACAGCTAAGCTAACAGTGATCTCATCTCAGTAAACTTGATCCTCCCCAAAGCCTTGGTTAGGATATCTACCCTTTGAAGCTTCCCTCTCACATGTTCTACTTGAATCTGATCTCGCTCCACGCACTCGCGTATGAAGTGATACTTTATGATATGTTTGCTTCGCTGATGGAACGGGTTTTTCATTAACGCAATTGCAGACACGTTATCCACCAATAACTTAACTCTTTGAGCTTCTCCACCTGTTAGCTCACTTACAAGGTTTCTCATCCATAAGGCTTGGCAAACTGCTGATTTGGCAGCCATAAACTCAGCTTCACAGGAGGAAAGAGCCACGGTTCGTTGCTTTTGCGATAACCAAGTTATCGGGCTTCCCGAGAAGTAGAAAACAGTACCCGTTGTTCCCCTTCGATCATCCAAATCTGATTCGTGACTGCTGTCACTAAACCCGACCAGTTTCCCGTCTCCTCCCCTTGAATATTTTAAACCGAAATTAACATTACCTTAGTATCTGTTTCACAGCTGCGTGGTGACTTTCTTTTGGCTTCTCCATATATCTACTAGCTGCCCCAACTGAATAACCCAGGTCCGGTCGTGTATGAATTAGATACCGGAGGCTACCAATAATCTTACGATATTCGGTTGGGTTTACATCGACTCCGTCTTCATCTTTAGTTAGGTTGAACTTGTATTCAGTGGGCTGCTGTGACGGGTTACAGTTCCACATCCCAACTGCTTGTAGAACTTTTTTCGCATACCCTGACTGCTTCAACATGATCCCGTCACAAGTTTGTTCAACCTCGATACCAAGGTAATAGGATAGCCTGCCAAGATCTGTCATTTCAAAAATAGATTGTATTTTGATTTTGAATTTTTGTACCTCAACTTCATCAGCTCCGGTGACTATGAGGTCATCCACATACACTCCAACAATCAAGGTGCATGTCGGTGTCCTAAGAGTGTACACAGCAGGTTCTGAGGCACATCGAACAAACGCTAAATCTTTGAGTGTCTTGTCAAGACGAACATTCCAGGCCCTAGGCGCCTGCCTTAACCTGTACAACGCCTTATTGATTTTGTAAACCATTTGTTCCTTCCCTTTTACTTCGAACCCGTCCGGTTGTGCAACAAACACATCTTCCTTGAGTATTCCGTTCAAGAAAGCCGATTTGACATCAAGATGATGTACAAACCAACCCTCTTTTGCTGCCATAGATAACAGCAAACGAATGGTTTCGAGTCGGGCCACCGGTGCGTACGCTTCATCAAAATCGACCCCTCTCTTTTGTACATAACCCTTCGCGACCAACCGGGCTTTGTATTTGACTGTGTTACCCTCAGCATCCTTCTTTAATTTAAATACCCATTTCAAACCAATTACCTTCTGTCCCTTTTCCGGATCAACAAGAACCCAAGTTTCATTTTTCTCGATCGCTTCCATTTCTCTTTTCATTGCTAGCTGCCAAACATCACTTGTTTCTACTTCATTGAACGTGGTTGGTTCTTCCCCGGCGAATAAAAGTTCTTCGATGTCTTCTTCAATGGGTTCGGTTTCGTCATAAAGTTCCGATAATGCTCGAAAACCTTGAGGTGGAGTGTGATCATAGTTGGAAATACCCACCTCTTGGTTTCGACTCTCCGCTGAGGATGTTTGGTTCAAGGTGGAGATAGGTGACGGCGTGTTAATATGAGTTGGTTGTTGGTCTTCATTGACTGAGGGTAAAGGTATATGGTGGTGGGCTTCACTTGACATGCCATTATCAAAGTGGATAACAGCTCAACCAGGTCTTTCGTTGGGCTCCTGCCTTTGGACTTCATCCCAGACCCATCTTCTCTTTTCCTCAAATATTGCATCACGTGCCACACAAATTTTCATCAAACTAGGGTTAAATAACCTGTACGATTTTACTTCCCTCTTCAACCCCTAGATACATCATCTTTGAACTCCGATCACTTAATTTCGTCAACTGAGGCGACATCTTCTTCACATGAGCCACACAACCAAACACCTTTAGATGGTGCAAGGTTGGAATACGACCCTTCCAGCCTTCATACGGTGTTTTATATACTCGATTAAGTATGTAGACGGCGTGTCGGACCGCCTCCCCCCACAATGTTTCTGGCACATGCATAGATTTCAGTAAGGACCTCGTGACTTCAAGAATTGTACGGTTATGGCGCTCGACTATGTCGTTCGGTTGTGGGGAGTACGGTGCCGTTTTATGCCTTTTTATACCTTCATGTTCACAAAATAAGTTGAAATCATGAGAGTTAAATTCGCCCCAGCGATCGGTTTGTAACCTTCTGACTTTATAACTACTCTCTCCTTCGACTTGGTTCTTGAACCGTTTGAATAGGTCTAGTGCCTCGTCTTTTGACTTGATGACATAAACCCACATATAGCGACAATAATCGTCAACAACTAATAGGGAATACCGATTACCTCTCTTCGTTTCGGCCGCATAAGTCTGCATGAACGAGTTCTAGGGGCATGCTAGCTCTCCAACTTGCTTCATTTGGGAATGACTCTCGTGTTTGTTTGGCTACCATACAACCGTCACAGACTTGGGTCGGGTATGGTATGTTAGGCATTCCTTTGATTAAACCCTTCTTCACCATAAAGTCAAGAACACCAAAGTTCACATGCCCAACCCTTGCATGCCAAACCCATGCTTCATCATCCATCTTCACTGCCAAACAAACGGGCTGAATCGTCTTGAGAGCCACCTTGTATAGCCGGTTCTTGGACCGCTGCACCTTGGTCACCAATTTCCCAATTTCATCTAGCACCCATAAGAACCCGAGTTTCATTCTGACCTCATATCCGACTTCGGTCAGCTGTCCCAAACTGATTATGTTGCTATGTAGGGCTGGAATATAGTAAACATTGGGAATCACCACTTGACTACCGTCTTTACATTCAAAAAACACCGTACCTTTGCCTTTAATCTGCACCTTTGACCCGTCTCCAAAGCTTACCTGACCCGACACATTATCATCCAATTCTGCAAACAACTTCTTCATACCCGACATGTGATTACTGGCTCCACTATCAAGGTACCAGGTTTCATGTGCTGCTTCATTTGGGTGTTCAAGTATATGAGGAAATACGTCTTTCTCGTTCAGCATGACCATTGAACCTTACTGTTCGTGAATGGTTAGCCAAAGAGCCGGGTCTTTCTCTTGTTTTTCCGCCAAATTCACCTCAACTTTCTTCTCTTCCTTACATTCAGACGCGAAATGACCTTGTTCGTTGCAATTGAAACACGTAATGTGTTT
Source organism: Bidens hawaiensis (assembly GCF_021521415.1). NCBI lineage: Eukaryota > Viridiplantae > Streptophyta > Magnoliopsida > Asterales > Asteraceae > Bidens > Bidens hawaiensis. The sequence goes on along the minus strand of NW_027491666.1, from coordinate 807,586 downwards.
CTTGTCTCGTGGTTTACGACTTGACTCAGCCGAGTCACGGCTGAAACCACCACTCTAGTGGCCTCCTCTACCACGATACATTCCTCTACCCCGTGACCCACTCCGGCCCCCTCTCTCCGAATGCGTTCCTCGGCCTCGCCCACTGCTTGAGAACCCTCTCCTAGTTCCCTTTTGGGTTTGTTTACCGTAGTTTCGAGCAAACAACAAGCCATTGTATCCCGATACGTTCACTTTTCGTTGATTCAGCCGGTCCTCGTACGCCTTTAGCCGACCAATAGCCTCCTCGAACAACATCGAATCAACGTCCGAACATTGTTCTATAGAAGCAACAAGTTGAAGATACTTTTCGGGGGCTGAATCAAGTAATTTCCTTACGAGTACATTCTCTTCCAATGTCTCACCAAGGCTACTGAATTTGGAAATCATACCACTTAATTTCCCGGTAAAGTCATCAATGCCTTCACCGTCTTTCATCTTCAATGAGTCGAACTCTCGCTTGAGTGTGTGCAGACGCGCCTTCTGCACTCGTTCAGCACCCAAGTACCGAGTCTTCAACGACTTCCAAATTTCACTCGCCGTCTTCTACTTTGCGACCTGCAATAAGACGTCTTCGGGAATTGCTTGAAAAATGAAGGCTCAGGCTGTTTTGTTCTTCTTCTCGTCAGCGGCCGTACCGGCCTGAGGTTCGACTGAATCCCACAACCCGTGGGCATCCATGACATCTTCCATCTTGATGGACCATGTGGTATAGTTTGTAGCGCTTAGGGTAGGTATTTGCAATGAAATTGAACTGGCTTCTTTTGGGGCTGCAACATTTGTGTTTACGACAGACATGTTAAACTTCGGGTATTTGGGCATAAACCTTGATCGCTCTGATACCAAATGAAAGGTTATCAACAGTAAAACAAGAACAAGGGACAATTTTCTGTGTTTATTTCTCAACTTCAAACGATTACAAGGAAAGGAAAATACTGAATTGGAGAAGTTGCATAATAAGAAAAGCAATCTGACACTTTGCTTAAATAGGAAAAAAACAAAATATTAAAAGACAACTCACGTAGCTTGTAACCCATGTTCTCCACAATCTATTTTTGGTTGATTCCCACGTTCACTTTCCACTAACTTTGTTCCTTTGTGACCAAGCTATGCATTAACCAACAGTTTTGTAACTGTTTGATGATAACATGTGAGCTAATTATAGGACGATTATATCGACGCTTATGGTGATCCTAAGGTGATGGGAAAGGTTAGTCCATGATCACTTATCATGGTCATGCCTTGTTAATTAAGGAACCAAAACTTACCCTCTTTTGCTGCATTATAATAAACAGGATGGAACAGATATAGAAAACTTTAAGTGCTCGTGGTTGGTTGTGAAAGCATTGGACCTTGCCAATGAGGAGCAAAAGAAAATTCTAAACGTAACCATGAACAAACATTTCGTATATTTTTCAACCATGTACATCTATCTTGCATTTTCTTACTCTTGGTTAAAACTTATAGGAAAATTATGGGAGAAAGGATCCGACCAAGGTAATGAAAGTGAAGGAACTATACCATACTCTCAACCTTCAGGTTTTTTATGCTTTTTTCATGTTTATTTGTATAATGGACTACCATGAAATTTCTCCTACTCTGTTTATTGTATTTTTGTAGGGTGTCTATGATGATTATGAGAATAACACTCATGATGAGTTGATGAAATCAATTGAATCTCTCTCAAACAAAGCATTGCAAGAAGTACTGAAATCTTTTTTGGGAAGGATACATAAGAGGCAAAAGTAGGTCAGCTAGTTACAAGTTTAATAAAATGAATAAGATGTTGACTACATGATCTCAAAGTGTGTGTTACTATGTATTATTTTCATGTGTATTTCAGTAAGTTTCAGATTCATCGTTGGAATTTGTTGTTATGTTATGTCGATAAAATAATATATTGTTATTTTTGTTACTCATTTTTCAACCTAACTAAACACTAAAACTTTGCTTTACTATGAAATCCAAACTCTGTATAAAAAAATATAACTCAAAAACTTAATGAAATCTCTCTTATATGAAATCCAAACTCTGTTACAGTGTTTTTATTTTTTAAAATGGGGTGTAGGGAAAAAGTAATTAATAAAATAGAGATTTTGAAAACTATTTATCAAAATATGTTTTTTTTAAACAACATTGCTTTTCTAACTCAATTTTTTTTTTGTAAAAATAAATTTTAATTCAAGTAATATAGACGAAAAAAAAGGTTGAAAAATAATATATTGTTATTATTATTAAATTAACTGTATCATCACTAATACTACTCTAATAAGATGAAAAAATTTATTTTTCTATTATTATTTATTTTATTTTTAATTACTTTATCCTTGTTTTTTAACTTGAAAATGTTGCAAACGGAAATGATAAAAGAAAAGTAAAAAAAAACATAAATATATTATAAATATTTAAAAGAAATAATAAATTTCATTTTCTTTTTCATATTTATACTATATATATATATATATATATATATATATATATTCTATCTACTACATTTAGAATTCATTGCAAACCTACTTTTCAACCTTTTTTAAAATACCTTTATTTTAATTCAAATTCTTACATTTATAATACAGTTGGATGAAAAAACAAACTGTAATTTTACATGTCATTTGGTTTTTAATAGAATATTAGATGCATGGTTTTTATTAAATTAAATCAATCAAATTTCCACTCTCATTACGTTATATTCTCTCAACCATTGTGTCCTTTCTAATTTTTTAAATAACTACTTTTTAACTGTAAATAACTGCCACCCCCTCAAAACCTATAAATACATCCCCTCACCCACCCCATATCCATCCATTACCATGCATGGTGAAAGGATGCGATCATAACAAGATGATGCTGCCATCATAATCTGCACCACCGCCAACATATTTGCATCCAATCACCATCACAACAACGAATGTTGGAGCGATGGGGTTGATGAACCGCACCAAAAAACTACCGACACGAACCGCAACGAAAAGTCACAAGGCCTCGAACCATAAACGATTCCCGCCGCCAGAGAATGATGGAGAAATTTACCGCCTTCACTTGAGTGAATATAATATGCAATTTCATACTCTTCGGTCGGAGAATGACGATGCCAAGATGTGCATACATTAGTTGAACCATTATTTAAGTAAAATTCATACTCAATTTTCAAATTATTTACATCATGATCTTAACTTTTGTCATGCACGGGTCACTTATAAATTAGCTTGATTTTAGCATAACCTGTTTGATTTGAGAAGATGCGACATCAAATATTTAAAACATTGTATTCTATCAGTGTTGTCATTTAGAATTTTTAAAGCATTATATATAGTTATATCAGAATTATAATATGCATATACTATCTCATTTATATCACACATAATTTGTTTTTTTTTCCAATCTCTCATTTATACACCAAAAAATACAATCAATTTGTTGTTCGATGAGAGATTTTAATATTTTTGTTCTCTTTATAAGTTGCTATATCGAGTAATGGTACCGTAATGATACTGTAAGAAAACGAATCACTACCGACTGAATTTCCGCCGCAACGCGCGGATTAATTTTGCTAGTAATATACATTTAAAATTACTTATGTTCATTAACTGAAAAAAAATAAAACGCAGTTGCGTTGATTTTTTTTCTCGACAATCAAGTATAAATTTTTATGAAAACAAAGTTGTGATGAAACTAGAGTTTTTATTTTCTAGTATCCTAAGTTATATGAGTGTTGGTACTAAATGGTATTGCGACAAACTAAACCAATTCCGACCGAATTACATTCATATTGGTAACTTTTTTCCGGAGTCGGCACCTACGTTCGTTTTCTTATGATTTCGCAGTTGCGTTTAATATTTTGTTGAAACATAATTGTTTTCTAAACAAAATGCTTTTTATATTGTAAGTTTTTCGATTATTAGTATCGTACTAGTACAAATTACGAACCGAATTCATTAATCCAATTCAAACTTTAAACACTCTTTACATAAAAAAAACAATTTGAAGAAACAGTAAATTAAAACAACAAAGATGATAAAAAAAACCCAAAATATAATAATGTTAAACGTTTCTTTTAAATCAATTTTGTAAGATAAAAAAAAATTGAAAACCGTTTTCAGAAACCAATCTTGATGATTCTGAAGAAAATAGGAAATTAATTAACATTTTATCCATCTTTTTTAAATAGAAAGTATTTATCTAATGTGAGAAAAGGTAATTTTACATAAAAAAAACCTATTTTAGTAAATATTTTTTCCCTATTGCCCATTTTGGTTAAGAAAAAAAAACTCCTCTGTGACATCTATTTGTTAAGCTAACCTAATTGGAGTACTAAGAAATCAACAACCCTTAAAACCTAATTGTTTAGGCAGGCCCGACAACAAATGAGACAACAATCACCTCCCCTCCCCCTTTTAAATTTGTTGCATCTGAACTAGGCAGGTTTTCTTCTCTAACATTGTCATTTTTGTTTTGATTCTTACGAGGCTCTTCTTGCTCTCTTGCAATATTCTTCGATCTCAACTTCGTTTTAACAAACACGTGCTTCTTGCGATCATTACACATCCTTACTTGGGCTAGATTCTCTTCCTCGACTGTCCTTTTTAATTCTTGAGCATTCTTACTTGCAGTTTGAACTCGTACATGGGTTATTATACTTCGTTCCAATCATGCTAGCTTGTTTGCAGAGACTTTCTATATTTAGGTTGATCTTGTACGATCAACTTTTGTTCCTTGTCAATTTCATCATAATCTTACACGTGTTGCCATTAGAATTAACAAAATCGTGGACAACCAAGTTCTATTCTCCATGCAGGTGGTGGCATTAAAATCTCGAAATGCATGAGACAACCAAGTTCTAGATATCAAGGGCATACTGGTTACTCTCTATAATGACACTCATATGGCATGTGTATATACAATATGTTATATGTGTATTATATATAAAGAAAATCTCACACACGTATCGGAGTAATTAGGATGCCGACATGAAACATGTGTACCCGTCCCCATGACTCGTTATCCCATCTATACGGTCCATTTTAATTTTCTTTTTGAAAAAAAAATTGCATGTGAAGACTTTCGAGAAGCTTAAAAACTGACTATGACCAAACACCTCTACTTGGCATTAATACTAACAATTAACAAATTACAATTCCGGCTTTTGTTCACAATCAAGCTACTCTAAGACTAAAAATTGCAATTTTTCCATCCCCACACTTGAGATTAACATTGCCCTCAATGTAACTTATATTTTCAAAAATAGATACAAAACAAGGGATGTTCATACCAATCACAATTAAGTAACAAATGACTACCCATCTCGGGATTCAAATAGAGTTGCACACCATAAAATAAAACACACATAGTTTTAAACATAGACACAAACACAAACACCAACCATACGAACTAAAAGTTCAACACGCCACCTGACCGCCCATAAACACAAATATAAAAAAGCCAACAAAATATAAAAGATAAGGAGAGACACATGGACCTGATCAGTAGATCGGCGAGTGCTCAATAATAAGGTGGATGCGGGTCACCAAAGATAGATCTCATGGTATCCGTAATACCAGAGAAGTTAAAAGCATCCAACGAACTGCCCGCACCAGTACCACGAGCTACATCCGCATGAGGATCCACCCACCTCGAATGATGAATCTGAGGTGGTGGATAGTGCGTACTCCCATCAAACTGTCCCAGAGTCGTGTAGTCAATCATTGGTGGATGGCTCATCCCGATGCCATGCCTCATGCGCTCATCTCTGGCGTTCATTCGCGTATCTGTCATTGATATCTTGCTGCCAATTATATGCATGAGTTTGATGGGACAACTCCATTCGATCATACAACCTCTAAGTCTCCCTCCGCTGCATCTCCGCATTCTTTTTCTGTTGATCAAACATATATACTGAAACTCACCACTCCAACTACCATAGACCAGTGGGCTCAACGCCTGAAGCCAGTCAACTATCCCAGAATCATCCTGAACCATCTCATGTGGGTGCTGAATTAGGGCCTGTTGAAGCTGCCCCGCCAAACTTCCACCCTGCTCACTTCCAACTGTACCTCGTGTAACATGATGACCCCGACTACCAGGAAGAAACACGCATGTTCCTCGATCACATTCTCCCCATGACCACTCTTCGGTGCCCTCATTTGCATCTGTGTATCAAAGTGTTGGATATAAACATATCCCCCATACTCGTGGTAAATAAACCTGTATTTCTGCAATTGCTCTTTATCAAAAGGGCTAAGATTCTTTTCAACCGTGGGTGTATCCGCTCGAATAGCTCCATTTTCCTTCAACAATGCTGTAATCAGACAACAGTGTGGTACGATTAACTTTGCCTTCGATTCTCTTGCCATCCAAATGTTCATCATGACCAAATACCGGTAAGAAATCTTCGGTGTACCCGTCATCAATGCATATAACACCGGAATTTCCCATTTTCGAATTTGAGTTTTATCACATCGCCTTGGCATGACTATGAATCACCAAACTCAACAACACTCTCACTTGCATCTTCAAATTATTTCGCATCATCGTATGAGCAAATCCCGGTTTAAAAAGCTCAATTTTCATTCTCTCATACGTAGGACGTTTTTCTGGGTTCACATACAATTCCTCCTCCGAAGGATACACATAAGTTGCCGATGGTTTCGAATCGAATGGTGCTATACAACGCAAGATTTACAATGACATAAGCACCTCTTGTTACTTGCCCTTCCAATCAACCTCATCGTCTTTGGCGGATTATCCCCAATCAACTCTCAATGATGCAACCCATTTTTTAATATTGTCTATATAAATTTCTTATCCTCACGATCATAGCACTTAAGAGCCGCTTCCCAACCCAAATTCTAAAACATAGTCACAATACCAAACAGCCTCAACTGATTCTTCTTCACATGTTTTTCACACATAAACCCATCTCTCTTGTTTTTCAGTTTGGCTATTTCATCATTATATAACTTTGCATGCCAATACATATCCATTCCCGATAGAGGGCCACCCCCCAAGTGGCTTAAGGGGAGGCACCATCCATTCATCTTCGTATTGCTCTTGCGTTGGGTCCTCCTCATCCTCGTCATCTCGTAAAATCAATCTTCGTTTGGGCGAAGGCGGTGGGTCAGCCGACGATGAGGCAACCTTTCCCTTGTTTCTTGACGGGTTCTTCCTTGTGTCACCAGTCCTTCCCATCCTACACAATCACAACCAACCAAACAATTCAAGTCAACCGACATATTCAAAATAATAAATCCCCCAAAACTTCCCCACACTTGTTGTTGGTTATGGGTATATGACTTGCTACCTTAATGATTATAATTACTACTTCAAACTATACTTGCAAAGGTTTGATATATTCAATTAACCCAAATGCTTACGTTAATTTTATAAACACCAATCAAACTATTATCAACTTTCATCTTGTAAGATTCAACAAGTCAGCATAACCAAATCATTATAATCAATGTCCCCCATATTCCAATCCCCTAAGAAGATCTATCATACAAGCATGGAGGAATTACTCTCATAACAATCCCTAATCTCTATCATCATCCATAATGTAAAAATTGAAACTTTATCACATACCTTAGAAATCTTCAATCAAAATAAGTGGAATACATACCTTTTTAGTGATGAAAGAATATGTACTAAGCTTCAATTACAAGAAAAAAACACATAAAATTGAAAATTCCCAAACTTGGTTCTTAGGGTTCTTCACACTCAACACGAATACGGGAAAAATCGAGAAGGAATTAACGAAAACCAACACCAAACGTGAATTTCTCTCACAAAAATAATAAGAATAGTGCCCGGAATCAAAGGATTTTGTTAAGAACTGAGGGAGTTAGAGAAGTGGAGATGGAGGGTTTATGAATTTTTTGTTTTCTTTGGGAAGAAGAAGAAGAAGAAGAAGAAGAAGAAGAAGAAGAAGAAGAAGAAAGTTAGGTAAAATATGTGGTTGTAATAAAATTATTTTTTTTCTCGGAAATTTACGGAACCCCGACCGTAGTCTACGGCCGGGGCGCCGTAGATTGTGGTCCCTTTGTGTGATCCAGACCCCGTAAGGCAGTGACCTAAGCCCGAAGCCTACGAACTGGCCGTAAGCTACGGCTGGCTAGCCGTAGGCTATGGCAGCTATAATAACTCTTTTTTTACCAAGAAAAAATACGCTGCCTCCCGAGAAGCGCTGAATTTAAAGTCTACAGCCTGATGTTACATGCCCTTAACAGTCGGCTGAATATGACGGAGCAGCAGCTATAAAGCTCACCACCGACTCATGTATGCTCTTATTCAAATTCGTGTGTTTCAAATATGGTTTCAACCGATGCCCATTCACTACCTGCCTTAGATGATCGTCAAAATCTTCAATTTCGACCTCGCCAAACTAACAGACACGCTTCACCTGATATGGTCCCATCCATTTACTCTTTAACTTACCCGGGAACAATTTTGCTCTCGAGTTGTATAACTAGACCCGCGGTCCTTCTTCAAAAGTCTTCCTCTTGATCTTGACATCATGCACTTGCTTCATTCTGTCTTTATATGCTAACGCACATTCATAAGCTTTATCCCGCAGCTCCTCTAGCTCACATATATTCATCTTCCTTTCTTTACCTGCACACTCATAATCTAAATTAACATTTTTCATGGCCCATAATGCACGATGGGTGAGTTCCATAGGTAAATAACATCCTTTCCCATAAACCAACCGATAGGGGGTTGTACCAATAGGTGTTTTAAAAGCAGTACGGTAAGCCCATAAAGCATCATTTAATTTTGTTGACCAATATTTTCAATCGGGCCTTACCGTCTTTTGTAAAATTTCTTTAATTTGTCTATTAGATACCTCCACCTGACCACTCGTTTGAGGATGATAGGGTGTGGCTATTCGGTGGTTCACGCCATACCGTTTAAGTAATTTTCCAAAATTAAAGTTTTTAAAATGAGAACCTCTGTCACTTATAATAACGTGAGGAACGTCAAATCTCGTAAAAATATTTGTTTGGACAAACTCACAAACAACGGAATGGTCGTTTGTTTTGGTGGCGATTGCTTTAGCCCATTTTGAAACATAATCAATCGCCACTAAAATATAATAATTCCGAATGAATTTGGGAACGGGCCCATAAAATCAATCCCCCAAACATCAAAGATGTCGACGACGAGGATTGGTTGCATGGGCATCCCGTTCCTTTTGGAAATGCTACCTAACTGTTGACATCTCACACAGTTCTTAGCATATTATGCTGCATCTTTAAATAAACTAGGCCAATAAAAACCACAAGCTAAAATTTTATGACCCGTTTTCTGCCCGCTGAAATGTCCACCGCATGCGGGTGAGTGTGCGTGTGACAACACGCTTCGAATCTTCTCATCTGGAATGCATCTCCGATAGACTTGATCATCCCCAATCTTAAACAAGTCCGGGTCTTCCCACACGTGTTGCTTGACCTTAGACATAAATTGATGTTTCTTCTTCTTGGGCCAAAAATCTGGAATGGTACCTGCAACAAGAAAATTAATGATATCAGCATACCGTGGTAAGGTAGAAACAACAAACAATAGCTTGTCCAGAAATGATTCATTTATAGCCCTCATGTGTTCTTCCTCTTGACACGTTAGTCTAGATAAGTGATCAGCTACCACGTTCTCGCTTCCTTTCTTATCACAAATTTCCACGCCAAACTCTTGGATCAACAAAATCCATCTAATAAAGCACGGCTTAGCATCCTTCTTCTCCATCAGATACTTAACAGCGCTGTGATCTGAAAACACAATAACCTTGCTCCCACAAATATAAGATCTAAACTTATCCAATGCATATACTACTGCAAGCAACTCCTTTTCCATAGTTGTGTAGTTTATTGGAGCATCGGAGAGAGTTTTGCTCGCATAGTGTATGGCAACGGGTTTCTTGTCCACCCTTTGACCCAAAACAGTCCCGACTGCATAATCACTTGCATCACACATAATTTCAAATGGAAGTGATCAATCAGGTGATAGCAAAATCAGCGCTTCAACCAATCTGTTTTTAAAAACGTTAAATGCATTTAAACAATCTTTATAAAAAACAAATGGTACATCTTTTAAAAGAAAATTACACAACGGTTTTGTGATGACACTAAAACTTTTTATGAACCGTCGGTAAAATCCGGCATGTCCCAAAAATGATTGGATTCCTTTAACATTAGTAGGCTGTGGCAAATTAGATATAACAATAACTTTAGCCCGGTCAACCTCAGTCCTCCTACTTTTGATGACATGTCCTAAAACTGTTCCCTCTTGAACCAAGAAATGGCTCTTTTTCTAACTTCAGACCATATTCGTTTCTGCACATCTGTTTAAAACCTTTGTTAATTCGTTTAAACATGAATCAAAAGATGAGCCGAAAATAGAATAATCATCCATAAAAATTTCAAGTGATTCCCCAACCATATCTGAAAAGATACTCATCATGCAACTTTGAAAGGTGGCCGGGGCATTACACAAACCAAAAGGCATTCGCCTAAATGCGAAAGTACCATATGGACATGTGAAAGTGGTCTTATGTTGATCATCGGGCTGAATAGAAATTTGATTGTACCCCGAGTAGCCATGTAGAAAGCAATAAAATTTATTACCTGATAATTATTCTATGATTTGACCAATGAACGGTTGAGGGAAATGGTCTTTAGATGTCTCGGCGTTTAACTTCCGGTAGTCAACGCAAATTCGCCACCCGATCACCCGTCGGGTAGCAATTTCCTCACCTTTCTCATTACGGGATATCTGAATACCCGCCTTCTTTGGAACCGTTTATGTTGGACTTACCCAAGTACTATCCAAAATTGGGAAAATAATTCCCGCATCCAACCACTTCAAGACCTCTTTCTTAACAACTTCCCTCATATTTGTATTTAACCGTCTTTGTGCATCATGTGCAGGTTTCACCTCAGGATCCGTGATAATCTTATGCATCATGGTAGACGGACTAATTCCCTTCAAGTCCACAATCGTCCACCCAATTGCCACGTTATTCTCTTTCAACACTTCCATCAAAGCCTTTTCCAGATCTTCTTATAAGTTTGAGGCGATGATGGCAGATAACATATTGTTTTCTCCCAAAAACATATATTTGAGGTGTTTTAGGAGTTCCTTTAACTCAATTGCCGGCAGACTCTCAAGTGAAGGCCTCAACTTAGAGTTCCTGATACTTGCAACATAAATTTCAACTTCTCTTTCTTCTTTTTCTAACTGATGTGAATGCTAAACTGCTGACCTGCAATAAATAACACATTCCTCTATGGCATCTTCCTCATTTTCATGAGGATTTAACCCGTTAATGTTTTTAGCCGAGAAGCGTTCATCACTCACCAGAGGGTTAGAAACGTTTGAAAAACCATTCAACCTAAGATTTTTATTCCCAAAAGCCATGTCTACTCCTCCGGTTCTACAGTTTATTAAAGCACTTGTGGTTGCCAAAAAGGGCCTACCGAGAATCACGTTCGGTTGCCATTTTGGGTCAACTGTGACATAATCTAGAACCTTAAAGTCGACCGGGTAATAAAAATCCTCGATCATAACAATCACATCAGTAACAATTCCCCTAGGAAGCTTAAGTGTTAAATCGGCTAACACCACGGTGGTGTCGGCTTTTCTAAGTGGACCAAAATCATATTGATCATATAAGCTTCCCGGGAGAATACTCACCCCTGCTCCAAGATCTAATAACACCCTCGTCATTTTAAAATCAAACACTTGAATGGGTATTATTGGCATCCGTCAAAACCGAACTCACATTAGCCGTTAAATCGACCTGTTTATGCATCTTATGAGTTCGTTTTTGAGTACACAAGTCCTTCAAATACTTAGCATATGCGGGGACTTGTTTACTAGCATCAATGAGGGGTAAATTAATTCTTACTTTCTTAAAGACCTCCCACATTTCCTCCTATTGTGGGCACCTCTTTTTTGGTGATGATGTTGCGGGATACACCAATGCCTGAGGAAACAGAACGATTTACCCGTGGGCCCCGTCTCCTTGGAGGTTGGTGTTCCTTTTTCTTTTACCGAATCCTTTAAGTTTTTATTAATTAATTTTTCGATTTATTTATTGGTATAATTTTCACCTCATCATCACCGTTCCCATTTCGCCCAAAGTCTTCCACCACTCCTTCAACGAAGGTTGATGATGGATTCACCCCGTTATCATAAACCTTTCAATTCCTAAGGTACTTATCTGTTTAACGTGGGTGTTCTTTCCACTTGAAGAATTGTTATTCTGATGGCTAGGATTCTTCAAGGTGTCACTCGGTAATTTGGATGGATTTCTCTTTAGGCTTGCCATTTCTTCTGCCAGTTGACTCACCTGTTTAACCCTTTCAACATTTGACTTCTCTTGAAGCTCCAACAGCTGATTCAAAGCCTTAATTTGAGTCTCTTGATTTATATTCTGAATCTCGTGATCTGCCTTCATTTGTTTCAATAAGTTCATCAGATCCTTAATAGACTCCTCTTTATTACCCGAGGATTTCCTTGCCCATGCTGATAACTCTTTTGATAACCCTTATTGTAACCCACTAGAATCTCTCTGATTGTACCCACTCTGAACACTGCCCGAACTATTCCCATATTGTTTTTGGTTCGACTAATAATTTATCTTCTGAGAACTATCCTAAAAATTCGGAATCTGCTGCGTGTTCGGGTTTCCATAACTGAAGTTCGGGTGATTCCTAAGGCCTGGATGATAAGTATTCAAACTCATATTATTGTATTTCCTTTCACCCTGCACATAATTGACTTCCTCTTCCTCGGTTTCTTCATCGTGTGCAACCCCACAACATGCAACCTCATGCCCTAACTCCCCACAACCTTCACACACTGGATATGTTTTTCCTAATTTCCCCGCTCCTTGTAGACCTACAACCAACAACCTATCCATCTTCTTTTCCAGCCTATCCATTCTGCCATCAGACCCTTGACTTTCAACTGCTTTTACTACCGCTCTTTTTTCCATCCTGTTCGACTGTGCTTGCCTCTTTGAATTATTTGCATGTCTCTCCAAATTCCCCCAATCCACATTTTCATCGTTTGCAATAAGGATCCATTCGTGGTGGCATGAAGATCACGAACATTATCATTTGAGTGACTATCATGGAATGCCTTTAGTAATTCCCATAAGGCGATTCCATGACGCGGACAAGTTGTCAACAATCGTTTTTATCTTTGAAAGGTTTCATCTGTGATTTGCTGAAAATTTCAAATGTTGTTTCGAGCCTCGGTGGTTCTCTTTGGTGTATAATATTCATCTAAAAATTGTTGCGCCAAGCCCCCCCCCCTATTGTAAATACTCGCTGATGGCAAAGATAAGAACTATTGTTTCGCTGCATCTTTCAAACTGAACTGGAAGACTACCATCTTCACTTCTTCCACGGTAGAACCTTGACTCGATATAAGTGCACATATCGAGTTAAAATCATTCAAATGCATGTATAGTTCTTTAGTAGCCTTTCTATGAAACGCAGGTAACCTTGTCAAACTGTTCTGCCTCACTGAAAAAGTCCTCCCACGTCTGACCGGAATATGATCGGTAGATGATTCGTGGCCAATTGTGGGATGAATTGGCTCTGAACTCCCCTGACTGCTGGTGGGACAAATGCTCTTGGGACTCCGTCATCAAAATCATAATACGGTGCCTGCTGTTCACGGTTTGGTGGGCATCTTTGTGCTCGATAACTCTGATTTTCTGGATGATTCTGACGAATTTATTGGTCATCACGGATATCTTGTTGCTAATACTGTCCCCCGTGTTCATCTCTAAATTCATCCTCATCCTCAAAATCGAAACCAAAATCATCCCCTATATGCCAATTTCCCACCCGTGCACGAGCTTGATTAATCTCAGGTCTTTCCTCTTTAAAATCAGCTTGTCTTTGATGGTTTAGAGGGGCGGATCTAATTGACAAGTTGCCATCCATGTTATACTTCCTCTTGGGGTTACGGTTGACTTCTCCTTGGTTTAACAAATTGCGGTTTCTGTCACGGTTAACGTTTGGGTTTCGGTTAGGTGGTAGGTTGTTTTGAGGATCTGGTTGTTCTTTGCTGTTTTGGTCTTGGCTATATGGTGGGTAATCATTCGGGTGTCTTCTGTTTCGAGTACTCATGGTTTCTGCTTTTGGTGTTATGACTTCAAGTATTCGGTTTAATTTGGGTTTCTAAGCTGCTCGGTATCTCCTCGTTGTTTTCTCAATTTCTGGATCAAACTGTAGCGGCTCTTTCTCACGGGAATACCTCGTATGCATCAACTTGTAATGTTACCTGCATAGACAAAAACAATAACACCCCGCGTAAAATCATCAAAGAAATAATTCAAAACAAAATATTAAAAACTAAGCTAAACTAGCACTTTGCGCGTTGATTCCCAGGAAACGGCGCCATTTTGATCGATTTCGAAGGTCAACCAAAAATATTTATAAAATACCTTTACTAGCAAGGACAAGTAAGGTGTCGAATTCACAGGGAATCAGTGGAAAGTGAAAGTGAAACTAAAATTTTATTATGAAATAATTAAAGTGGACAGACGATGTCAAACGGTTTAAATGAGTAGTCTGTAAACAATAATATGAAAATAACCAAACTCTAGGGTTTGGGTTTCAAAGCGAGTTAGAAAATTGATAAAATTCTTAGGACGATTTCTTGTTAAAATATGTAAACCAAAAGACTTAACGATTGGCTATGTTGTAAGTCAGAACTGAATCCGAACAATTGACACAACTTAATGAAAATCATTTGATTGTCGGTTTTAAGTTTTGAAATAAAAACTCAATAATATAGTTAATGATAAACGGGTCAATGTCGAAAGAACTTAATCCTAATTGTTGATGACCACAAATCGATTAACTAATAAAGATTAAGCAATCAATTATTTTAAAACCGTTTAAGAACACAAACAAGCATGGATAATTGATCAACCAAATGATTAACCAATTCCAAATCCAAAGTTAAAGTTTAAAGTATCAAAAACCTAACATACGATTCAAGCCTACACCCAGAGATGGTTATGAAGACTTTAGCCTTGCATCTAGATCTTCATTCTCGTGATTATGATGTTGGGGAAGGATTGCATGGATGAATCTTGTGATTAAAATATGTTATGGTGGTGAAATGTAGCCTCCAAGATTTCTCAAAACTGATGGATAATGAATGAGTTCGACCTTAGTGTTTTTTATATGTTAAATATAGAAGAAAATCACCCAAAACCCAATTTCCGTCAGACCCGGCCGTAAGCCAGGCCGCCGTAGCCTACGGATGGGTAGCTGTAGCCTATGGATAGGCCGTAGGCTACGGTTCTTGATTTCTGGCTTGCGAACCATCAAGCCATAATTTACGGCCTGTGAGGTGTAGCCTACGGCTTGCCCTGCCCCAACTTTTCGTTTTCTCGTTTGTCGTGCCCCAACTTTCCGTTTTCTCGTTTTCTTGATTCTTGATCGCATGGTTAAGCTTCTGATCATCTCTCTTCATATAATCTCAATTCCTCCATCCTTAAATGCCCTAAATTAGCTCCATTAAGCTTTGCACACCTGTTAACACAAAAACACTCAAAGTACTCGTGTTCGATATATAAAAACACTTAGCATACACGAAATTAAACACTTAATACACATTCTTTTACCCACACATCAGTGATGATTTCCCGTTTTTTCCTTCCAATTAGAACCTAACCCTTTCCCCGTTTGTCAACAATATCCATATTTGAATTTCACCTTCCCCATAACCCATTTATTAAGTTCCACTCATTAAGTTCATAGATATAAGACTGATTACGTGTAATGTGATTTGATGGTTTGTTGTCTAGATACCAAGTGTCTTTCTCCATTGGCTCTATTTCAAAATTGTCACAGCCCCCGACCCCTATACCCCAGCAGAGGATCTGTGAACGTTGAGTGTGGTATTGGTGTTTATTAAAATAAATTTGCAGCGGAATATTTTATCGGTACCGTAGTAAGGAAAAATGATCAGAATTATAAAAGCACCATGATTCTTAATTTATAAACTAGGAATAAAACCCATTTTTATACAGACATAAGTTTTATAGGGATCAATCCTAATTTACAAAACACGCTTCTTTATTCTGGTGACAAACCACTTATTTAAGCTGGAAGCCCGCATACATCATTCCTTAGTCTCTAACAAGTCACCGGAAACATGTTTAAAAATATTTGATCAGCAGGAAATACTGTTGAGTACATTCATCTAAAAATGACACATTTTACAGTTACAACATTAAGATGTTTATACACCTGCTTCATTACAAATTACTGAAATGTACTTGTCACTCGACAGTATCTATGATTGTGGTCATATTATTTACTGGCTAACATTTGTCCAATAAGTAACGTGTAATAGCCTAGTAGGCAAGCCTTGTACACAAAGCCCCACAATACCACTAGTTACCATCTCGTAAGTCTACAGAGACTTAATAACTGTAATGTACTTTAAAATCCTTTGAAATATATTTGAAAGTGTTTGGATTATCTGTCATGAGTTAACACGTTATAAAATCATCATGACAGTATTGAAAAACTAGTTGTCTCACACAAATGTGAGTTGTACAAAGGCTCGAATGCACCTTGTAAGTTTATAATTAGCGAGTGCATCCTGGTAATAAACACCTAGGTTACACGATGGCACAATGTCTTACCTTGTACAGACAGAGCTTTTAGATTCGTGTATAAAAATTTCTATCGATCAGAGAGGGTATCGTTACGACTACTCGGGGGTATTATACCAGCATCTAAATATAAGAAAAAGTGAGAGAGAAATCAGATTTGGGGCAAGAATATGAAGTATGGATTCCAACCTATTTATAATTGAAACTGGGTCAGTTCGCGTAGCGCTAATCAACACCTAATAAACACTCCGCGTAGCGCAAACGGAATATAGGGTTGCCAAGTCAGCCCTAGCTAGTCCACGTGTCACTGTTGCGTGACTCTATGTTGCGTAGCGTGAAAGACAAAAGATTTTTTGGATAACTGATAAGGCTTCCCGTATTGCGATGGAGCTTGAATGAATTTTTTCGCGTAGCGCAAAGGATCAAGTTTTCAAAAACACTAAGGTGACTCTTGGCGTGCGAAGTGCAAAATGCACCATCAAAGCACCACGTTGCGTCCATCGCACTTCGCCCGCTAGGACCACTAGGTGTGATTTGTCTTATAAGAATATTATCATATAAACTAGCCTTCTTGTAAAGAGCTTACTAATTTTATAATCTAGCGACGTGGGACAAGAACTCACTTTCTTATTTATACCTAGGTGGAAGGATTCCATTTTCTTTCCTTCACCAATATGGGATGAAATTTACTTCTTTTCTTTTCTTAACATTTTCTTTTGCTTATTTTATGGGTTGTTATACAAATGCTTTGCAACCTCCTTTTCTTTACTTAGAAAAATTATTTCTTGATGACATCTCATCATGAATAAAGCGCCTTCAGTGTTATTGGTTTTGTCTATGTGACGTGCTTGAATGTATACTAATATATAAATTAAACTAGTTTTTAGCCCGCAGGTTACGCGGGTTACTTGAAGTTTTTTTATTATCAAAAATATATGTTAATGTTGTTATATTTTAAAAACTAAAATTGTGTTAATAATATTATGTTTCTAATGGTCTATTAAAGACTTATTCCACCAAACATAGAATACTCGGGTACTGAAGTTTGTTTGAGTTTGAACTATGCTCATAGAAGTCCTTATAATAAATTATTTAACTTCTCAGAAGTATGCTTAAGATCTTCTTATTGTATCTTTGCTCAACCCACCAAATCATTTGAAAATTTGGCTTAAGCTTGGATATGTCAAGTGTTTGCTCTAATACAAACTGTGCTCAACTGAAGAACAACTTTTCTCGACTAACTGCAGCTTGGTCGAAGCTTGACACTTAACCTCACTCGAATAAGCTACCTTGCTCGAGTAAGTAAATACCTTGCTCGAAGTGTCTGGTTTTCTCGAGTTCCATTGTATATCTTGAAGATAACCTTACTCGAATAAGATATCTTGCTCAAATAAATACCTTGCTTGAAGTGTCTGGTTTGCTCGAGTTCCATACTTAGCATATTTCTAAGGTGGTTGATTTTAACTTCATGGTTTAAGTTATATATTTTTTACGTTTGTTAAAAATGTTTTCATGTTTGTGGGCTTTTATATATTCTGATGTATGTTTTTATTGATTTGTAATGTTTTGTGATTATGTGGGATTTATATTTTTCGTAATGGATCGTTTAAAATTTGTTTTCATGGGTGTAAGGCCCCGTTACCGGTGCCCTACTTTGGACGTTGGATTTACTCATAAACACAGTTCTAAATATCATAGTTAATTTAAAACTTTCATGGAATATAAAAACTTTAACCATAATCTATTACATGACTTTCAAATTTTATCTTAACAAACATTCATAGTCATATAACATAAAACATAGTCTTTAAAACATTATAACATTTCCTTGAGATTCCAGTATCTTCAATTCCATGGCATGTGTCCTCATCAAGCGAGCTGCCTCATTCTACTCACATACGTGCATACTAAAAGTCAATTACGCTGAGTGAGTTCTAGTTAATCATACATTATACAATACATACACTTACCTTCAATTATGCATCCGAAGATACACAATTATTACTTTACTAATTTACTTTCATTACATACATTCATACATACGTTCATACTTTATTACTTCTATATTATATACTTATTGTCCTTTCTATCTCAAATATTATAAGGGTCTGATCACTTCCTTTTCTATCTCAGATATTATTAGGGTCTAATCCCTCTTTCCTTGTCTATCTCAGATCTTATTAGTGTATGTTCACTTACTTGTCTATCTCAGATATTATTAGGGTCTGATCTCTCTTTCCTTCTCTATCTTAGATATTATTAGGGTCTGATCACTTACTTCTCCATCTTCGTGCATGCTGTCTTTCCATACCCGTAACATACATATACTTTCTTTAATCGTTTCATACATACTCATAAGTCATACATATATCTATCATACACATTCATGTTTCATATACATACCTTCCTTGTCAATACGTGCAATATCCGAAGATCGTTCACATACCGACAAACTTTCATTCACATTCAAGACATATATAAATAACATATAAATAATACATGACATACACTTACCATTTAAGGTAAGTGTATAAACTATCACATCGAGTATGCAAACAGTCCCGAAAACATAACAAGGAATGGGGCTAGAAACTCACCTGGATCCTGTTACGTTTTCCGTTTATCGTTAATCCTCTCCTTAACTGAGCTCGACTGACTGTACATTAATTACACGTATCAATACTTGTCCTAATTATATTGCTCATATTTTAGCCAAAATAGCTAAGTCTGGTCTAATCTAATGGTCTTGTTTTAGATTACAATCTACTTAGAATATTTTATTCCTTAAACCCTAATGTATTTGAATACAAGGTATTCAATTTATTTGTCATTCTTTTCTTTCCTTATGTTCTTTTAATGCATACTATCATGGGTGTATATATATATATATAACGGGTTACACCATGCATGCGGATACATGTATATTTGATTATGTGCATGTATTCGAGTCGCGTGTCATCGAATGTATCCAGGTAATCAAATAAAACCATTTATGCGAGTTTACGGATGTATTCGATTTTGATTATTGTATTCGAAACTCTTAATGTAATCGAATAAGTATAATGTACACGAGTTCATTATGTATTCGAAATGTATGTATGCATTCAAGGTTTACAATGCATGCGGGTCTCCAAATGTATTCCAGTATGTGTATGTAAGCGAGTCCCCCCATGTAATCTACCGCAAAGTAATCCGGTTCTCAATGTAATCGAGTATCCTTTTGTATGCGAGTATATATGTATATAATGTATTCGAGTTCAACTAGTGTAGTCGAATTTTATACAATGTATGCGAGTTTGTTCTTTGTAATCGATCCTATACTTTGTAACTGGATTCATACTTGTAATCGATCATATTCTAACCGAACGTGCCATTGTATGCGAACTTAAATGGTGTAATCGATTATGAGCCGTGTAATCGAGTTTCCATTTATGATCGATCTTAATGATGTAATCGAATACATCATTGTATTCGAACGAACTGTTGTAAGAGAATACATGATTGTATTCGGGTTAGCCTTGTAATCGATTACAACAATGTAATCGAGTGTTATGTTGTAATCGACTTTTCCCTTGTAATCGACCATGTAATTGTAATCGAGTGAGTTGTTCATATGTAATCGAACGGGCTGACCGTTATGGTCCGTTTATCATCGTTTTTATTATATTTCATAACTTTAGCACCTCATTATGGTTCGGTATTAACCCCTAAGCATTTCTTTAACCGTTTCGGCCAAAATTCGACCCGATTGACCATAAAGCTTGAACCTTTATGGCTAAAAACGTTCAAGGCAAGATCTAGGGTTTCTTTTATGAACCGTTCATGACCATGAGTTCATTAAGTCCATTTTAATCATCAAGTTTGTGTCTTTATGACTTATCTAGACCCGATCTACTCTAGGTTTGAGTTTCATAGCAAACTGTCTATAAAAACATAACCTTTAAATATCAAGAACGTACCTTTACTCGTTTTTAGGTTATGGTTTAGCTTGGTGATGAACTACAACCTTGCATCTTGCTTAAATATCCAAGATCTATCAAGAATAAATGTTCGTTTGGTCTCGGTTCTTCTCTTCTCCTTACGGCCATAAGTATGGAGGTGTGTGTGTGTGTGTAGAGAATAATGAAAGATAGAAATGAGGATTTAGGGTTTTAGGGAGGTTTAAGGGGATATTTATACCCTCTTAAGCCCATGGACCTAAGGCCCATCCCATCCCTTATTCCATCTTTAATCACCCAAGTCCATACACTTTATAATATTTAATCTTAATTAAATATTGGCACACGATAAACGAACATATATCCTTTTATTTATTATTATTAAATTCAGGATGTTACAAGTCTTCCCTTCTTAAAGAGGTTTCGTCCCCGAAACCTAACTATCATCTAAACAAAGCAGGGTAAAACTTGCTCATTTCTTCCTCGACTTCCCATGTAGCATCCGATCCCTTGCGGTGCTTCCATATCACCTTCACTAAGGGTATAACCTTATGACGAAGTTGATTCTCCTTGCAGTCAACTATCTCGATCGGTTGCTCAATGTAGTTCAACTGTTCATCAACCACAATGTCCATCAATGGCACATGAGACGTGTCATCAGCCAGACACTTCCTTAGATGAGAAACATGGAAGGTTGAATGAATTCCTTCTAATTCCTCGGGTAAATCTAGTTTATAAGCCACTTCACTCACGCGATCCACGATCTTAAATGGTTCAATGTACCTCGGACTCAACTTTCCCCTCTTCCTAAAATGAATGATCCCATTCCAAGGCGAGACCTTGAGCATCACGATGTCACCAACGTTAAACTCGATCGCTCGTCGCCGCTTATCGGCATATGACTTTTGACGGTCTTGAGTAGCCTTCATCATTGCCTTGATCTGGTCAAACTTTGAAGAGGTTTCTTGCCCAACCTCTAGGCTTCCCATTTCTTTCTGACGAATCTCTCCCCAACAAACTTGAGTTCTACAACGTCTCCCATATAACATTTCAAACGGCGGCATACCAATACTTGAATGGTAGCTGTTGTTATAGGAGAAATCTGCCAGATGCAGATGATCGTCCCAACTTCCTCCAAAGTCTAATACACAAGCACGTAGCATATCCTCAAGGGTTTGGATTGTCCTTTCAGACTGTCCATCTGTTTGAGGATGATACGCAATACTAATGTTCAATCTTGTTACCATATCTTCATGGAACTTCTTCCAGAATCTCGAAGTGAATCGAGTATCTCTATCAAACACAATCGACAATGGCACTCCATGCTTAGTCACCACTTCCATAATGAACTTTCTGACGAGATAGACTCTCGTATAGGCAGAAAGTGATCACTTTTGGTCAAACGGTCCACTATCACCCAAATGGTATCATGATGCTTAGTTGTACGAGGTATCTTAGTTATGAAATCCATGGTGATGTGTTCCCATTTCCATTCAGGTATCTCCAAAGGTTGCATCTTTCTATAAGGCTTCTGGTGTTCGGCTTTGACTTGTAAACAAGTTAAGCACTTACTAACATAATCCAGCACATCATTTTTCATTCATGGCCACCAATTGTCTTTCTTCAGATCTTGATACATTTTGGTGGATCCTGGATGAATTGAATACCTTGACTTATGAGCCTCATCTAAGATTTAACATCCCCAAAATTTTGGTCCAAATTTGACAACTTAGTAAAGTTGAAGGATTAAAATTATTCTTTAAATTAAGTAATAAGAAAATTTAATAAATAAAATTTGATCATTTTATAAGGAAATAAAAATATTCCATAAATTAAGTCAACTTATGTTAAGGATATGGAATAAGGAAATTCCATCCCACATGAAAAGAAGGAATAAAGTGGAAGCATTCTACATGGGTATAAATAAGAAAGTTAAAAACCATCCCACATGAAAAGTGGGAAAGATTTAGAAGCTCTTTATAAAGAGATAAAATTCCATAGTAATATTATTTTATGCCTAGCATACATCCAGTAATCCTAGCAGAGGGTGCGAAGCACCCGACGCGCACGCGCACGGGCTCGGGCGCTGGGCGCAATGTGGCGCTTTGATGGCGCACTTTGAACTTCGCACGCTCGTATCTCCGTGAGCCTCTTGAGAGCCGTCTTAGTATTTTTGGACAATAGGAGTTAGATCCAGACATGACAAGCTATCAAAGGCAAGGGACCAAAAGTGAAAATTTAAGTCCAGCATGTCATCGCGATACGCGATGAGCCCAGAACAAATGTCATAGCATAATACGATGAACCTTGATGACTCAACAGACCACGTGTCAGCACGTGGTATGGCGGCGGAGAATATACGGTGCCGCGATACGCAACGGGATTACCAAGACCCCATCGCGTATCGCGATGGGCTGAGAAATCAGCTATAAAAGGGAAGGGCATGACATTCACTTCTCACACAAATTCACTTTCTCTCTACCTCAGTTTTTGTGCCTTCGATCCCCGTGTCGTTTCTCAAAGTACGTGTCGACCAGTCCCGACAACCGACGCACCTCGTTATGCGTGTCAAACCTTGTAAATCGTGTCGATCCTTGTAAAGTGTGCCAAGCTCTGAAGTTCTTCCGATTTGAACCATAATACACGACGTAGAGTAGAGGTACTGCTCGTACAAGCTTAGACATATATAAACTCCGAATACCCGTGTAAGGTAGGGGTTCTGCCTAAGTCATTATTTTATTATTATATTATATGGCTTAGACCATAGTCAGGGGTATAGCCAAAACCTTGATCATAATTATGTTTACATAAGCTTTAAACATACAAAGGATTATAGTAATGTTTCTTTACAATTAAGAAACACATAATTTTTCATTCATAAGGATATAGTCAAAATATAGTTTCTTCACGATTAAGAAACATGGAATTTTATATATATGGAATATAGTTAAAACATTTTTTCTTCATGATTAAGAAACATAAGATTTTACATACAAAGCTAGCAGTCAATAAATGTTTCTTCTTGAAGGAGAAACAGATTATAGATGTTTCCTCATGAAGAAGAAACTCAACATATGATTGGTAAATAAACAGAAAGACTACAAGTCTAAATATTTTATTCAAACAAATGATTAATCAAGGTTTAAAGCTATCAAGACTAAAGGTCTGTAGCCGGATCAAAAGACGATCCAGATATTTATATAAACCTATTTTATTATAGGTCAATCATACATTCATTCATAAAGGTTTTCAAACGAGATCACCACATCATTCAGAACAGACAATCACAGGTGAATACGTTAAACCTTTACAAGCAGTCAAAACATATTTATACTCTAATAGATGAACGAGTTGTTTATCTTAAAGAGTTAGTCAACATTTACATGAGATTACGTGATATCTAAAACGTTATAATACAAGATAGAAAATAAAATCAACTCAGACCAATTACACATGTATCTGGATCCAAACAAAACTGTTCAGCCTAAACAGTCAAAGGCTACGTGGCTGCAGGCTAACAGTCATAACCAGTTCTTCATTAAGGGCTACGTGGCTTGAAGAACTTTTGTGTGTGTAGGGCAGTGGTACAAATACCAGAAGTAGAAATATTTCTGCTGAGCTTGTCAAGAAAACTATATTTGTATTGTAACGGTAATTTAAATATTTTTAGAGTTAACATTCACCAGCATATCGCTGACGTATTTTCCCCCACATTACAGGAAAACAGAAAAGCACAGGTAGCAAGAAATTATAGTAATTCATGAAGATAGACGCTCGCAAGGTAGAGATGGCTCAGTTTTAAATCATTAAAATATTGAAAATAACATTTAAACAAGTTGTATAAATCAAACACTCGGGTATTTATTATCCGAGAAGTTTTCTAATAAATTAATATTTTATTATAATCAAAGTCTTCCGCTAAATTAAATCACAATCTTTGATATATTTACAAAACATGTACCAACTATTGGTCATACGCCTAGGCCCTAAGTCGGGGTGTGACAGGATCGATCTTTGCGAATGAGGTATTTAATTATATCTAGGCTTTGATCAGAGATATATATTAATCATATTATAGAGCCATCAGTTTCAAAATATTAGGTATTATTATTACCTAAGCTTTAACCACTTGTTGAATAAGTAGGGATAAACCAAGATTGTTAGTTTACATATCCCTATGTATAATCTGTATAAATGTTTACACAAACCACTTTGGATATATACGTCGAGTAGTTAGACATTCAATCACTTCACTGAACCTGGGCCATATGGCCAGTAATAATAGTTATTAAGCTTATTCGGTCAAAGAGCAACCGACAGTCTCAAATTGCCATATGGAAAGCAACCGACATATCTTCTTGGCGATATACAAATGTTAATCGAAATATCAATCTTAGAACCATCGGTTATAGCAAATTAAATATTTGACTGAAAAGTATTTTAGCTTTTAACCACATAATATTACAAATAAGATAAACTGCATGGATAAGATAAGAACACATTCCTACCTTTAATCAAACCTTATACAAATATCCGATCATCATTATACCAGTCGACCTCAATCAGGTAAAGGAAAAGGATATATGGGAACGTCTCTACTCCCGATTCCTATAACTAGTGATGAAGAATCATACCAAACGGCAATGTAAGAAAATTCAGATTCATTCGACATTAAAACTCCACCAGTGCCGTTAAGTGCAAATCAGAAAATGCAAGGAGCGAGATCAGGTAGATCTATGAAACCAACGTTCTCAAAAGGGAAAAGGAGTAATGATTAATCCCGAAGAATATTCTCAGGAGCAACAATATAAAATCCTTACCATACTCAAGGTAAACGTTTGAACATGGAATAAAATTCCTTAAAAGGAAAATATGTCATTGAAGATAATTCAATTCATTATGAAATCAATGTCACCAAAGAGAGATAAAAAGACAAGAAAAAACAAAAAGGAGGAAAACAAGATCAAAAAATTGATCATTCGTTGAAAGAAGTAGATAATAAGATCTTAACAGTTGTAGTCAATATAGTAATAGTAGTTTTGTACCCTTTTACAAACTACAACAAAATATACGTTTTACTTTCTTCGAAGTATTAAACTTATCTTCAAATTATGTCAAAGAATAGAGAACATAAACTCTTAGAATAAATCTTCCAACAAGTATGGAAGAAAGAGAATACCAACTTAAGGAAAAGTCCAAGTGGACAAAATCCAAAAGATAAATAACTACAAGATAATGCCAGAGAAATATTTAAGCAAAAGAGACATAAATAAACCTAGAAAGAGTATTAAAGAAATTCTCATGGGTTGTCAGTACACAAGGAATGTACTAGTCATTTCAAGAGCATACTATAAAGGACAAAGTAGTTATATCTCGATAGAACCTTATCAAACATCACTAAGATATCCGGAAAATGCTATGGTAATTATGAGATATATTGATATACCATCTTATACAAGAGACAAAACATATGGAGTGTGCCTAGCACAAGACGAATAAACTCAAGGAAAAGTTAGCTGAGATCCGAGAAAAAGAAGAGACAAAATTAGAAAGAAATTCCTTTAAAAATACTTATTAAACATTTCACAGATTTCTAGTACTTGTAGCATTAAGTTCACATGTCACGTAGTTTATCATAGTATATAAGCTTCTTTCATACTAAAGTAATTCCATTTACAGAATGTTTAACCAAAACAATCAAGCAAACAATAATGAAGTTTTCAACCAAAGAAGCAAAATGACGAAACCTGCCCATGAGATTCCCGAACAATATTTAGTTAAAATGCAGGAGATGGTTCATGATGCAATGATCCCTGTTATCAATACAATGAAAGGAGCGATATACAAAATCAAACATTCAAATAAGATAGTTAGAACTCACCCATGCCGAAATCTTTCTCATCATAGGAAAAACCTTCATAGTTCCAATACGGATAGCAAGAACTTCAAGAACCATTTAGTAACTCAAGGTTGTAGTTTTAAGAACTTCAAAACCTATGAACCAAAAGAATTTTATGGCAACCAAGGTGTTATACCAACTTTACGATGGCTTGAAGAGATAGAGTCCATCGTCATCATTAGTAAATGTACTGAGATTCAAAAGATTAAATACGCATCTCTGAAATTTAATGGTGAAGCTTTAGAATGGTGGAACACTCTAATAATGAGAAATGGCAGAGAAACCTTGTATCAAATGAAATGGAAAGCATTTGAAGAACTTACAAAAGTTTTATCCCCTACCATAAATCCATCAAACTAAGTTTCTAGACCACAAGATGGATGGTACTAATCTCATGGAGTACAATACTAAGTTCCTTGAAAATTACCAATCAACTCCGCGTATAGACAACTCAGAGTCTCCAATACCTCTCTCAGATGCTCATCATGACCAGACTCGTTCTTGGAAAAAATCAATATATCATCAATTAAGACGATAGCTGACTTATCCAACATCAAAAATCAATATATCATCAATTAAGACGATAGCTGACTTATCCAACATCGGTCGACACACCCTATTCATCATATCCATAATTTGCGGGAGCATTCATTAGACCGAATGACATCATGAGGAACTCGTAGTGTCCATACCACGTCCGAAACGCTGTTTTAGGGATGTCTGCCTCTTTAACTTTCAGCTAATGATAGCCCGATCTGATATCTATTCGTGAGAACCAACTTGAACCTTGCAGTTGGTCAAACAGATCATCAATCCTTGGCAAAGGATATCTATTCTTCACCGTAAGTTTATTCAAATCACGGTAATCTATGCGCATTCTCATACTTCCATCCTTCTTCTTTACAAACAACACTTGCGCCCCATGGGGAAACACTTGGCCTAATAAAATCCTTGTCGAGGAGTTCTTGCAGATGGGACATCTGTTCTTTCATCTCCGACGACGCTAAACGGTAAGGCGCTTTCGCGACGGGTTGGGCTCCTAATATTAAATCTATCTTGAATTTTATCTCTCGCTCTGGTGGCAACCCCGGAAGATCCTCAGGGAATACTTCTGGTAGTCGTGCACAACAGGAACATCTTTCATTTCTTTCGTCTTGGCCGTAGCGTTGACAACATACGCCATGTAGGCACCGCACCCTCGCCTTAACAAACCCTCGGCTTTTATCAGCGAAATGATATTAAGCCCAGAACTTTCCTTATCACCATAAACCGTCACCGCACTACCATCCAAGGACTTTAACCTTATTATCCAACTCTTACACACTATCTGAGCTTCATACTTAGACAATATGTTGTGTGCTTGTAGTTTACGACCTGGATGGAAAGAAAGGGGTGGAAATGTTGCAATCCTAACACAGGGCAGATTCATGTTTCTAGATATGTTGTTTTCGATGAAACATCTTCTTGGTGGTATATTGATAATTTAGTCATGAAAGATACATATCAGTTGATTGAAGACTTTAAATCCTCCCAAAGGAAGTAGCAAAATTATGGAAAAGGTCAATGATAGTTCCAGCAACCTTGAAGAAGATCAACATGAGTCTGTCCGGAATGAGCCACACGGTATGTACCATAACATGGGTTAAGACGGTCACAAAGGGGAGGGCGGTGTAACCCACAGTATGCAAATGTTGCAATAGTCGAAAAAATATTTCGTGAATGTTGAAATGGATGCCTTGGTTCGAAATCAAACCTGGGAACTTGTCCCAAAACCATGTGAAGTGGACCCAATCTCATGTAAATGAGTTTACAATCAAGGAGCTGATGGGTTGGTAGAAAGGTACAAGCCCGTTTGGTGGCTTGTGGTTTTTCGTAGAAATATGGGCTGGATTATGAAGACACTTTTAGTTCGGTGAAAAGATTACACAATTGTTCGTGTACTTCTAGCCTTAACCGCGAGCAAGGGCTGGAATTTGTGATGTTAATAATGTGTTCCTGTATGGGGAACTCGATCATGTTATTCATATGGTGCAACCAATGGGGTTTGATAGTTAAGAACATCCTGAATATGTTTTCAAATTGAAAAAAGCGAATTTATGGCTTGAAACAGTCATCGAGGGCATGGTTTGGTAAGATTGTAGAATTTCTAGTGTAGAATGAGTACCAACTGACTTTCATTGATGCTAGCTTATTTGTTAAATATCTCAATGAAAAAGTTGTGTTTATTCTCATGTACGTAGATGACTTAATAATTCCAGGTGATAAGAAGAAGTACTTGAATTACTCTAAGTCAAATGTGAGTACTCGATTTAAGATGATTGATTGGCATATTGCAACACTTCTTGGGTATGGAGCTGCAGTATACAAAAAGTGGCATTGTACTACACCTAAAGAAGTACACTTCAGATTTGTTGCACAAAATTAACATGCAGTCATGTAAGCCTGCATCGATTCCAATGGACAGGTGCCCTCATTTATAAGCCACTAAAGGAAGGAAACTCGATGTCCCGACAGAAAATCAAAAGATGGTTGGTATCCTGATTTAGCTTACCTTGACGAGGCCCTACATTGCTTTTGTTGTTGGTGTCCTTAGTCTGTTTATACTGGTGCCAAGAAAGCTCCATATATAGTAACTATGAAGGAGTTATGAAGAATCTAAAAGCTACCGTTGGAAAAGGAGTTCATTTCAGAAATGAACTTGGGGCCAAGTTACATGGGTATGTGATGCCGACTATGGTTTCAGTGATTTGGATGAAAGGAGGTCTATTACCGGGTATGTTTTCTTATATGGGTCAAGTTCAGTTTCATGTTGTAGAAAGGGCCAATCAATTGTATCCTTGTCTGCAACTGATGCTGAGTACTGGGTTGTAGCTATGGCAGCTCAAGAGTGTGTGTAGCTTGTTGAACTTTAGAGGGATTTGAATTAAAAGATAGATTACCCACTTCCTTTGTGGTGTGACAACATGTTAGCAATCAATTTAGCTCAAAATCCAGTGTTTCACGCGTGAACAAGACACATCAAGATTCATTACCACTTCATTAGAGAGGAGGTGTTTAATGTTGAAATTGATTTGGAAACTATTGAAATATAAGAGCAGGTCAAGGTCACTGATGCACTAACTAAAACTCTTGTTGGTCTAAATTTGGTGAAACATATATAGTGCAAGTATGGGGATGACTGGACTTTATATTGAGAGGGGGTATTTAAGTCCAATATCAAATCCTACGTGGCAGGAATTAATTTAAAGTTATGTTTTTATTTTTATTTTTGTTTGGTGAATAAGTCAAAAGATTCTGGTGTTCTTATTCTTTAGGGTTGTTAGCTAATTTCAAGCTTTGTTGGTAGTAGGTATGTTGCACGTTCTTGTTTTTGGCATTTATAATATTCAGAAAACGAGCAAGCTTTATCGCTCAAAAATATTGTGTCTGTTAATTCATTTTTAAATGTAGAATTCTCAATCTACAGTCTCAATTATTTATACCAATTCATCAAAACCATAAATCTCTCCCCATCCCCAATTGAAATTTTCGAGGATCAATCAAACTATAGTGTGTTCTAAAGCAACTTGGTCTTATGGGACATAAGACTCATTATAATAGATGGAGATGGTGGAATCTTATGATTCCTTCATAGTATTATAAACCAACCTCAAAAGGTGTTAGCCAGTATATAATCATATACATTATTTATCTTGTATTTGTTAAACTAGGTAAATAAACATTTGTCAACTAAATCAAAGGTCTATTATCTTTGATATTCCTAATATCAATATTTATTATTATTTTTCTAAATAAAAATAATTTGTGTTTCGGAAAATTTGTAATATTCATTTCACCAAACATTGTACATTTGATCTTGTCTAGTGAACGTTGTGTTTTAAACTCTTTTGAACGCATACTTGATATTTGAAAAACATTGATAAGCATGCAACCTTTAGGATTATGAGTCAAAAATATAGTCGACCATGATTCGATTTGAATACAAGGATTATTGGTTTCTCATTTCATTATCTTCATAAAGAGGAATACAACCATTATATAGGAGATTACAAAGCTCTTGATTTAGAAATAACAATAATATGTGGCTGTCATTTTTAAGAAAGGAAACCGAATATCTTGTTTTGATGAAAAAGATGCAATTGTTCCACCAATCATGCTGATCCAATATTTTTCAATCCTTTCCTTTTAACACTCCCCCTCAAGTTGAACGGTAGGATTTCCGAAGTTCAACTTGCTCAAACAGTGGTGTAGTTTTTTTTCATTAACAGCCTTTGTTAAGATATCAGCAAGTTGGTCTCCCGATCGGACAAACGGAAGTGAAATGATTTGTGCTTCCAATTTTTCTTTAATGAAATGTCGATCCACTTCTATATGTTTTGTTCGATCATGTTGTACCGGGTTTTCTGAAATCTGAATGGCTGCTTTATTATCGCTCCAAATTTTGCTCGTTCCTTGTGGAGGATATCCTATCTCTGTCAGGAGCCTTCGGAACCAAAGGACCTCAGTTAGCCCTCTTGCGATTCCTCGAAATTCAGCTTCTGCACTTGAAAGGGCAACCACCTTTTGTTTCTTGCTTCTCCACGTAACGAGATTCCCACCAACCATGGTGAAATAGCCAGCCGTGGATCTACGGTCACTTCTATCTCCTGCCCAATCTGCATCAGTGTATATTTGAGTTTCTAGATCTCCATTTGGTTTGAACAAGATCCCGTGCCCTGCTGTCCCCTTGAGATACCTTATAATTCTTAAGACTGCTTCCATGTGAGCTTCCCGGGGTTGATGCATAAATTGACTGACTGCTCCCACAGCATACGCTATATCAGGTCGGGTGTGGGATAGATAAATTAGTTTCCCCACAAGTCGTTGGTATCTTCCTTTATCGGTTAGACATGCTTTTTCTTCCATGAATAATTTTTGGTTTGGAATCATCGGAGTGCTTGTCGGTTTGCAATCAACCATGCCAGTTTCAGCTAATAGATCAAGAACATACTTTTTCTGGTACATGAAGATTCCATGTTTTGATCTCAGAACTTCAATCCCAAGGAAATATTTGAGTCTCCCTAGGTCTTTCATCTCAAATTCTGTGAACAAGTTTTCTTTTAGTTTAGACATTTCTTCATTATCATCCCCTGTAATAATCATATCGTCAACATAGATTATTAGACAAGTTGTGAGGTTGCCTCTTCTTTTGAAAAACAATGTATGATCTGAGTTACTCTGTGTGAACCCATAACTTTTCATGGCTAGTGTGAATTTACCAAACCATGCTCTAGGTGATTGCTTCAAACCGTAGAGTGATTTTTTTAGAAGACACACTTCTCCTTTCCTGAAATCCTTTGTGAATCCGTGGGGAGCTTCCATATAAACTTCTTCTTTTAGTTCCCCGTGTAAAAACGCATTTTTTACATCAAACTGATATAAGGGCCATTCTTTATTTGCTGCTATGGAACAAAGAACCCTGACTGTATTGATCTTTGCAACTGGGGAAAAAGTTTCAGAGTAATCAACTCCGTATGTTTGTGTATAGCCTTTAGCTACCAGTCTTGCTTTGTATCTTTCAATCTTTCCATCAGGCTTGTATTTAATTGTAAACACCCAACGACAACTGACAGTTTTAGTTCCGGGTGGAAGAACACATTTCTCCCATGTTTTGTTTTTTTCAAGAGCTTTCATTTCTTCCTCCATTGCATCTTTCCAATGTCTTGACTTTAAAGCTTGTTCTGTATTCGTAGGGATCTCATCAAAGCATATTGATGCAGCAAAAGCTTTGGCCTCCTCGGATAGTTTTCCTTTGGCTATGTTAGCCATCGGATATCTACTCCCTCTAGACTTCTTTTCTGGGGAGTATCTCTTTGGTGGGACTCCCCGATTTGCTCTTGGCGGCAATACATACGTTTCTGTTGTTTCCTCTTGTGGAGGAGAATTGTCCTGTGAGTTTTCCTGCACATTTTCATTGTTTTCATGGTCTTCTTGTGTAGTACCCATCTCTTGTTCCTGTACATTCTCATCTTGCCTTGATGTGTCAGTTTCAACCAAATTAGGTATAGGCGGATAACAAGTATTACTTACCTCGGATATCAGGTTGGGAGCAGTTGGGGTGGCACTGACGTTTGGATCTTCAGATTGTGACTCAACTGGGGTATATGTAACATACTTTAACCAACTCAGTGTGTCAAGATCCTCCATCCCCCCGGACTACTGTGTTGGGAGGCATAGTAGTATTCAGTTTCAAGGAAATCACAGTTCATTGTTGTGAACATGTGACGGGTTTTTGGGTTGTAACATCGGTATCCTTTCTGATTTATTCCATATCCAACGAAGACACATTTTTCAGCACATGGACCGAGTTTATCTCTGTGTGGTTTGGGAATGTGAGCAAAGACGGTGCATCCAAAGATTCGTGGTTCAAGAGTGAGAACAGAGGGGGGGTTGGTGTGTTCGGTGAGAACTTGTAATGGGGTTTTTGATTTTAGAATATGAGTGGGAAGCCGATTAATGAGATACGCAGCCGTAGCAAGCGCTTCTGGCCAAAAAGACTTTGGAACCTGGGATTCTATTAGAAGGGATCGAGTTATCTCTAGTAGAATACGGTTTTTCCGTTCAGCTACACCATTTTGTTCTGGACTATGGGGACAGGTAGTTTGGTGAATTATTCCTTTGTTTTGGAAAAAACCTTTCATCTTAGAGTTAACAAATTCTCCCCCATTGTCAGATCTAAAAACCCGAATGTTTTTACGAAATTGAGTTTGGATCATGGTGTAGAAAGTGATGAATTTATCAAGGACTTCTGATTTATGTTTTAACAAATACACCCATGTCATTCGAGTGCAATCATCCACGAATATAACAAAAAAACGAAAGTCCTGACCCCCAAGAATTGGAGCAGGGCCCATACATCTGAGTGGATTAATGAAAAAGGTGAGTCCACCCTTGTACTATTAGGTTTGAATGTTTTACGATGACTTTTGGCTAACACGCAAGTTTCACAGAATGACTTACAATTAGAAGGAAATAACTTAGGAAACAAGATATGTAAATAACTCATAGATGGATGCCCGAGTCTTCGATGCCACAACCATGCCTCTCGTTCTATTGTCCCATGAGAAAGCATTACAGCACCATTTTGAGTCACCTCATCTACGTAATACAATCCTTGCCTTTCAGTGCCACGCCCAATTATCGCTCCCGTTCGGATATCCTGCAAGATACAAAAAGTGGGCTGCATAAGGACGGAGCAGTTTAACTCCTTTGTAACATGGCTTATTGACAGGAGTTTGTGTGATAGGGCGGGTACATAAAGACAATTTGAGAGTTTAAGTGTCGGTGAAATTTCAATAGTTCCCCCGTTTTTTACAATCATCGTTTCCCCATTAGCCGCTGTTATACACGACTTTGTTGGCTTGGTTGAGGTGGCGAAATCTGATAAATCATAGGTCATGGTATCGGTTGTTCCGCAATCAAATATCCATGACACTTCGGATTTCTGATTATTATTGTGGGCCATATTTGCCATACCACCTACAATGGGTTTCTTTTTGCAATTTTTGTAACTTGCTTTTATAAAGCTAGTAAATGAGGTAGATTGCCAATTTTTGAAAACTATGGGGTTTGTTTTAAAATTTCCAAACAAATAAGATGGGGGTTTTGAGACTTTTTGTTTTTCACCCCCTGTACCTATATCCATCGAAAAACCCTCTTCTCCATCTTCATCAGAGACCGCCGCCGCTGCTATCCCACCAAATCCGGTGGTGTTTTTCCGATCGCCATGATTTTTCCGGTCGCCACTAGTATCGACGTTCTTCTTTTGAGTACCGGTAACAGATGCTTTGCGTCTTTCTGGTTCGGAGTTCAAGGTGCCTTTTTTGTGGCCATCGGCCCACCAGTCGGGGTAGCCGACGATACGAAAGCACTGCTCTTTCGTGTGTCTGGTCATTCCGCAGTGGTCACACTTCAGGTGTGTTTTATCGTCCTTACCGGCTTTCCTTGATTCCGATCGGCGACCTTTAGTTACGAGACCCAACCCTTCTGTTTCGATGGCACTTAAACCGACCGCTATGCCTTGTGATTCGCTGGTGGTTGCTCCCAGAACATGTTCTGGTGAGCGGTTTCTTTACGAACCACGGCATAGGCCGCCTCTACAGACGGAAGGGGGTCCAACCGGAGTATTTCCCGTTTAATGGGTTCGTACCTCCGGTCGAGGGCATTTAGAAACTGGAAAAGTTTCTGTTCTGATCGGATTCTTGCGTAGGTCTTGATGTCTTCAGGGCATTTCATGGGATTTGGATCGATTCTATCGATCTCTCCCCATACCCCTTGTAACACAATCCAGAAGTCTTCAAGGGGTCTGTCATTTTGCTTGATGTCATTAGCTTTGACATGAAGGTTGAAAGTTTGTAACTTGTCTCGTCCGCTACTGTAGGTGACCACCAGAGCATCCCACAGCATTTTCGCGGTAGGATACTCGGTTAGGTTGCCTGCGAGTATTGGCTCGATATTCTGAATGAGCCAAGAAAATACTATGAGATCTTCTTGTTCCCATTTCTCATTTTTGATCTTCCGCCTATGGCAACTCGGATCATACGGGTCCATAGTCCGTAGTTCTGGTTGTTCAGCTTGAGGTTAATCTGGAGATTATCGGATAGTTTTGGATTTTGAGGCTGTTGGTTGAGATTGTTTCTTAGCAGATTCTTGATTTGAAGTGACAAATCAGAACCTTCATTGCCGTCTCCGGACATGGTGGCTTGGGTTTATTGATTTGGGGCTGAAAAAAAAATCAATCGGTATGTGATGAGCAAGCCTGCTCTGATACCATGATTCGATTTGAATACAAGGATTATTGGTTTCTCATTTCATTATCTTCATAAAGAGGAATACAACCATTATATAGGAGATTACAAAGCTCTTGATTTAGAAATAACAATAATATGTGGCTGTCATTTTTAAGAAAGGAAACCGAATATCTTGTTTTGATGAAAAAGATGCAATTGTTCCACCAATCATGCTGATCCAATATTTTTCAATCCTTTCCTTTTAACAGACCAAACGTTGTTTCTTGGACAAAGAATTCAACAGGGGCATGAAATAACCCCTACAACCCTGCATTAAATGCATCAAAGGCATTAAAAGATAACTGTGAAACATGTTGATAATTCCCCCGGTGTATGTTGCCTGATGCTTGACACCATCGTTTCGAAACTTCAAACCATTATGGAGTTTAAAACTATTTTAATATGATCAAGCAACTCAAGGAAATTCCAAATGCAATATATAGACATAAGTGTTCCAAGTGCCCATGACCAAAGTGGGAATTAAAGAAAAGAACAAGGCAAAAGAAAAGGCAAGTGTTGTGTGCCCAAAAACTTGTAATGCCACAACACCACTTCCCCTCGTCTCCATGCATCACAACTTTTAATTCTTGCATTTCCTTTATTAATCTTAGAATGGAACAGATTTGGACAGCATGGAAACAATATATTTACCTTGTATAATTGATTCCCGAATATTGTTTACCGTGTATAGTTGATTCCCGAGTTAATATTCGGATTGTATCCAAATTTAGATGATTCCTTCTGTAACTATATATGTAATGTCTTGTGAATGAGAATGGGCACGGTTTCTGTGATTTCTTATATGGTATCACGAGGCCAGTATCCCTAAGCCGCCGTCCGACTTCCGGCAGGCCATTCTTATTCGATCCTCCCTTTCTGTAACTATTTCATTCCCATTCTCAAAACCCACCCATCCTCATGGATCATAAATTTCATCCCGCCATTACTGTGTCTAACATAAAGACCTTCGTACCTGTAGTTCTAGAGATGGAATCTGCCCAATACTCGTCATGGTCAGAACTGTTCAAAATCCACTCCAAAGCCTTTCAAGTTTATGATCATCTCTCTACTCGCAAACCACACTCCACCACCACTTCCTCGTCTAAAACACCCGTAACCCCTAATCCCGACTCCAAAACTGAAGAACCCGTAACCCCTAAACCCGACACCAAGACTGACGAAGATTGGGAACGGATTGACTCCATTGTCCTATAATGGATTTATGGAACAATCTCATCCGATCTTATGCACACGATACTCAAGAAAGACACCACCGCCGCGGCCGCCTGGGCAACTCTTGCTGATATCTTTCAAGACAACAAAATCGTTCGAGGTATTCACTTGAATAATAAACTTTCCAACACCCGCCTTGACAACTTTCCGAATGCCTCTGCTTATTGTCAAGAATTGAAGATGCTCTCGGATCAACTTGCTAACGTTGATGCCCCTATAGATGACACAAAACTGGTGATGCAGTTAATCACCGGACTTAATGAACAATACGAGTCGTTTGCCACCCTACTCGCCAATGCCAAACCATTCCCAACCTTTTATGAAGCCCGTTCCCAACTGATTTATGAGGCAGACAGAAAGGCTCAGTACGCCGCCGCGGCTGCCACCGCCGCCAACACAGCCCTACTGGCTTCCATCAAATTGGCTTCTTCAGGCAACAACAACACTGACTACCGCGGCGACAATCGTCATGACAACTCCTCTGATTGTTATCGCGGTGAACAACGGAGCCGCGGTGGGCGGCAACATCGAGGTCGTGGAAGAGGCAGAAGTGGTCGGGGTCGTGGCCGGGGTCCACCTACAACACCGGGTATCCAATCAACAACTCCACTGGATATCCGACTCATGGTTTCAACTCATCATGGGCCAACCCACAACAACATTGGTTTAACACTCAACAGTGGTCCATTCCTCCATGTCCATACCCAACTTATCAGAGGTCCAACAACAATAACTCCATGGGAAATGGCATATTAGGACCACGACCATCTGCTCCGGGTCAGGCCCACTTTGCGGCGTATGCTCCAACCGACATAGAACAAGCATTATACACCATGTCTTTGAATCCGCCCGACACATCTTACATCATGGACACCGGAGCAACGTCACACATGACTAATAATCCGGGTAATTTCCAGTCCTTTTTTAATAATAGCATTTCTCACAATATCATGGTTGGAAATGGCACGACAATTCCGGTCACCGGTTACGGTCACCAAACTCTACTATCACCCTTTCCACCTTTAAAATTAAATAATGTTCTATATGCACCAAAATTGGTTAAAAATCTCATTTCGGTCCGCCGTTTAGTTACCGATAATTGGATTTCAATAGAGTTTGACCCATTTGGTTTTCTTGTGAAGGACTACAAGACTCGGACCCCTATCCTCCGGTGCAACAGCAACGGTGATCTCTATCCTCTCCTACCATCCATAATCTCCGGGCTCAGATCACCATCCACATTTGTTGCAATCTCTCAAGAACTTTGGCATTCACGCCTTGGTCACCCGGGACAAAATTTATTGCATTCTCTTAAAGAGTCTTGTGATATTAAGTACAACTCTATTAATAAGACTGTTTGTTCTTCATGTGTGTTTGGGAAAAGTACTCGTTTACCTTTTGTTGAATCAAATAATTTTACATATTTTCCCTTTGACATAATACACAGCGATCTGTGGACATCCCCAGTGATAAGTACCGCCGGGCATCAGTACTATATACTTTTTTGGATGATCGCACAAATTTCTTGTGGACTTACCCACTTGCAAAGAAATCTCAAGTTTTTTCGGTTTTTTGTCACTTCTATAAACTTATCGAAACACAATTTAATCGTAAAATAAAAACCCTACAATGCGACAATGGAACCGAATACGTAAATACATCATTTAAGGAATTTTGTGCCACCAATGGCATGCTCTTCCGTCTCTCATGTCCGCACACTTCTGCACAAAACGGCAAGGCGGAACGTAAAATTCGGTCAATAAATAACATCATTCGCACTCTTCTAGCTCATGCCTCCCTTCCACCCACATATTGGCATGCCTCCCTTCCACCCACATATTGGCATCACGCCCTTGAAACGGCCACTTATCTTCTCAACATTCTACCTAGCAAAATCTTAAACTTCTCCAATCCTACACAATTTCTTTATTACCAATCGCCCGCCTATGAACACTTACGCGTATTCGGGTGCCTCTGTTATCCGTTAGCCCCTCCAACCACTATAAACAAACTCCAAACCCGATCCATACCGTGTGTCTTCCTAGGCTGCCCCTCACATCACCGGGGATATAAGTGTCTCAATCTTAAAACACACCAATTTATTATATCTCGTCACGTTGTGTTTGACGAAACCATTTTCCCATTTGCCTCACACACTACACCCTCTCCCTCTTATGAGTTCCTATCTACCCCACCACACCCATTTATTTGGCCACATCCCAATACCAACCTCAATCCAATTTCACAAACAACAACAAATACCACCCACGGCCACTCAACTCCAATCTCAACTCCACTCACCTCTAGGCCACACCCCACAACTACAACACCTTTCTCGGTCCATCCAACACCTCCGGCCCACCCACATAACACCACAGTCCACTCCCCTCTTCCGGTTTCCTCTCCATATCTTACGACCTCACCTACACAATTATCCCCTCATCACACTCCACAAAGCAACAATAGTCCTCCATCACCATCACCAAACCCGCTACCTCCACCAACTCGTACAATGAAAACTCATGGTATGGATGGTATGCACAAACCAAAACGTTTCCTTAACCTCAACACCACTTCTATCTCACCCATTCCAAAAAATCCCGTACATGCTCTGTCCATACCGGAATGGTCGACCGCCATGGCCAACGAGTTTAATGCTCTTATTAAAAATGAGACTTGGGAATTAGTTCCACGTCAACCACATATGAATATTATACGTAGCATGTGGCTGTTTAAACATAAGTTAAATGCAGATGGCAGATTAGAAAGATACAAAGCTCGTCTCGTTTGTGATGGACGATTGCAACAGGTAGGCGTGGACTGTGGGGAGACGTTTAGTCAGGTGGCAAAACCCGCCACGATTAGGACTGTCTTGTCCATTGCTCTCTCTAAATCATGGCCGGTACATCAGTTGGATGTTAGTAATGCTTTTCTACACGGTAATCTGAAGGAAACTGTGTACATGTATCAACCCTTGGGGTTTAAAGATAAGCGATTCCCGAATCATATTTGCTCTCTCAAAAAATCCCTATACGGCCTAAAACAAGCTCCGCGGGCGTGGTATCAACGGTTCACCGACTACGTTATCACCTTGGGGTTTACCCAAAGTCGGTGTGATACGTCTCTTTTTACTCTTCACAAAGGGCAGCAAACCGCTTATCTGCTTTTATATGTTGATGATATACTTTTGGTAACATCCACTGATGACCTTCGTAATTGTCTCATGCAACGTCTCGCGGCTGAATTCGCCATGAAGGATCTTGGGCCACTTAGTTATTTTTTGGGCATCTCGGTCAAACGAACAGGTAATGTCATGTTTCTGTCACAAAAGATTTATACCAAAGACATTATTAAACGCGCGGGAATGGAATCTTGCAAATCGGTTGTTACACCGGTAGACACTAATGCCAAACTTAGTGCAAACTCGGGGAGTGTATTCACTGATCCAACATTATATCGTAGCTTAGCGGGTGCCTTGCAATATTTGACGTTCACTCGCCCCGACATCACATACGCAGTTCAGCAGGTTTGTATGCACATGCACGCGCCCCGCACGAACCATTGGGATGCATCAAAAAGGATAATTTGTTACTTACAAGGTACAACCGACTTTGGCCTTACACTCATCCTCACCTTCTCTTCTCGCCTACACGGACGCCGATTGGGCGGGTTGTCCTGACACACGCCGCTCCACCTCCGGATATTGTGTGTATTTCGGGGATAACCTCATTTCTTGGTCATCCAAAAGGCAACCAACTATTTCTCGTTCGAGCGCCGAAGCAGAGTACTGTGGCGTTGAGAACGTTGTCGCCGAGATTTGTTGGCTGCGTAACCTCCTCCTTGAACTTCACAATCCCCTCTCACGTGCCACACTTGTCTATTGTGACAACGTGAGTGCCATTTATCTCTCGGGAAATCCAGTTCAGCATCAACGTACAAAACATATTGAACTTGACATACACTTTGTACGCGAGCAGGTTCAGCGGGGTCGAGTTCGGGTCCTTCATGTTCTATCTCGGTACCAAGTTGCAGATATTTTCACAAAAGGATTACCGCGTGCTCTATTTGAGGATTTTCGCTCCAGTCTAAGCATCCGGTCTCCTCCCGATTCGACGCGGGGGTATCTTAGAATGGAACAGATTTGGACAGCATGGAAACAATATATTTTACCTTGTATAATTGATTCCCGAATATTGTTTACCGTGTATAGTTGATTCCCGAGTTAATATTCGGATTGTATCCAAATTTAGATGATTCCTTCTGTAACTATATATGTAATGTCTTGTGAATGAGAATGAGCACAGTTTCTGTGATTTCTTATAATTAACGTTTCTTTTAGGTTGTTAATTAGTTAGTGTGCTAGTGGCTTATTAGATTGTAAGGCTATATAAGCCATTGGTATTTTGGAATGA
Source organism: Bidens hawaiensis (assembly GCF_021521415.1). Lineage (NCBI taxonomy): Eukaryota > Viridiplantae > Streptophyta > Magnoliopsida > Asterales > Asteraceae > Bidens > Bidens hawaiensis. The sequence continues at coordinate 766,598 of NW_027491666.1, read as the reverse complement.
TGAATGAAATGAATTAAAGAATCTGAATATCTCTCTATTTGTTAATCTAGTTTCTATTTATTTTCTTTTCTTTGGACCATTTGATAAACGATTGGGTTAGTATCAGCAAGACAATGAGGAAGGAGAAAGCAAAACTCGTGGAATCATAACTATGGTTAGACTTGACAGTTTACACTAAAGAGAAACTGCTTAAAGTACTTAGCGGAATTGAAGACAAAAAAAGGCTAGCAAGGCTTCACATTAGGTATCTATATGATAGAACTATTTTTGTTTACAAATAACTCATACCCGTTTTGGAACTCACGTTTGTAATGATGCATAGAGCTTGAAAACGTGTTCTATAAGGAAAATGACAAAAAATAGTTATTTTGACCAATCATATTCTATTACAAGCTATCTTAGAATAGTCAGACGACAGTTTAGAACCTAACATCTAACGGTTTATGCAACCATCAAGATTTTGACACGTGTCCTCGAAATCCATCAACTGACTGATCTATTCCGTTATTATAAAATCCATTGAAAATTCCGCCAGATCCATCTTCAATTCTGTCGATTGACAGGGTTAAACCATTGGTGACTAATAAAGAAACGTCAGTGGCGATGGTTTGGGTGGCTATTTTAAGGATATTTTTGAAAGAAATGACTAAATTTGAAATTGGAATGGTCGAAATTTAGATAATTATCAAAAAAATAAAATGTAAGGCCCATTTTGATCAACTTTTCCCAGTTCTTTTCTTTCTTACTATATCTTATTCTTATTTTTTTTTTATATAAAAAAACGTTGTTTTTCCATAGATAACGTTAAAATACAAAGGATAACAAAAATAATAAATGTGAGAAGAAATTTAATTCATTGCTCTTATATTTAAATGAGAGAGATTAATTTAAGAGGAAAAAATTAATGTGAATGACATAAAGGTAATAACTCACTTTTGTTGATTTTATCTATGTGCAAAACATATGTCAATTCCTGCATAATTTTAAAACAGCCATAACTTTTTCATACACCAATTTTTTGTTAAAAAAAATCATCACAATAACAAAAGTCCATGTTGTTAGCTTATTTTTAAAACGTCCATAACGTGTTTTTATCTTTAGTATGTGTATCATATTATAATATAAAAATAAAAATAATTAGGTTATTGTTTGTTCATTGTGTTTTTTAATTGAGTTTTTCTATACATTGTTTTATACATTTTGGTCATTCTATTTTTCAATTGGTATTTATATTTATAACAATTAAAACAAAGATAACATCATCTGGAGCTGTCATTAAGCATGGGTATCATTATCATCAATCTTCGGTCACGGTTACGAATACCGTGATCAATTTGTATGGGAAATGCGGGTCTCTTGATGATGTACTCAAGGTAATGCCTCAAACAGATAAAGTTTCATGGAACACTTTAATTGCTAATTCCTTATGTCGCTTGGAGGAATGGGAGCTTGCGTTGGATATGTTTAGGCGAATGCAGTTTGATCGAGTTCAACCGAATTTGTTCACGTTGGTCAGCGTGGGCATTGCTATGCCTGTGAGGAATGTGATTACTTGGAATGTTATGTTCATGGCTTACGGTATGCACGGGCGAGGAGGAGATCTCGCCATATCACTGTTTGACCACATGGTGGATGAAGTCAAACCAAGAGAGGTCACGTTTATTTCACTTTTTGCGGCGTGTAGCCACTCAGGAATGGTAACCGAGGGTCAAAGGTTGTTCGACAGAATGAATGACAAGTTTGGTGTCAGCCCGACTGTTGATCACTACGGGTGTGTGGCTGACTTGCTTGGTCGAGCTGGGCGGTTAACCTAATAAACAACATGCCTTCACAGTTTAACAAAGTGGGTGCTTATAGTAGCTTACTTGGCGCGTGTTGGATTGCAGCCCGTTATCTGTTTGTAACGGAGCCAGATGTTGCAAGCCATCATGTGCGTCTTTCAAACATCTACTGATCATCTGGTGGGTTGTGGGAAAAGGCAAATGAAGCAAGAAAAATTATGATCAGAAAGGGGGTTAGCAAAGAGCCCGGTTGCAGTTGGATTGAGTTTGATGATGAGGTTCACAAATTTGTGTCGGGTGAGTTTAACCACGCGCAAAGCGAGAAGCTTTACGAGTTTCTTGAAACCTTAATGAAAAGGTTGAGACTTGAAGGTTATGTTCCTGAGGAGGAAAAGGAGAGTTTGTTGTGTGGGCACAGTGAGCGGTTGGCTATCGCGTTTGGGCTAATAAACCTGCCACCTGGTGTTCCAGTTCGGGTGGCGAAGAATCTTAGGGTCTGTAATGACTGTCATTCTGCAACTAAGTTTATCTCTAAGGTTGTTGAGACTTGAGAGGGAGGTTATTGTTAGGGATGTTTCATTATTTGAAGAATGGGAAATGCTCTTGTAGGGATTATTTGTGAGATTACCTTAAATCTTTCTACACTAGGTACTATAAAATATTGTAAAGTGTACTTTGTTAGCGTGTATTAATCAAATCTAGTCATTATAAATGGCTGATGATAGGTATACTTTTTGTCACTAAAAAATTTGGTTATTTATTATATAATGAACAAGCTGAGTGCATATCAATTTCTACTCTTAATTATTCAAATCTATCTACAAGTTTCGATATACTGAGAATAATATCTAATCTTTTACTATTTACGAAAGGGTATTTGGTGGTGTAATGATGCTTCATTCCTTTGGAGGATGAGGGTTCAAATCCAATAGTAGAAGGGCTAGGTGAATATAGAGGTAGGGTACCAAAAAGACCCAAATACCCTTAGGTATCACACGCGGGTCAGAAGGGTACTCCTCGTAAGACACCCGCGGGACATTTGGATCACCCGCCTAACTCAGTAAAGGATGAACAATATTCCGTCCTAAAGAGTATGCGTAGAAAAATCGCGACGCCCTCAAGAGTCATCCGCATGACAGCATTGTCGTCCGCGAGGAGGACCAAAAGGTGACGTCATAGGACAGCTGTAATAAACCAATTGCCTTCTAGAAGAGTTACCAAGATGCTTTATTGGGCAATATGTTATCTCTCAGCCAATAAACAAAGGACAACTAGCCAGGTTGTTATAACCGTGCACATTTATACATCGCCCTGTCATATTTGGACGTGTGTCCAGGTTGTTATACTCACACACATGCGACGTATAGCTCAACCTATCATACGAAGACACGTGTCCAGGTGGTTACGAAAGCATCTTCTAGAAAGGGACAGCTGGTCCAATTATATTCCCACACTCTTCGGCTATAAATACCCTCTCAATCTCCATGAGGTATTCATTCATTCCCAACTATCTACTCTCAATACTTAAGTACTTTTTCCTTTAAGAACGGTACTTATTCTCACGCCGGAGGGTGGTTACGGGAAGACCCCCCCCCCCCACCCTCTTGTCCTTCCCGTAACGAGCTCACGGTGTTTGTTTTGCAGGTTGTTGTCATTGGACTTTGGGAGATTGAGCTCATATCGTTGTTGGTTGTTACTGTATCCTACCATGTGGACTCATTGGATCTAGGACCTGTTAAGGGGAGTAGATCTGTGTTTCTTCATTGGCGCCATCCGTGCTTGTTTTAGAACTGTTGTAATTTTTCGTTTTTGTTGGTTCGAACGATATGAGTCAATTTCACGAAGGGCCGACGGGAACTTCTGCACGTGTTACTCGAACCACTGATGACGTAACACCTGGAGGTTTTACCTTAGGTGGTTCAACGGCCCGAGGACATTTCACTTCACCGATAGGTGTAGATACGGGAAATGTCACATTACCCGGTGGTCCTACTCCAACCAACCTAGGATATGTTACGGCACCGGGAGGTTCTAATCCCGGTGGCCCGGGACAAATCACGAGAGAAACTCGCCGGACGCATTCAGAATTAAGTTTAGAAAATGATTCTGACAATTCTGAAACGGCGAGAACTCATCGTCGTGGTTCCAGATCTAGGGGACTCTTATCTCCTGATGAGTGGTTCCAGATTCAACAAGAGAATGTGATAGCCGAGTACGAAAGTAGGGTGCGTGAAGAGCGATTCCGTGCTCGTACTCTGACTTATGATGAATCTCCCAGGAGATCTCCCCCCCCCCCCCCCGCAACGGCGAGGAGGAGCCACGTCCATCATAGCGTTCAGAAGGAGAGAGATCCTGGGGAGATATGGAGAGCACGTAAGCATCCTCATAGGGTTATGCGTGTACCCTCTTACTTAGACGAGTATGAAAGTCATGATTCAACATATCATCCAGGTGAAAGTAGTTATTACAGTGATGATAGCAGACTCCAATTACGAGGAGGGACGAGTTATCCGCGAGTGGTAGTTCGCCATCCGGGCTACCATAGTGACGCTGAGGAAGACTTTACTAAGTCGTACCGTCCGACATCTTTCGCTGAAAAATCAAAATTTATTGCACGTATTGCAACATCTCCGTTCCCACTTAACAAAAAAATTCCAACATCTGTAGGAAAATATAACGGGATGACTGATTCTAGTGATCACCTGTTGAGTTTCGTGGTTGTGGGAGGAGTCAGTGGTTGGACCCTCCCCTACTGGTGCCACATGTTCACTTTAACATTCACTGGGGCAGCACGTGAATGGTTTGAGAAATTGCCGGACGGACAGATTAAGAGTTGGGACGATTTTGTTGCTAAATTCTATCAACACTTCAGTCAACAGAGAAAACACACTCGTGATCCATCTGAATATTGGACGTGATTAGACGAAATAATGAGTCTATAGAATTCTTCATTACCCGATTCAATAACGAGCGTCTCAATATTGGTGGGGTAAATGAAGATATGATGCGGGGAGCCTTCCGCAAAAACGTGTGGAGCAATGAATTAATCTGGACTCTAACTAGTAGAGATGGAATGCCCACATCTTGGGAAGAAACAATGAAAGCGGCGAAGCTATTTGCTAGAACTCAAAAAACCTTGGGTGCTGATAGTCAAAAACAGAATCCAAAGGTAGAATTCCAAACTCCGCGACCAAACAAGCAGGCAAAGGGCACAATTTGGTCAAGGTTACAGCCTTCTGCGGAAGCATTAAAACCATTTGATGCCAGGTCCTTGATAGGTAACAAGAATAAGCAGAACTCTTCGGTGCAGAGTACCAACAATTGGACTCCACTTTCGAAAACTCCTTAAGAAATTCTTACAACTGAGAACATGAATTTCAGAAAACCTCAACCACTTACAAGGAGATCATTTCTTGATGCTAAAAAACATTGTTTGTTTCATGATGACATAGGGCATAACACAAACGAGTGTGTAGCTTTGAAAAATGAGATCGAAGCGGCAGTGAAATCAGGAAAACTTGGACATTTGGTTAAAAATATGAGACCAGGGACTGGTAAAGCTCCCGCGCGAGATAACCAGGGCCCGCCCAAGAAGCAAGTTAAAGACCTGAATGTCCACATGATACAAGGAGGAAAGAAAGTTGGAGGAAAGTGGAGAGAATTTCTGGATGAGGAATGGAAAAAAGGACCTATGATTTTTCCACGAGTTAAAGGAGGACCTTGCAGCAAAAATCCTTTGATAATCACCGCCCTCTTTGGCCATTATCGTTCGCAGTATGTTTTCTTTGATACTGGCAGTACATCGGATATGATGTACGAACAATGCTTTGAGCAGCTTGATGAAAAAGATAAGGTGGGGTTGAAACCTATTCATGTACCTGTATCTGGATTTGAGGGTGAGGTGATGCACTCGCGAGGGGTTATATCTTTTCCAATCACCCTTAGTGATAGAATTCATTCAAGAACGGAGGATGTTGAATTTTTGGTATTTCCAGCAACATCCAAACATGGCATCATCCTCGGGCGGGAAGCAATCGGTTATTTTAAAGCACACCCGTCTACAGCTCACGGTGCGGTGGGAGTACCCACACGCACCGACGTAGCAATTATTCATGTTAATCGACACTGCTTCACAACAGAAAGCTTGAAGCCCGGTAAAGTTCCGAAGCAGACTCAAAGAACTGAGCCGGAGAAATGGTTATTGAACAAAAAATTCCCAGATCAAACAGTCGTGATTGGACCTGTTGTGTCCGAGATAGTAAGAAATTTTTTAAATCAGTTGTTAACTATGAATGTGGACATCTTCGCTTGGCAACCCGCGGACATGACTAGTGTCCAACAGGAGATTGCGGAACACAAATTAAGGGTAAACCCGATGTTTACACCAATTGTTCAGAAGAAGCGGAAGATGGGTCCAGAACAAACGAAAGCTGTTAACGAACAAGTGCAAGATCTTCTTCATGCTGGAATCATCCGTTAAATCAAATACCAAACATGGGTGGCTAATCCGGTCATAGTTCCAAAGAGTAACGGAACATAGCGGATGTGCATAGACTTCAAAGACTTGAATAAGGCATGCCCAAAAGATTGTTATCCATTACCTGAAATTGATCTTAAAGTGGATGCAGTGGCCCCGTTCAAATTTAAATGCTTCATCGATGTCTATAAAGGTTATCACCAGATCCGCATGGCGGCGGGTGATGAAGACAAGATAGCGTTTCACACAGACCAAGGTAAATTCTGCTATAAAATGATGCCTTTTGGGTTGAAGAATGCGGGTGCTACATATCAGAGGCTGATGGAACAAGCTTTTAAGAAACAGATTGGTCAAAATCTGGAGGTTTACGTGGATGACTTGGTAATAAAGAGCATAGAAGAAGATCAAATGTTAAGAGACATCGAAGAAACATTTAAGACTTTAAGAAGTGTTAATATGAAATTGAATCCAGCCAAGTGTTCCTTCAGGATGGAAGAGGGAAAATTTTTAGGAGTCATTGTTATAGGCGTGGGCTTTAAGGCCAACCCGGATAAAATCCAGGCAGTAGCCCGCATGCCTTCTCCTTCTTCCCTCAAAGAAGTACAGATGCTAAACGGGAGATTGGTGGCATTAAACAGATTATTAGCAAATCATGCAGCCAAATCTTATCCGTTTGTTTCAACTTTGAGGAATTGCCTCAAGAAGGCACAATTCAAGTGGACTGCGGAAGCTGAACAAGCGTTCCTGGAGGTAAAAAATGCTTAATGGAATTACCCACTCTTGCAGCACCATATGCAAGAGAACCTTTGACGTTATACTTGTCGGCATCTGATATTGCCATCAGGGCCGTACTACTAACAGACAGAAAGAACGTTCAAACACTGATATACTATGTTAGTAGGACATTGTCAGATCCTGAAACCAGGTATTCGATGTTGGAAATACTGGTTTTGGCCTTGGTCTATGTTGCCAGGCGCCTTCGCCGGTACTTTCAGGGTCATCACATTAACGTGTTAACTGGGTATAAACTCGAATGTACTAAGCAAGCCAGAATTGTCTTAACGACTGGCGAAATGGGCTATCGAGTTGGGTGAACATGCGATTGAATACAAACCCAGACTAGCAATAAAGGGACAAGTGTTGACTGACTTCGTCACTGAAGTCCCGCAACACAAGGAAAAAGAATGTTTGGTTGAACAACAACCTCAAGTACCTCCGGAACAAGGGCAAGTTTGGTCACTTTTCACGGACGGAGCTTCTAGTAACGAGGGATCTGGCGCAGGCCTTAGGCTAGTCAATCCCGAAGGCCATGAATTCACTTACGCTATCAAGTTAGACTTCAAGAGTACTAACAACGAGGTTGAGTACGAAGCCTTTTTGGCAGGCCTGAGGATAGCTAAGAAGCTTGGAGTAAAGCATCTGGAAGCACGGGTAGATTCCATGTTGATCGCGGGGCAGATTAATGAAACTTATGAAGCAAAAAATGACGTAATGGCTTCATATTTTTCACAGGCAAAGGATTTGATCCTCCAATTCTCTTCTTGTAAAGTTGTTTATATAAAGAGAAGCGAGAATAAATCGGTGGATGCCCTTATCAAGTTGGCTTCAACAAATTTCGAGCACTTTTTTAAGGACATTCGCATCGAATCCTGGATCGCCCATCCGTCCCGCAGAATCAGGTTTTGGTAATTCAGACATGTGTTGAGTCGTGGATGAAACGATCATGGCTTACTTGTCATTAGGAGTCTTGCCGACAGAAAAGGCCGCGGCTCGAAAGGTACGGCACAAAGCCTTGAATTACCAAATGAATGATGGCATTCTGTATCGAAGATCATTCTTGGGACCACTGTTACGATGTGTGGACGTCGAAGATGCGAACTACCAGATAAGGGAAGCCAACGAAGGCATTTGTGGCCTCCATGCGGGACCAAGAATGGTTGTAGCAAAGCTTATGAATGTTGGGTATTACTGGCTAGGGATGCACTTGGATGCTGTTCAAGATATCAGGAAATGTGACTCTTGCCAACTTCATGCTCCCAATACGCTACGTCCAAAGAATGAGTTGGTACCGGTGATGTCCGACTGGCCGTTCCAAAAATGGGCTATCGACATTATGGGACCTTTCCCAGAAGCCCCCGGACAAGTCAAATTTTTACTTGTGGCCATCGATTACTTCACCAAGTGGGTGGAAGCTAAACCAGTCGCATGCATTACGGCATCAAGTGTTAAGAAAATCCTTTGGGAATTCATTATCTGTAGATTTGGTCTTCCGCAAGAACTTGTGAGTGACAATGGGACCTAGTTTGCGGATGGCGGGTTACAAGAGTGGTTGAAAGAACTTCAAGTAACCCAGATTTTCACATTTGTAGCTCATCCGCAGGCCAATGGCCAGGTCGAGCGGGCTAACCGAACAATCAATGAGGGGATCAAAGCAAGATTAGGTACTAAACGAACATGTTGGGTTGACGAACTGCCCCATGTACTCTGGGTCTTTCGCACTCATAAGAATTCAAGTAATTCTTAAACTCCATTCAGTTTAACATATGGCACTGAGGCCATGATCCCCGCTGAAATAGGGGTTCAATCCACATGAATTTTGATGATCAATGATAATTACAAAGAATTGCGGATGAACCTAGATCTCCTTGAGAAAAGGAGGGAATTGGCATCGATCCGCGAGCATAACTATAAACACCAATTGCAGAAATATTATGACTCGCGGGCGGGTTCAAAAGTGCACATTCGATGCGGGAGACTTCGTCTTCCCCAATAATGAAGCTTCCGGCCAAGAGCCTCCAGGCAAGTTTGCCCCAACTTGGGAAGGCCCTTACAAAGTTAAACAAGTATTATCAAAGGGTGCTTACAAGTTAGAGAAGCTGGACGAGACTGAGGTCCCTAGAACTTGGAATGTGGCACAGTTAGAGAAATGCTACATCTAGCAAGACATGCTATTTACTTTTTATCTTTGGCATGTGTGCCTAATAGACTAGTGAAGGACATGTAATGTCATTTCTTGTAATTTCGTTCAGCTTATGCCTTTTTTATGGAAAGTTCTATTAATCCTACATTTTAGTTTCATGTAACATACACTTTCTGGTCCGCATGCTAGATGGGACTCATGTATTTTTACAACAAGTAGCATGTAATCCTTTATTGACAAGTAAAAAGATCCTACAAACACTTATATTATGAAAAATAAGACAGTGTACCGGATGAAACAAGCTTCTTATATATGTCCAAATGGGATTACAAAAGACGTTAATAAAGATTACAAGGAAGGCGGATCTATGCAGTTTACAAAAATATAAAATTACAATGCTGTATCTTTGTCTTCCGCATACTCCTGATCGTCATCCTCAGTTTCAAGGAGTGCCTTCAACTGATTAACCCCGTCTTCTCTGTCTGCAAGCTCAGCTATTTGATCTTCAATAGTTAACTTCAAGTCATCAAATGACTTCGTCTTCTCAGAAAGAGCTTTGGCGGTGTCCTGGCCATGCAGGGGATGTTCCTCGAGAGGTCTCTTTCCTTCCGCAAATTGAAGACCTTCTTGGAAGCCCGTCTGGCAACCAGCTTGAGAAGACACGATCAATAGTGCTGCAAGACAGTTTCCAAGTTCATCGCCCTCCCGAACATGGGCGATAACATGTTGACATAAGAAACATAAGCAGACACTCTAAGATATGACTACTTATCATAACAAAATTCAAAAGGAAGTAAGTATTACCTGGGGAACTCCTTCCGCCAACAACCATCTTTTGTCTGCCTTGGCTCGGACAAGATCCATTTTGTGCCTAGCACACTCCAAGGCTTGCTCCTTGTTTTTGGCAGCAAGAGTAGCAAGGTGTTCATCCTTAGAGGATGATTCATCTTTTAAAGCCTCCATAGAAGCCTTGTAATCATCCAATTGCTGCTGAAGGAAAGCGGTGGCATCTTCAGCAGTCGAGCGGTGGGCCTTTTCTGCCTCTAATGTCGTTAAGGCATCCGCTAGCTGTCGCTCAGCAATATCAGCAGCCAGACGGTTATCTTTGGCTTCTTTCATAGCCTCAGAAGCTTCTTTATCCGCCTGGGCTGCTTTGGATTCTAGGGCTCCCCACGCGTCGTTCATAGCCTGCCAGTCACGAAAAATTTCCTGGCTAGTAGAAATCGTTTTGGCCAGGCAGTAAGAATATGAGTTCACTAGCTCTTGAAGCGGACGCACGCGTTGACGCTCCCTCTCCGAAAGAGGAAGCCCTCCTACTAGATACTCATGGCACACGTCTGTGTCCGAAAATGTTGAATCAGGAAGCACTGACCAATGTGGACGATGTGCCAGAGGATTATCCCCAAAATGGGATGTAGAAGTATGCCGCCCACTGGAAAAGGTTCTTGCCCCCTCCCGCTCTTCAAGATGAAATACCGCATGAAGAGATGAAGAAATGACGGGGATTTCAGTATTATCGTCTTTCTTACCCTTGTGGTATCCTCAATAACGACTGGATCTTGAACAACCTTGACCGGAGATGTTGGCGGAGGAGGAGGCGGAGCTGATCCCCTCATACCTGAAGGGTCCTCAGAAAAGACTTTTAGAGGTCCTGTGGGATATTACTCTTCCGTCATAAATGTATCTTGTATATTAAAACAGTTGTCAAAATTAAAACTACTGAAGTTACCAGAAGAGACTCCTGGAGGCGCAAATTGTTGAAGGCGTTTCGTCAACTTCATCCTCTTATGTTTCTTGGAAGGGGCGGCTTTGGTTGACTGCAGTTTACGTTTCCCAGCCACCTTTGAAGCATTCGCCTCAACAGCTCGATGTTCATCTTCGACGATATCATCATTAGTAGCTCGATGTTCATCTTCGGAGTTGATGTCATCAGCTCGATGTTCATCTTCGATGGTGACCTCAACATCTTTTTTATCCACTACTGTACTAGTGGAAGGATTCTGATTCCGCTTGTGGGCCAGACCTACAGTCGGACGCATGGAATTCATCGAGTCAGTACCATCAACAGGTAATCCTTCGTCACGGGGTGATGACTTCTCACTAAAAGAAAGAAGTACTATCATCCTGCTAGAATGACAGCAGTAATAGGATGGGGTTTTAGAATTCCCTCACCTTTAGCAATGAACTCCTCACCTTGAGCAAACATCGCCTCGGATATCACAGGTTCCGGGCGGAGGGTGGTGGAGAACAGATGGTTTCTGCAGATGCGTTCAACGATAGGCGCGTCCTTTAGATCAATAGGACGATGCACCATAAGACCCTCTTCTTTATCGAGAAGCGAGCTGAGGATGGACCCTTCACCCGCATACAAGGAATTGTTAGAACTCAAGGCGGAACCTCATGGAGTAAAGATAAACTTACTCTTATTGGGCTTCTCGTAAAACGGCTCCTAGGTAGGGAACGGCCACAGACGACTCATCTTCGCACTCCCTAGTGCTCCTTAAGGTATTGCACGCATTGGAGTGGGTGTGTCGGTTAAAGTCTTGAACCATGGAAGGTCCACTTGTGTGGTGGAGCGGACCACCGGCATTTCAGCACCCGGCTTACGATTGGTCATTGAGAATGGGATAACATCTTCTCGAATCCAGAAAAACTCACTACTAGAAAATAGGGCTAATGCAACTTTTTAGAAGCAACATTTTTCATATGAGTTGCATTTGACTCTAATGCAACTTCTTTGAACATAAAGGTCGCATTAGAAAATCAAATGCAACCCTTTTGATAAAAGTTGTAAAATTATACTAAATTTGCAACTTTTTTTTATTAAAATGTTGCAAATTTTACTAGCAACCTTTTTTTAAAATGTTGCATTAAGAACATTTATATACAACTTTTATTTTAAAGGGTTGCATAACCGGGTTATTGCTTGAAAGGTTGCATTACGATGTATCTTACGACTTTGAAAAACGAGTTTGACGGTTTCATAGACGGGTTTGGTTTGAAAAACGAGTTTGACCACTGTACAGTGCAAAATAAACATACATATTTGACTTATAGAAATTAAAACACTAAACTGTAACACAAAAATTAATTAATAATAAAATTTATTTTTGAATAAGCATTTACATAATTAAAATATCAATTGGTTCTCAATCAAGATTTAAGGTGTACCGCAGCTCGACTTCAAATATTTATGAATTTGATAAGCGGGAATTAAATATTAAAAGTTTTACTTTCCCTCCATTCACCCTCAAACCAGCACGATCAAGTTTAGATGCAGTTAAACCTTCAAAATTCTAGTCTCCTTCTCTCTCTCAAACCACATATGAGACCTACTAATTCTAATGATCGTCCGTGGTTTTGCCATGTATACATGTGTGATTGACTGCTAATTCTAGGTGTAGAACATGGGTCACGATTTTATAAGCAAATAGATAATCTTTTTATACAATTTGAGAAATTGTAGTACATATACCGTATATAAATCCAAAAGAGAATAACAACAAATATAACATATATATACGTAACTTGACTCATACCGAGGATTTTCACTTGTGCTCCTATAGTGAATTCTTAAACTAGTTGATATTGGACCGGAGCCAAGTTGATCATCATGTTGAACCACACCGGAACCGCGCTGGCATCGTCTAGCTCGTGTTCACCGAGACCCGAGCCTCATCTCCAAGCATGTCTTCTTGTACACCCCTTCTCTTTGTGAACCCGTCTTGATCACCCGAAAACATCTACACCATTCTAGCTGCAAAATTGAACAAACTGTGGTTCCCGGTTGTGGCTGAGGATTTCTGTTAAACAGAGGTCCCTTAAAACAGATTTCAGGCTACCTCCGCGAGCCCGTCTGTTTCCCAGGGTACAACAGCCGAAGCAGTATGTACTACTGGGATTACCCTAGCACCCGAACTTTATTTTTAACGAGAGATCGGGATCGAGAGAGAGTTGGAATTGAGAACACGAACTGGTTTGGTGTCGTGTGGTCGGGTCGAGTGTGTATACGTGATGTGACTGATCTGAAAAAACGGTGCATCCAAGTGATGCACGAAACTTGCTATATATAGTAGTGTAATGATGACTCAGCATGACACGTGTCGCGCCCAGAATCATGCACATGACACTTGTCAACATGCATTCGACACATGTCGTATGTAGGGGTGAGTCATGGGACACTTGCCACACATTGTATGATGACTCCTCTGGTGAAAACATGCGTCATGATGACTAATCACTTGGCCTGACACGTGTCCCAAGACTTGGTCCTACCACCAAAAATATTAAGGCGTCTCTCAAGCGTTCTACCAACATAGGATAAACGCATTTCCCCTTTTACCAATGTTCAAGTTCTCAACTACACACTTTAGCGTATCGATGTCACATTCATCTCTACTATTTGGACCCGCTAATAATTAGTTTATTAGTAACATAAACTAATTATTATTATTAGTTCAAAAATTTTCATCAATCCCCCACATGAATGGAGATCGATCCTTACACTCAAGTATCATATAGAGTTACAGTGGTTGAGCGTTGCAGGATGGGTAGCATTAGCCTTGAACCTTCCTTTGTGAAATATACTTAGTCTCCTGGCAGTTGGTAGACGCGGTGTCCTTGAACCAATCCCCTTTTGAAGTAGACGTTATTACATTTCACACAACACTCTTCCTGGTCTGGTTAACCCCTCATTTTCGTGTCCATTCTGGTCATGGAACATTAGCCTGGTTCTGCGAGAGCTCTAGGATTTGCTTCCCCCCCCCCCCCCACAAATCCATTTGAAGCGAACCCACTTCTCTCTCACATAGGTGACGTGATACTCAAATCATTATGGTTACCATGATCATTATATCATTAACCATCACATATTTGATTTGACCTTCAAATCATTAAAAGCATAATGGTTATCATGATCCCCATATCATTAACCATATGTTATGCTTAGCCTCCCTTTTGTCATTGACTGTCTTAGGAATGGACTAGGATGTTTATTTAAACACCCTTTGTAATTTAGGAGGATATAGATATTAGCTTATGCGTCAACTTGTACATACGCTATGCCCCCACAGTGACCACCCTTAGTTCATGCAGTTAGGTTGTCCTATTGAACCTAGATCATGGGATCTCCAATCTCATTGGTTAGGTTTTCCTTTGCACTCACTTTATTCATGGGCTTTAGTCTCATTCCACAACTCCATCTTTCATCAACCCTCAGGTTGTTGGATCCAAAATCATTATCAATGACTTCGTCAAGTCAATACTAGATAATTGCGCAATTAAGATGAGTTGTTATGATGTGTTCTTAACTTCTAAGTTTAATATTGCATATTAATATCTTCTAAGACCATAACCTCCAGATTCACCCCGAATCTTGTCATAACGAATGTCTTTTGAAGTTCTCATTTTTTTAGGCGAACACATCTTCATTATGTCAATATCTTACATCTAGCTAGATTATGATTTCAACCAATTGGCTTTCGAGTCTAGTTACCAAATTAGCTCGTTATGACCATTGTGTACTCCACCAGGTCACATGTTTGCAATAATACATATTGCCAAACATTCCAAGTTCAAATGCAAGACACCCCCACATTGAAGTGTTATCGGATAACATCGTCAACTTACTGATGGAATAAAGAAAATCTCTTTCTTTTAGTTACTATGATAAGCATTTTCCTTTCTTTTATCCAACTTATTGACTATGTAAAGAAAAGCTTTTTTTTCTTTCTTTCTACACAGGTCTAAGATATTATCTCAATTAAAGAAAGGCTTTTGCTTTTGTCATCGTTTTGAAAGATCATCTCAATTACCATCCCTCACATTCTTGCATTTTGACATAGTTAGTTTAAGTTTACTTATGACCATACATCGATAATCATGATTTGAACAATACCACACCATTGCATCAATGAGTTCATCGATGTTACCAATAAAGCAACGTATGCCTTGTCATAAGTTTCGACCACTTTCTAGTGTCAAAGCTAATCCTTTTCATACGGAAATTAACAAGACATCACAAACTTAGTCGCATCTAGGAGAACTTGGAAAGTTGAGATCTACTCAAGATCCTCAAGAGTTATATTATTACCTTAGATTAAATGAAACCCCTTTTAACTTTTCAATAGACATAGTCATTCTTGTGTATGTTATGAATGTTCAACGTTAATTAGTCTTCGTTAAGAACCATTATTAACAAGTACTAGTCTGGCATGCTTAGACTGCAATACTTAGGCCTGTGAATAGAAGATGCATCATTCTGATTCTTCACAGTATTAAGAGATAACACATTATCTCTTCCCAACATTCATGTCTTAGTTTAGACAAGATAATTCGATTTCATTTACCATTCCTAAACCTCAATTTTAGAACATTTTAACACCAAAGTTAATGTCATTTACTAAGGTTATAACTCGTTTTCAATTAACTTTCAAGGCATTAACCATTGACTCATATAGACTTAAACATAAGTCTATATAATCCAAGTCTAAGGATGAACATATTTATCACAACAAGATAAATGTTACTCATCTACAATCATTGTCATGGTCGATATGAAATCACTCAGATTGACATTCAAAAGAATGAAGATTACATATGCTTAAACCGGGGAACAAATCCTACACCATAGTTCAATCAATATTGATAGTGATATAAGTACCAACAAGTTCATCATTATTGTACTTCGTTTATAATAAACACCGAAAAATTTATTATATTAATTTACAATAATAACATATATATTCCTTTCATATGTTCACAATCGCACTTGTGCATGTTCATGTTGATGCTCTCAAAATTGAATGACATATAGCGTTCTTGTGTATTTCATTTCACCATGTTTGCACTTGGCGTGATTAGATTATGATGTCTTGTCACGAGCTTATAGTCAACGAAACAACTCTCAAGTTGTTTATTGTGCAAATTCTCTTCTTGCATTATCCATTAAACGACTAATATACAAAATAACATTTTGTAAGTCACAATACACATTAATTTATTTCGTTGTAAAATTGCACGTGTTATCCGAAGATATTGAACACCAAATAATACAACCGAAATTACAATATAAATGTGTACAACACTTTAAACAACAGTTCAAATGGATAAATTGACAACATATAGACGTCAATTCTTAAAGTGTTATCATCTTTAACACTTTTCATTGTAATGATATTGTCTTGTGGTTTGCCTTGAGGTACTCCCTCAATATAGCTCCATGAAGTCATATCATCATTACCTCATTTTATACTGAGACTTTATTCTTGAACAGTCAAAATCTGTCCAACCATAATAACATGTTTGTTATAATATTAGACAAACTCTAGCCATATTATTATACAAAATAATAAATTGTAATATCCATGCTAGAAGTGACCTGGTTTCGAATAAACCATTTTGAAACCTTTGGTTTATCCAACACACATGCTAGATAAATTAACGTTCGTGAAAATACCCTTTTTATAAAAGAATCATTTCTGATACATGTGCTAGGAAACGAACCTTATTCTTTTACACTACATTGATTTCTCACAAAGGCGGCATAGCCTTTTGGTTTATATCGTCCAACTCGTGCGTTTATAAAAAAGGTTTTTAAAATTATTTACAAAAGTAATTGTTTCTAACACTCATGTTAGGAAACGAATCGTTTAGTTCAAGATATTTTATATTTATTTTATAACCAACATGTTAGGAGATGAAACATTTACAAAAACGTTTGATTATAAATTAAACCCGATCTAACGGACGTTATAGTATTCACATTTACACGAACAAATAGTTTACTAAAAACCACTTAAAATCGTTTTAAAATGTATGGTTTTTCATGAACCGTTTCTACTTGATTTTAGACATAAACGATCCCAAAATTGGTTTAACTATTACACCCCATGGCTTTATAAAACCGTTTCTAACACTATAGTTAGAGCGCATACGATTACAAAAATAGTTTCCAAACGGTTGAATCAAATTACTCGTTTTGTATCACGGTATTCGGATTATGTGTTATACTCCAATCACAATTCCTTTTTTAAATGTACTACATAAAACTTTCCCAAAGCATTTATTTATAAAAAATCCAATTAATAATTTTAAACTTTTGTGAACCCATTATCCTTTATATAGGTTTTAAGATTGTCACAACAATCTTGCAAAAGTTTAAAATCTGTTTTAAGATTGTAAGACATGGTCACGATTTTATAAACAAATAAATAATATTTTTATACAATTTTGGAAATTAAGGTACATATACCGTATACAAATCCAAAAGAGAATAACAACAAATATAACATATATATACGTAATTTGACTCATACCGAGGATTTTCACTTGTGCTCCTATAGTGAATTCTTAAACTAGTTGATACCGGACCGGAGCCAAGTTGATCATCATGTTGAACCGCACCGAAACCGCGCTGACATCGTCTAGCTCGTGTTCACCGAGACCCGAGCATCATCTCCTAGCATGTCTTCTTGTACACCCCTTTTCTTGATGAACCCGTCTTGATCACCTGAAAACATCTACACCTTTCTAGCTGCAAAATTGAACAAACTGTGGTTCCCGGTTGTGGCTGAGGATTTCTGTTAAACAGAGGTCCCTTAAAACAGATTTCAGGCAACCTCCGCGAGCCCGTCTGTTTCCCAGGGTACAACAGCCGAAGCAGTATGTACTACCGAGATTACCCTAGCACCCGAACTTTATTTGTAATGAGAGATCGGGATCGAGAGAGAGTTGGAATTGAGAACACGAACTGGTTTGATGTCCTGTGGTCAGGTCGAGTGTGTATACGTGATATGACTAATCTGAAAAAACGGTGCATCCAAGTGATGCACGAAACTTGCTATATGTAGTAGTGTAATGATGACTCAGCATGACACGTGTCGCGCCTAGAATCATGCACATGACACTTGTCAACATGCATTCGACACATGTCGTATGTAGGGGTGAGTCATGGGACACTTGCCACACTTGTCAACATGCATTCGACACATGTAGTGTGTAGGGGTGACGACACGTGTCATGATGACAAATCACTTGGCCTGACATGTGTCCCAAGACTTGGTCCAACCACCAAAAATATTAAGGTGTCTCTCAAGCGTTCTACCAATATGGGACAAACGCATTTCCCCTTTTACCAATGTTCAAGTTCTCAACTACACACTTTAGCGTATCGATGTCACATTCATATCTACTATTTGAAGCCGCTAATAATTAGTTTATTAGTAACATAAACTAATTATTATTAGTTCAAAAATTTCCAACACTAGGATCTCGTTTATCTTGTCGTCTAGCCTTATTGTTGCCATATTTTTGGCTAGATTATCACTTTATAATTATATGAACTATATAATTTATAGCCAAAAACAGATAAAATATTTATATATCAACAAAAGTTCCATTCATTTTAACATATACAAAAATTAAATGTTACTATATTATATAATTAAGTCTCAAGTAACAATGATGCTTGTCGTTAGTTAATTTATATTAAGGATAAGCTCGGTACTCTACCGGTACCGAAAATACCGATCCCGAAATTTGCAAATTCTTGGTACCGGTATCGTTACCGAAATATTCGGTTCGGTAACGGTACGGTACCGGGAAAATACCAGTACCCGAAATTGGGTTGTGATGTTTATTGTTTTATTCAAGTTGCTGATTGGTTGTAATCTGTGAATTAGTGGCAATTCAACTATTCAACATTAAATATGGCGATTCAACATGTGGTATGTATGTTTATCTTGATCTGTTTGGTAACCAATAAATAAATTGTGCGTTAATATCTACAAGTAACAGTAACCAATAATGCAGGGCATATGATTTTATAAGGATGGATGGCAAACACCACAGGTTTAAGAGGATGGCACTACCACCTTGTTTACTCATGGAGTGAAGGTTGCCAAATACTACGAGAATGATCCAAATTCAAGGGAAAGGTTCTACTAATGGAAACCTAGCATCA
The DNA here is from genome assembly GCF_021521415.1 of Bidens hawaiensis. Classification (NCBI taxonomy): domain Eukaryota; kingdom Viridiplantae; phylum Streptophyta; class Magnoliopsida; order Asterales; family Asteraceae; genus Bidens; species Bidens hawaiensis. The sequence goes on along the minus strand of NW_027491666.1, from coordinate 747,459 downwards.
CAGTGGTAGTTTCTACTCATAATTGTCATCAAAATAAATGCAACTAAGATGAATGATGGTATTCATGTTTTAAAATAGCTTGTGTAGTTTAACAGATGGAATTTGTATTTCATAATGGGCGATGGTAGTTACATTATAGGTGACAAAATGGATGGGTTGGGCAATATGTATTACGGGTACTCTTTTGGTGGTAATCAAAGTGGTCCAGGCCGGGTTAGGTTGACCTGCAAATGCTTTTATTTTTAGTCCATCCATTTTGAGTGTTATAAGTAGTTAATGGCTTACAACTTCCACATTATTAAAATAATAATCTAAGTTGTTTTTATAAAAAGATTTACATCAGTATGATATGAGTTTCTTCAAATGATGTGGTATTTTAATTTGTATTTCTACATCTGATTGTTATTCTTTTTTATGTTCTTCACTTCTCTATGGTGTATACAAGTGAAAAGGACATATAAATATATACATATATTTAGGTTTATATAGATTAGCCTACATGCTTTTTAATTATATTCAAACTACTAGAAAATGATAATGATCATAAATGTTAAGAGAGCTGAAGAGTGAAAAATAGTTAATAGTTGCCTTCATTTCATGACTAATTTGTTTCTCAATTAGGTTTTTTTTAGATGTGATGTAAAATGAGAAATTCAGAACTCTTGAAGTTAGTTCTTTAGAGAATAGAATTAATTTGAAATTGAAAAGATATTATTATTAATAAATGATAGTTATAATATATATCAATTACGGAAGCTAAATTAAAGGAAAAGTTACAAAGTAATAAATACAATAAATGACTATCATCAATCTTCTTCAATAATAGAGTCACAAGTTGTGTGTCACACCCCGATCAAAGGCGGAACATGCCGGGGCGTAACGTATCGATTGGACAGTAGCTCAGAAAATACTAATTAAAGCGTTAATAATTATTTAACTTCATTAACATTAAACAAGTACACAAATTCAATAATCGTAACAAATACATCATAATTATTGTTTGAATATATATCCTAAGGTAAAACTAATATCTTTGATCTTGAACAAGGTAAATTACTTGTACCTGTAGCATGTATAAAAATAAAGTTTGTCAACACGAATGTTGATGAAATACATAAGTTTTAGTTATATATATATAAATATATATATATATATATATAAAGAGAGAGAGAGATAAATCACAAAGCATATGTAAATATTAAGTATTACAATTCTTATGAAAATATAAACAAACTAAATAGATGTGGACCCGTTCTTATTGATACGAAATCAAAGTATTTGGGTAAATGTATGATCATACTAGATGAGGATGAAATATCAACCACCATACATAAAATAAACAATTAAGCACATAGAGCATTATTATAGAGCATGCAATAATCACACATAAACATATATTAAATTGTGTTTTGAATAGATGTGGAAATAAAAATGTGTACTGTAAATAGGGTATACATGCCACCCCCAAAACTTAAAAGTTGAAAAAAAGGGGATATGTAAACTCACCTTAACGAGTGGATTAACGAAGATGAGATGATGATAAAAATTAAGATAGAAACAGATGAGCTTCCCGAGTTACGTTGACAAAAGTTCCTAGTTGTTAACGATAGTATTAGATAGTTATAAAAGCAATTAAAACAAGTCAAATGACGGATTGGGAATTGATATGGTTTAAGTACATTCTTTGATAAAAACAAAAGTTGCTATTAGTATAGTTATCATAAAGTTACAAATCGGTTTAAAAGGATTTTGGAGTCATTTAGGGTTTAAACTATTACTATTAATGTTATTATTATTACTACTATTATTTATTCTCATTTAAATGTTGATGAATAAATAAATATTAATTATTATTAAATAAATGAAATGTTATACATATATCTATATATATATATATCAACGGGAAAGGTTAAAAGAAATTTTATTTGAACATCTATGATAATTTTGGTTCGTTAAAAGAGAAATAGTAAAAGATTTTTATTATTGTAATAGGTTTATATATAAAAGAAGGTTTATAAAAAGTTATGAGTTGTAAAAAAAAGGCAAAAACCGAGATCCAGTTTATCAGAACAAGTTGAACTAATGATGTATATGTATAATAGTAACCAAAACTTGAAAAAAAAATGATTTTTAAAGAAATAAAACCAAAAACCGGGCCTGGGGGATTCGAACCCGCGCCCCAGGCCGGTTTGATCTTAACACAATATGCACTGGCACAGTGTCTCACCTGGGTATTATATGAAAACGTTTTTGTTTTAAATACACCTCCCGAAATCCCCAATTTCAAATATAAACCCTAGATCCTAATGTCCTTTAATTACACGATCTTGATTGAAATTAGGTTAGGGTTTTGATTAAGCATAAACAAACGACTAGAATGCACATAATAATTACCGAAATCGATGGTGAGTTAAGAGAGAATGACGAACTAGGGCTCACGGCTCACACTCGAACTCAAATCTGATATGGGCGGCGTCGTATATCGCAATTGCGTTAGGGCTTAGAGTGACGTTGTTATGATGATGGTTTGTATCGATTAATTGAATTATGGTCGAGTATATATAGAGTTTTAGATCAAGAAGGCCGCGATTCAAGAGTTAATGATTTTGGTAAGGAATGATATGGTAGTATCAATTTCGTCAATTAATCCGCGAATTATGGTTCAAGAAAGAGGGGGGTCTTTGGCGTTGGCAGGAGGGAGAGGAAGGATGATGGAGGTATTTTGAATAAAATTTGCAATTTGGTCCTTGGTCTTTAGATATGGGTGCAAGAGTGGATAAAATATAGTTAAGGGGGTATTATTGCATAGAAATCATAGTTATTATCAATAAATAAACAAAATATATATAAACTTAAACGAAGGAGGGAATTAATAACGAGCATTCGAATAATAAATGAGGTAAAAGAAAGAAAAAAATAAAAAATAAACGGGTCGGGTTTCGGATTTGAAAAGTAACGAATGTTACAGGATTCACAACTTTTGAAAATTTCGTCCCGAAATTAAATGAAACATAACATAAAGAAAGAAAGTAAGAGTCTATGAAAGAAAATGATTTTTTCATATAAAAAAAATAACACAAATCTTCAGGTGACCCAAATAACACTACAAACGGAAGACATGATAAGGACACTTATATATAGGATGTACCAGCGGCGTATCCACCATGCCCTTATCACATCGATATTTGTACCGTTACCTAAAATCACCCTAGGTTCCGAGTCATGACACACAACCATATTCACCATGAGTTCCATGCGAGGATTTCGATAATTATGTGTGCACTCATAATTATTTAGATCGTCGCATGATGCACATGGTTCGTCCCGTTGTGCGGGTTTGAAAACATGGGTAAAATAAAACTCCCCCTTTTTTTAATATAGAATCATTTGATCGAGGGAAATGAACATATATATAATTATGGGAATTTAATGATCATAAATAACTAGTAAATAATCTTAAGAATAATAATAAATAAAATAAAAATTAACGAAATTGTTGAAGTTAACCATCGAAAGTGATAACAACAAAATGAAATAACTAGATAGAGGAAAATTATATAACTAACTTACACATATGATGTAAAGAAAATACTTGTGATGACGAAAAAATTCACGCAATAATCGGTTCACACAGCAAACGAATCACAAGACTTATGAATATAATAGTTGAGGGTTGAAATCAAGATTATAAAATCGATGGGATGATATAAGAGTACCATGAGAACGTGGTGATTTTGAAGGGTTTGGGTAGCCATGTATTAAAATATCGAAATAAAATTTGTACAGGTGACTATGTACAACACATGTTCATAGGCCCAGTTTCCAAAACGTTTGTAGGAAATCGATCATAGGTAGTTTATGATACAAATACAGTACTATTAGATAACTATGCATATAGTCCCGGTAAATAACCAGTCATAGACCACTTAAATCATGATAATAAATTGTGTAATAATAAATAGTGCACTAAACGACAAAATAGGAATAAATGAGTGATTGAACACCATTATAAATAACCTTAATTCTCATTCATAACAAAATTGAAGATATAAATGAAAAGAACTAAATAAAAGAAACGTCTTTTGCGTAGCACTTCTTCAGACAGGGTTAGGCTTAGACTTGGGAACCGTTGATGTAACTAAATTGTCCTTTAGTAGCTTGGTCACTTGAGGTTGATTGGTTGAAGTTGATTTACTTGGGCTTGGTAAGCTTGATATTGAGCGGTTTGAGTTGGGTAGGATTGAATTTGGTTCATGTGTGCGAATCTTGGGCATGCATTGCGATAATGGTTAGGGTCTCCACAATTGTAACAAGCTCTAATAGTTGAGGGTGCTTGAGTAAATGTTTGAGCATAAGGTAAGGGTTAGGTAAGAGGTGAGGTAAATGGTTGCATCAAAAGTTGGTTGCGTTCACGACATGTGGTAAAGAGGTGACCAAATCGATTGCAATGGGTGCATTGTCGACACTTGAGGTTAGGCGAATGGTGAAAGTTACACGTATCACATAATGGGTGGGGTCCTGTGTAGGGTTTCTTGGTGGGTTGGGCTTGTGATTGGGCCAATACATAGTTTTGGGAATTGGACGACTTTCTTTTATTGTTGCGGTAATAAGGAGAGTTGTTGTGCTTGAAGGATTCGGGCTTAGAAGACTCGGGTTTGGGAGATTCGGGCTTGGGTTATTTGGTGGGCTCGGATGAAGACTTATCATTGGGCTTCTTGGAATTTTTCTGCGCCAAGGTCCCGGCCTTAACGTGGTTTTGGGTGAGGGTACCGGCTACGGTGATGGCATCATGGAGGGTTTAAGGGTCACGACTTAGAACCGAATCTTGGATTTGCATTGGCAAACCCGAGATGTACTTTTCGATTGCACGTTCAAGGGGAGTGACCATGTGAGGGATGAGAAGGCTCAGTTCATGGAAACGATCGTTGTATATGGTGTCGTTACCACTTTCTTGTTTCAAATTCCAAAATTCCTCTTCTAACTTCCGAAGCTCATGTTTCGGGAAAAATTTCTTGAGCATGAGTTTCTTGAGGTCATCCCATGGCAAGGCCATGACAACCTCAGCGCCAAGCGTGCGCTTCTCACCGTTCCACCAATTGAGGGCATTCTTCTTGAGCATGCTCGAGGCGTAAGTGGTTTTCTTGTCCTCAGGACATTCACAATGGAGGAATATGCTCTCCATTTCTTAGAACCATTGGAGGAGAATGGTAGCACCGTCGATACCGAAGTATTCGGGCGGGTTGGCACTCTTGAATTGTTTGAGGGGGTAACCAATTGGGTTCGGAGTTGTGGATGATGCAGAAGCATTCATAGTTTGGAGTTGAAGATGATTGTTGGGAGGGCTTCCACGATTCCCTTAGCGATGCGGGATGACATGCTACGTCCTGAGTTGCCGGTGCGACGGTTACGGTTGATAAGGTGGGAAGAAGACATGCTAGAATGACGACACGTCAAAAAATTTATTATGTTTAGAAATTGTATAACTATGTGAAATTTTGAGTTTGGTGAAAATTCATGAGAATACAAAATAAAATTTTAATAACCTTAACTTAGCATAATGATGAAATTGATAATTTGAAAAAATATTGATTCTTAATAAAATAAAATAAAATTTAGGGAAAAATCTCATCATTGATTTAAGAGTGTTATCGTCACATGACCACGTTTGATACAATAAGGGTAGCAGATTCGGGTACGTTTGGTGTGATATGCTTTGGCCTAATAAGTTCCACACCCTTACCGAACACTCCAGGAAAGCAACCAGGTCTCGCGGTTGATTGAGAATTATGCGCATTGCACTTCCTTAGGCTGGTAAGCCTTGGTGTCAAGAGTTCAGTAAACAAGTGCGTCCCTCTTACAGTTACTACATATCCGTCCCACGAATCATCCTCAAGGAGAGGGGAGTAAAAAGGCGGGATTTCTTAAGGAATTTCCCTTTTTTTTAAATCGTCCTAAAGTTTTGAAAACAATTTTAAGAGTGAGGCATAGCCTCGGATTAAATGTGTGATTTTGTGTACAACAATAATATTAAATCATTAAATAGTATTTAAGCTACTGCAAAATAATATAATTCCGGGTGCAAACACGTAAAGGCATATCACGTATAGAGACCCTAAGCATGCTACTAGGCCGTTAAATCTAACCACCTATAAGCCTTCGGCTCTGATACCAATCTGTCATACCCCGACCAAAGTCGGAACATGCCGAGGCGTAACGTATTGATTGGACAATAGCTCAGAAGACACTAATTAAAGCGTTAATAATTATTTAACTTCATTAACATTAAACAAGTACACAAATTCAATAATCGTAAAAAATACATCATAATTATTGTTTGAATATATATCCTAAGGTAAAACTAATATCTTCGATCTTGAACAAGGTAAATTACTTGTACCTGTAGCATGTATAAAAATAAAGTTTGTCAACACGAATGTTGGTGAAATACATAAGTTTTAGTTATATATATATATATATATATGGATAAATCACAATTCATATGTAAATGTTACGTATTACAATTCTTATGAAAATATAAACAAACTAAATAGATGTGAACCCGTTCTTATTGATACGAAATCAAAGTACTTGGGTAAATGTATGATCATACTAGATGAGGATAGATGAGGATGAGATATCATATCTGTCACACCCCGACCAAAGGCGGAACATGCCGGGGTGTAACGTATTGACTGGACAGTAGCTCAGAAGACACTAATTAAAGCATTAATAATTATTTAACTTCATTAACATTAAACAAGTACACAAATTCAATAATCGTAACAAATACATCATAAATATTGTTTGAATAAATATCCTAAGGTAAAACTAATATCTTCGATCTTGAACAAGCTCATAAAGCATTATCATAGAGCATGCAATAATCACACATAAACATATATTGAATTGTGTTTTGAATAGATGTGGAAATAAAAATGTGTACTGTAAATAGGGTATACATGCAACCCCCAAAACTTAAAAGTTGAAAAAAATGGGGATATGTAAACTCACCTTAACGAGTGGATTAACGAAGATGAGATGATGATAAAAATTAAGATAGAAACGGATGAGCTTCCCGAGTTACGTTGACAAAAGTTCCTAGTTGTTAACGATAGTATTAGATAGTTATAAAAGCAATTAAAACAAGTCTTATGACAGATTGAGAATTGATATGGTTTAAGTACATTCTTTGATAAAAACAAAAGTTGCTATTAGTTTAGTTATCATAAAGTTACAAATCGGTTTAAAAGGATTTTGGAGTCATTTAGGGTTTAAACTATTACTATTAATGTTATTATTATTATTATTATTATTATTACTATTATTTATTCTCATTTAAATTTTGATGAATAAAATAAATATTAATTATTGTTAAATAAATGAAATGATTTTTAAAGAAATAAAACCAAAAACTAGGCCTGGGGATTCGAACCCGCACCCTAGGCCGGTTTGATCTTAACAGAATGTGCACCGGCCAACTAGGCCAGTGGCACACCTGGGTATTATATGAAAACGTTTTTATTTTAAATACACCTCCCGAAATCCCCAATTTCAAATATAAACCCTAGATCCTAATGTCCTTTAATTACACGATCTTGATTGAAATTAGGATAGGGTTTTGATTAAGCATAAACAAACGACTAGAATGCACATAATAATTACCGAAATCGATGGTGAATTAAGAGAGAACAACGAACTAGGGCTCACGGCTCACACTCGAACTCAAATCTGATATGGGCAGCGTCGTATATCGCAATTGCGTTAGGGCTTAGAGTGACGTTGTTATGACGATGGTGTGGTATCGATTAATTGAATTATGGTCGAGTATATATAGAGTTTTGAGATCAAGAAGGCCGCGGTTCAAGAGTTAATGATTTAGCTGTCAATTTGTTATTGTTTTCTATAATTAGACTGTCGGTAGGAGTGGATTTTGGTAAGGAATGATATGGTAGTATCAATTACGTCAATTAATCCGCGGATTATGGTTCAAGAAAGAGGGGGGTCTTTGGCGTCGGCAGGAGGGAGAGGAAGGTTGATGGAGGTATTTTGAATAAAATTTGCAATTTGGTCCTTGGTCTTTAGATATGGATGCATGAGTGGATAAAATTTAGTTAAGGGGGGTATTATTGCATAGAAATCATAGTTATTATCAATAAATAAATAAATAAACAAAATATATATAAACTTAAACGAATGAGGGAATTAATAACGAGCGTTCGAATAATAAATATGGCAAAAGAAAGAAAAAAATAAAAATAACCGGGTCGGGTTTCGGATTTGAAAAGTTACGAATGTTACATAGTGGCATGATTTTGCCTTGATTATTAATTCAAAATAATTGAATTAATAATATCATTCTTTAGTGTTAATAAATAGAGTCACAAGTTGTGGCATGATTTTAGCTTGATTATTAATTTAAAATAATTGAATTAATAATATCATTCTTTAGTGTTAATAGGCCCCGCAAGATTGACGGTCTTGTAGTGAGTCCAATCTTGGACATGAGAAGATTAAATCTTGAACGTGGAGTGGGTTTTGTGAGAACGTCTGCTAACTGATCATCCCCGGCAATGTGTGTAATGCACTTTTTCTCGAACGAAATGGAAGTCAAGTGCTAGATGTTTCATACGTGAATGGAAGACGGGGTTGACTGAATATTGTGTAGCACTTAAATTGTCACAAAAAATTGTGGGGATGGTGATAGAGGTAAAACCAAGCTCTTGTAATAGAGAGTTGACCCATAGTAGTTTAGTTGTTGTTGAAGCTACTACACGAAACTCAGCTTCAGTCGATGACCGGGCTATGGTACATTGTCATTTAGAACTCCATGCGATTGGATTGGACCCTAGATAAACAACATAACATGTGGCGCTTCGATAATTGTCTTCGTCTCCTACCCAATCTGCATCGGTAAAGGCGTGTAGTTGCAATGGAGACTTGTAACGTAGTAAGATACCTTTATTTATGGACCCATGAAGATACCAAAGTAGGCGTTTAAGGGCACTCCAATGAATAGTGGTGGGAGCGTGCATAAATTGAGATAACTACTTAACCGTAAAGGCAACATCGGGACGTGTGAGGGAGAGGTATTTTAAAGCACCAACTAAGGCCCGATATTCCGTTGGTGAGGTTATAGGTATGCCTCCATGTAAGGTAATAGGCTCGGAGCATGTAATTGGTGTGGACATCAGCTTACAATCACTCATATTGGAGCGTTGTAGAATATCTTGGATGTATTTGGTTTGAGACAACAGTAGACCAAGAGAGTGTGGAATTACTTCCACACCAAGAAAGTAGGATAAGTTTCTTAGATCTTTTAATGAGAATTTATTGGCAAGGGAGGAGATGAATGTGTTGATGATTTGAGAGTTGGGTTCGGTGATGATAATATCATCAAAGTAAACGCGAAGATAAATGGGATAAGAGCCGGAGGAGCGTACAAACAAGGAAGAATCAGATATAGTTGGTTGAAAACCGTTGAGAGTAAGATAAGATTTCAGTTCTTCATACCAAGCACGTGATGCTTGACGAAGACCATAGATGGCTTTGTTTAGCTTGCAAATGCGAGTCGGAAATGATGGGTTTACAAATCCGGGTGGTTGAGCCATGAATACATTTTCCGTTAGAGTGCCTTGTACAAAGGCGTTATTGATGTCAAGTTGATGAAGATTCCAATCTTGTGACACGGCTAAGGAAAGGATGAGACGTAGGGCCGCGGGTTTGACAACCGGGCTAAAGGTTTCGGCATAGTCAATGCCCGGTCGTTGATGAAATCCTTTGGCTGCGAGACGAGCCTTTAGACGGTCAACGGAACCATTGGGTTTGTACTTCGTACGAAATACCCATTTAGATCCTACAAGATTGGAAGCTTGGTCGGATGGGACAAGGGTCCAAGTATTATTTTTAATCAACGCATCATATTCTTCGGACATTGAATTTCTCCAAAGAGGGTGTTTTAGAGCTTGTGTTATGGTTGAAGGTTCATTGAATGGACCATTTATGGTTGTGTATAGCTGAAAATGAGGATTATGATATTGAGGATTTGGTTTCCGGATACGAGATTAGGTTCGTGGTTTGGCAGTTGATATGGGGTCGAGATTATGTGAGTTGGTTATTGAGTTTTGGGAATTATATTCGGTAGCAAGGGGTTGAGATATAATAGGTTGGCCTTGGGTGTTGGTTGGGAAAATGAAAGTGAGTGGGGGTGTTGAGTGTGGATAGGTCATCTATGGGCTGGGGAAGCAGGGGGTATAGAAGTTGTGGATGGGCTGGAGGGAGATTAAAGGAGGTGTTTGGGCTAGTTGGAGGGTCTGGTGTGTTAGATGCGCTGGTGGTGATGTTTGGGCCTGTAGGGTAGTGTAATGGAATGTGATCAGTAGTGCGAGTTGCATTTTGAGAAGGGGGTTGGTGGTAATAATTTGTATAATGAGAGAATGCCAATCATGAGCATTTGGTGGTGTAACGTGGGTACCTGTAAGTTCTTCAAATGGGATTTGGTTATCAATAAAGTTGACATGTTGAGAAGTGTGTATTTTATTTGAAGTAGGATCAAGTGCACAATATGCACTTTGAGAAGGAGAGTAGCCTACAAAAATACAAGGTTTAGATTTAGGGTGTAATTTATTGGGGGGAGGATATGGTCATAACCAAGGAAAACAAAGGCAACCAAAACTTCTTAATTTTTCATAATTTGGTTGTTTATTAAATAATTTGTGATACGGTGAGGTGTTTTGGAGAGTAGGAGTAGGTAACCGATTAATGAGATAAGCGGCTGTGGTCATGGCAAAGGGCCAATAGTTGGTTGGCATTTTTGCATGAGTAAGAAGGGACAAGCCGGTTTCGAGGATATGACGATGTCGACGTTCGGCATATCCGTTGTGTTCGGGTGTATGTGGGGGTGAAGTGAGGTGAGAGATGAGACTGAAGGTGTGAGGAAAGTTTGATGTATTCGCCGCCATTATCGGAGAATAATTGCTTAATAGTTGTTTGGAAATAGTTTTCCACAAGTTTTTGAAAACGAATGAATGTGGATAAAGAATCGGATTTATTTTTTATCAGGTATAACCATATGTATTTTGTAAAGTGGTCTACAAATATTATATAATATTTATAGCCATCGGTTGAAGTAATTGGTGAGGACCAAACGTCGGAAAATATTAATTGTAAAGGGGCGTTAGAAGATAAAGTAGATTTATAAAAGGGTAATTTTTGGCTCTTGTTTATGTGACAATAGTTACAAGTATTATTTGAGTGTGAAATGCAATCAACAAAAGAGGATAAAACCTTTGGAATGGTAGTATTTGGGTGACCCAATCTATGATGCCAAAACTCTGAAGAACTCTTTTGAATTGTGAATGTAGAGGGAGGGTGAAGAAATGTAGAGGTATGCTCATAAATCCCATGGCTAGCTTGTCCTTTAAGGAGTAAGAGATTAGAACTTGGATTCTTGATAAGAAATGTGCCTTGAAAAAATTGAATTAGAATATGATTATCATAACAAAGATGGGATATAGAAATAATATTTCTAGACATGTTGGGAACACAAAGAACGTGTTTGAGTATGAGAGTTGTGTTTTGTGTGTGTATGAGAAGTGAACCAATATGAGTGATTTTGAGAGACGAACCATCACCAATTATAATTTCCTCGGTGCCATCATATGGTGCTTGATTGGCCAACATGTTTAAGTCATTTGTCACATGGTGTGTAGCTCCGCTATCCAGTAGGGTTGAATTTGTATAGTTGTCATATTGACTTGGGGTGTGATTTTGGTAGTGGGGTTACGTATGAAGGGGGGAACTGTTATATGTGGCATTAATTTCTTGAAGACGAAAAAATTGGTAAGGGTATGTCCTTTTGTATGACACCATTGGCATTTGCCAAGAAAGGGTCTTTTGGAGGAGATATTTGGTGAGGAATCGATGGTGTTATTGCTAACCTTTAGAGTTTCGTTACCGTTTGCCATAATGGATTATGGTGGCTTAGCGACTGAAAACGGGAGGGTAGCGTGGAAGCAATTGACTGTAACAGAAGTATAGCACAGCAGGAGGTGTGCAGCGACTGTGTTTGTGACTTGCAGGGCTTCAAAGATGATGACCTATTGGCAAGAGAAACAGCGGATGTTTGATCGAAGTTGTGATACCATTTAGAGAATAGAATTGATTTGAAATTGAAAAGATATTATTATTGATAAAGGAAAAGCTACAAAGTAATAAATACATTAAATGACTATTATCAATCTTCTTCAATAATAGAGTCACAAGTTCTGGCATGATTTTAGCTTGATTATTAATTCAAAATAATTGAATTAAGAATATCATCCTTTAGTGTTAATAAGTTCTCGTTTCAAGTTTTTAAATTGAGTTCTTTTTTGTAATTTTTATTTTTATTTATTTATATTTTTGTAGATCAGATGATGAATCAAGCACAACAAGAGAACTGATTTTATCTATTGATTTTGTAAAAAGGAAAGAGGCATAACACGCGGGACCTCCACCAAAGCGACCATCTTGTTAAGTTCTTGACTTTTTCGAATCATTTTTTGTGACAGGTAACTCTGGTTAAACAGAAAGCTCTCGAGTGTTATTAAGTGAATCCATCCTAAACTGAACCTGGCCTTAGTTGTAACCGTAGTTGAACCCAACCTGCAGGTTTTGCCAGGTATTCATGTAAAGATTATCTACTTAAGTTTTTTTCTTGCTACTAACTTTAGGATACCAAAAACATAGCGACTGGTTTTGATTATCCAGGTGTGTGTTAATATACTTTCTAACATGATGAAAATGAAATTGATGGCCCTTGTGTCTTTTTTATTATATTTTTATAGCATGTCTTCCATAAAAATGATGAAGAAATGAATGGTGTTGAGGAACTTATATTGTTTTAGGTGGTATGCTTATAGAATATTTCAAAGCGAGCATTGAAGTTAATAAAAAAACAGAGCTGCCTGAAATGCGAAAAGAAATTGAAGACGACAAAGGAAAATAGGCTAAGCTAGAAGCTACGATGCTAAGTATTATGGCAAAAGCTAATTGAAGTACTTCATGATCTTAGAAATGAATACGAGGTTTCATTACTTTTAATCATTGTAATTGACAATTTTATGTTTAACTACATTGTTATATTTTGTTTGGAAATGTTAAATTATGATATATCTATTGTATATATGTTATTATTGTATTGGTTTACTTGAGATACTTTTGCATATAATAGGAATTTAAGTATTTCAAACAATGTTGCTATAAAGTTGCATTGAACTACAAAAAATGGTTGCATTTGATGTATAAAAAAAGTTGCATTTTAGTGTAGCAAAGGTTGCATTTGAGCGTTAGAAAAGTTACACTTAAAAGTAAAAAAGTTGCATTAGGATACAAAAAAGGTTGCATAATAAAAAGGTTGCATTTGAGTAGTAAACGCAACACTTTCCAAAAGGGTTGCATTATCTAACAAAAAGGTTGCATTAGGTCTAATGCAACTTCACCTAATGCAGCCTTTGATAAAAGGTTGCATTAGGCCTAATGCAACCTTTTTCAAGGCCTACTGCAACATTTTATCAGGGTTGCAATAGCTTCATTTTCTTGTAGTGACTTCGGCTTCCATTCGTGAAGACTTCGGTACCATTCAGTACCGATAACGCCCTTTCTGGGGGTGGCCCAACCATACCATCCTTCGCGGCCAATCATTTTGTAAAAGACAGCGAATCGATTGACCGCGGGTTCTATGCCATGGGCCTAGCAGCAGAATTCGAAGTGACGAATTCTTAACATCTCGAAGGGATGTACCTGCGATAGGTGGACCCCATAAGCTGTCAAGATGGCCTCGACAAACTTCGTTACGGGTAGCCGGAAGTATCCCGTAGTAAAATGGTCGGCATACATTTTCTTTGCCGGAGGGTTAGAAGCGATGGAGCCGTCCGTCTGGCGTTCATTCAGGCGCCAGACCGTAGACGTTAACGATATCTTCATAATCTTTCTTCTTAAAATTGACAACAACTTCAACAATAGCAGGGGCACTCTTCTTGTTGTCTGCCATATGAATAGAACAATTATGCTCAGGTTATTATCGAACTTTGATTTGAAGATTCAAGAATGAATTCAGAAGATCTCAAATCTAGTGATAGAGAGAAAAAGAAGAAGAATTAGAAGGGGATAAGAATGAATAGATGTTAAAAACGGCCTATTTAGACAGAATGACTTCTACAGGTGTGGGCGGAATGTCTTCTGATTCTCCCTCCAAGTACTCCTTCAATTGATCCACACCATCGCTCGTTGCGGCAAACTCCGAAAGCATGTCTTGCAAAGGAAATGATAAGTTTTCATATTCATTGATACGCATATCATATTCCTGAGCAACTTCAAGTCCATGAAGCGGATGTACCTCAAAAGAACGTCCAGCATGGGCATACGTCATCCCTTCATCAAAACCTGTAACACGATCAGATTGGGAGGAGGCGGTAAGCAAGAAGGCGAGGCTATTAATTAGTTCAGGTCCTTCTTTGATGTGTTTAATAACCTGTCAAAGGAAAAGAAATTCATTAACATTGGTAACAAAAATAATGTAATGAAAAGGCATAAGGAAGCAACCTACTGAATTAATTCCTTGACCCAGCAGCCATCGTCGTTCCCTCTCTGCCCGCTCCGCCCTCTCTTGAAGTTCGTGGAACCCGTCAGCTATTTATTGTTTGTCATCTAAATATTCAGCTGCACGATCTTCCGCTTCATCACGCGCTTGCATAAGCGAATCATAGGCAGCTTGCATGTCTGAAGCCCTCTTATCCTTAAGCTCAGCCTGCTCCTTCTGCAGTTTTGATTATGCTTCAAGCTCTTGAATAATAGTATCTTGGCGGGTCACTTGGGCTTCTAAGGCCGATTGGCATCAAGTGCCTTGGCCAGGTCCTCCTTTTTTCTTTGAGTTTCATCTCGGGCAGCTTGAAGGATATAGTTTTGTTTCTTACAAGCTTCCTCCCATTGATGAGCAGCAGCTGTGTGCCTATCTTTCTCATTTCTAAGAGCAATCTCAGCATCAGATAACTTCCATTTTGTTGTGTTGGCTGCCAATCAATGTTCGTTGGCTTCTTTGTTAGCCTTCTCAGTGGGTGGGGTCATTCCCCCCCCCCACTTTTCCCCATCGACCGCCACTCGCATAAAATTTCTTGACCACAAGCCATTGTGTTGGCTAAGGATGAAGAATAATCCATGTGAAGATCAAGGCGAGAGCGACCATGCTGGATGATCCGTTCAGCAGGAGGAACACATTGATTGACAAATGTCGCACAAGTATCCGGATATGTGAAATGGGATCCCTTCACAATATTCCAGTTAGGAATATACATAAAGTCATCCTCCCTAGGATTCGGCTCCCCACAATATTCAGAACTTGACGCGTGGGGGCGTACAGGGGTGGAGGAAAAAGTAGGAAGAGGAGATTGATGAGGAATATCTCAGGTCGCCACCCCCCCCCCCTAAGCGCTTGATGGACGTTGGGAATGAGAACCTCCTTCTTCACCTATGAGAAACGGTGAGGAGGAAAAAGAAAATTGTGGAAGAGGTTGAGGAAGAGAGGATTGTAAAGACTCTTGTGTTTTAGACGCCTCCTCATCCGCAACCGGATTCTTCCCCTTGAAGCTGGAAGCATCCCCAGTCCCAAACAAATAAGCCAGAGGATCTTCAGTCTCTGGTGGAGGAAGGGGAACCTCCTGATTTTCCTCGGATGGAGGAGTTGATGGTTTCTCATGCTCCTCCGGAGAAGAAGATGGTAATTTTTCATCTTCGGGTGGCGGAGACGGTGGTTTCTCCAAGGTAACTGAAATACCTCCACCAACGGCTCCAGCAGGATCTACATATAATAAAATCACACTTAAGCATCAATCAATGAATAAAACGGAGATAAAAGTGTCATTTCGACTTACCAGCCGTCCCTTTCATGCGTTCAGCAAGGCTGATCTTTTGCTTCTTCGGACGGTGTGTCCGACGTTTCTTTGTTATTGGTCCTCCTTCGGCATCAGCATGGCTAACGCCTGCGTCACTTGCCTCGGAGAACTGAGGCTTCCTCTTCTGTTCCAGCTCTGCTAACGCATGTGTAACAGATGAAATTTCAGAAGCAACGTCAGACTCATAGTCTTCTAGGGATGATGATTCATCAGTTGAGGATAAAATCACGATCACCCCATCAGTGGTAAGGATATTAAGCGGACGAGGATTAATGATGTACGCACCTGTGCGGAAGATATCTTCCGAGGGTATAGGTTTCGCGCACACCTTTATTGGAAAAAGAAAATGTCCTCAAGTCCTCTCTAGGACGGTAGGATCCTTCGCGTCACGGATCCTCTTGCGAGGACAACCCTTATTCTCAAATAGGGAATTGATCATACTCACCTCACCTGAAACATACACAAGTGTCAGTTCAAAAAGAGATATTACATATGAAGAAAACTGAACAAAGTATATGAGGCTCACGTTCGTTCACGTCCAAGAAGATTGGTTCCAAATCGGGATACGGCCACAGGCGGCTCATTCCCGCTGACACTAAAGCCTCTTCCCGGATAGCCCGCATCGGGGAAGGATTCAACATTAGAAGACGGAACCACCCCCGGCCTTCATGTTGTGCCGTCACCACTTCCGGAAGCGCCTCATTGGCTGGGCGCCGAACCATGGTATCTGGGATTACATCTTCTAAAATCCAGAAGAATTTGATTCTCCATTCTTCACGGCCCTCGAGAGGATCAGTCCTAATAATCCTTCTGGATATTGGGATACCTCTAAACCATCCGCCGCGATTAACCAACCGATAAAAAATCGGAAATCGATCAACACGCGGGATCATCCTGTTCGCCTTACAAACAAATTCGAAGTGTCGAATTTGTGTAAGTGTAAGTGGATGTAACTGGGAGAGATGAATCCCATATGCATTTAGCACCTTCATTAGAAACTTGGTCACGGGAAACCGAAGATTCCCATGGGTGAAATAGTGGGCATAGACAGCCATCTTACCGGCTGGAGGCTTGCTGGCTACGGATCCGGGAGTGGGGAACTCTGGTCCCTACCCTGGTGGAATACCATAAGTACGAAGCAATTTTTCGTACTCGGCTGGATTCCAATTAATTTCGACATCGTCGATATTTGGAATTCACGATTTACTAGCCATGGTCCAATAGAAAAAGGGAAACAACGAGCAATTTTGAAATGGAATCGAACGGTTAGTCAAAAGATTAAGAGAAAGAAGAGAAGATAAAAGAAAATCAAGGGTGATAAAACTTCAAAAAGAAGATAACTTCCACTATTTAAACCCATCGCAATTAATACGATGGGATACGAACAGTGGAGAGAGAAAGTCGTCGCCCACTCAGCAGACGCCACGACACGCGGGAAATTCGAAAAAGAGAAAAGGTGTAAAGTTGGGTACAGTGACAGTCTGCATAAACGTCCCATCATCTGTTCACGCACCTGCAAGTGATCAACTTGTCCTTTTTCATGATTATCCACATCACCATCAGAAGATATTTCTACCAAATTTCAAAAACCCCAAATATATCTTAAGTCCAAAATTCATAAAACTTCACGCGGAAGAAACAATGGACTGGGGGACTTATAGAGGTAGGGTACCAAAAAGACCCAAATACCCTTAAGTATCACCAGCGGGTCAGAGGGGTACTCCTCGTAAGACACCCGCGGGACATTTGGATCACCCGCCTAACTCAGTAAAGGAAGAACAATATTCCGTCCTAGAGAGTATGCGCGGAAAGATCTCGACGCCCTCAAGAGTCATCCGCATGACAGCATTGTCGTCCGCGAGAAGGACCAAAGGTGACGTCATAGGACAGCTGTAACAAACCAATTGCCTTCTAGAAGAGTTACCAAGATGCTTTATTGGGCAATATGTTATCTCTCAGCCAATAAACAAAGGACAACTAGCCAGGTTGTTAAAACCGTGCACATGACCAGAGTTATACATCGCCCTGTCATATTTGGACGCGTGTCCAGGTTGTTATACTCACACACATGCGACGTATAGCTCAACCTATCATACGAAGACGTGTCCAGGTGGTTACGAAAGCATCTTCTAGAAAGGGACAGTTGGTCCAATTATATTCCCACACTCTTCGGCTATAAATACCCTCTCAATCTCCATGAGGTATTCATTCATTCCCAACTATCTACTCTCAATACTTAAGTACTTTTTCCTTTAAGAACGGTACTTATTCTCACGACGGAGGGTGGTTACGGGAAGACCCCCCCCCCCACCCTCTTGTCCTTCCCGTAACGAGCTCACGGTGTTTGTTTTGCAGGTTGTTGTCATTGGACTTTGGGAGATTGAGCTCATATCGTTGTTGGTTGTTACTGTATCCTACCATGTGGACTCATTGGATCTAGGACCTGTTAAGGGGAGTAGATCTGTGTTTCTTCAGTGAATTTATTAGTAGAATATTATTTCTTTTTTTTATCTTGTACTATTTTTTTATTATATAAAATGACTAAATGTATGTGGTCATTAATTTTAGATTTTTTTTTAAATACAATAGTTGGTCTTTTATCTAAATGTGTGTATAGTTTTTACACTGCATATGTCGTGATTTATATAATTTAAAAAAAAATGAGAAGGAAGATAAAACCAAAGAGTGGAAAAAGATAAACAAATACTTGTTTTTCAATTTTACATCAAAGTGATTAACATTTGTTTTTCAATATATAAATACCCTCTCAATCTCCATGAGGTATTCATTCATTCCCAACTATCTACTCTCAATACTTAAGTACTTTTTCCTTTAAGAACGGTACTTATTCTCACGACGGAGGGTGGTTACGGGAAGACCCCCCCCCCACCCTCTTGTCCTTCCCGTAACGAGCTCACGGTGTTTGTTTTGCAGGTTGTTATCATTGGACTTTGGGAGATTGAGCTCATATCGTTGTTGGTTGTTACCGTATCCTACCATGTTGACTCATTGGATCTAGGACCTGTTAAGGGGAGTAGATCCGTGTTTCTTCAGTGAATTTATTAGTAGAATATTATTTCTTTTTTTTATCTTGTACTATTTTTTTATTATATAAAATGACTAAATGTATGTGGTCATTAATTTTAGATTTTTTTTTAAATACAATAGTTGGTCTTTTATCTAAATGTGTGTATAGTTTTTACACTGCATATGTCGTGATTTATATAATTTAAAAAAAAAATGAGAAGGAAGATAAAACCAAAGAGTGGAAAAAGATAAACAAATACTTGTTTTTCAATTTTACATCAAAGTGATTAACATTTGTTTTTCAATATATAATATATACACGCGAAAATTGCATTTTTCTTGCAAATTATGAACTATCATTATGAATTGTAGTTTGGTTATCTAAAACATAAGTGGATAATGAGTAAAAACTTCTTTTATATTGTATTTTACATAAACATCAAGAACAAAACCCAAATAAAAAACAAAAAACGAAAAAAAAAAATGAATAAAATAAAACGAGACTTGGCTAAAGAAAAGTTAATTGCACAATTTAGGGGAAATATACCTTACAAGGTAAATTTGGTTACATCCACATGTGAACTATTATACAAAATTAATGCCCCCTTAACACAAACAAAACAAAAATTCTTATCTGAGTTAACATCACCAAAACCTCATGTTGACTATTAATTTGTAAAATGTAACTCAAATGTTATCCTCAACGCACCGGAGAATCTTCGATTAAAACATCTTTACAAACTTTCAAATTTATACTATTCATGTCCCATCCAACGTCTCTCAGTTGCTGCAAAAACTGGTCAAACTGGTGATCTAGTTCTTTCAGGCTTTCTTGAAGCTGATCAAACATGTTTTCTTGTCTACTGTGATTCTTGTAGAGCCAATATGCCTGCCAAACACTTCGCAACACCGAGAGGCTTGTAGCTCCATCCTATGGTTTTTAGGATACAAGAACAATATGTGGTCATGTTTACTAGATAATAAAATGAGTGAAGATATATTTTTCCAAAGATTATATTGCTAAGCAAAAAAGAAAAGTGAAATGTAAGATGCATACCTTAAATGAGACAAGGATTTTAAAATCTTTAAAAGGCTGCTGGTTCAAAACAAGGATATATTTCTCCTTGGAATAAAGTTTCAGAAGCTTCTTCACCTATAAAAAAACCAGTAACATTACCATCTGTTATCACTCAAATTACTAAAATAACTTTCAATAGAAACAACTAAAATATTTTTCCAACTAAAATTTACCCACCACCCTAACCCACCACCTCCATCTCCGCCTCACAGCTCCACCGTAACCTTCCCTTTCCCTCTACGCCTCTCACCCACCACCGCCACTGCCGTAACCCTTCACTACACCACCTCCGTTACCCACCACTGCCATTACCCTTCACTTCACCGCCTCCATTCCTAGTTTTTGCTTATTTGGTCTTCTAGCATTTCATTTTCTGGACGATTTGTTTTGAATGGCATTAGTTTGAAGGTTTCGCTAGTAGTACACGCCAGGTGTTTGATTAAATGCCAACACCAAATTTTATTTTAATTTCCTTTGTTTCCAAAAACAAAAATAGTTTTAATTTCTTAAGTGATTTATGAAGACCTGTGGTGGAGAGCCGGGTCCTAGCTTGGGCACGGGGATTTGGCGTTGCCCCTTTAAAAATTTTCATTTTTGCAAAGATGGTATCCCGGGATACAAGGGGTATTCTAGGTTACTCATGCATTTTCAGCGGGATCACTTCAATGTAAAGGAAAGGAGAGATCAGTTAAAGGAGCATCTTGCTTCGGACTTGGAACTCTACAATGACGTCATCGAAACCTTGCGCTTGCTTAAGAACTGGTTGTGCGGGGAGTGCATGGCCCTGCATGCCTTGAATAGGCCTTGTATGCACGGAAAAGAAGTGGTTAAATGCACCCCACGTGCAGGAGGCGACTTTGATTTTATTGTGGGGATCCCTCAACCCCGCGATTCGCAGGTGGAACTTGGGAGTGGTCTGTCTGAAACGTTTGTGGTAGATGTCGCTCTCCTTGAACGCATCCTCGTCATTCCTATTGCTACTGTCAAGAGTATCCCGCCCGCGTATCGCATGGCTTTTGCCCAGGCGGCTTTGTCAGGGGGGCTCCGTAAAGTAGTGGATGCCCCGAGGTCTATTGAGGCTTGGGTTAAACTTTTGTTGTTGCCTCTATGCACGTTACGTGTTGTCAAATCGGCTACTAGGCAAGAACAAAGGTCCGGTAACAGGAAATCGCTTCAATGTAGCTCCATCATGCGAGCTTTGGCTGTTTGGAAACATGGGGCAGGTTTAGAAGAGTTGGTGCTACCGCTCCTTGAACTTCCTGTGATGTGGGATTGCCAACATAAAGAAGAGGGAGGGGGCAATATCAAGCAGTGCCTCCGGAAGGTAGCGGATGGCCATTACACAGCAGCGATCAAAGTCCTGTGTTCATCCGGGGTCGTGCCTGCTGGGGGGATACATTAAGAGCATTGATAGATAAACATCCTGTGGTGGACCCCCCCCCCCCCCGACCATGCCCTCCGTCGTGCCATCGGAACCAGCCTTGCAGGTGGACGGTGATTGTGTGCTGGAATGTATTAAAACCTTCCCGAAAGATACATCTTGTTGGAGGGATGGTTTGCGGGCCCAACATATTTTAGACGCTTTCTGTGGCCAGGTGTCTCCGACCGCCTCCGAGCTCTTAAAGGCCATCACTGATGTTGTCAACTTGTGGC
Organism: Bidens hawaiensis; assembly: GCF_021521415.1. Classification (NCBI taxonomy): domain Eukaryota; kingdom Viridiplantae; phylum Streptophyta; class Magnoliopsida; order Asterales; family Asteraceae; genus Bidens; species Bidens hawaiensis. The sequence continues at coordinate 725,775 of NW_027491666.1, read as the reverse complement.
TTGGGGGGCTTTGTCCAAAAGTTCTAGCGGAGTTCATTGCTTCGGCACCGTTGACCCCCCTGTTGAAGCCTAACAATGGAATTAGACCCATCGCAGTGGGGGCCATTTGGAGAAGATTGGTGTCGAAAGTCGCTATGCGTAAAATAGGGAAAAAGGTGGTTGCTTATCTAGGGGATTTCCAATTCGGGGTTGGGATCCCTAATGGGGCAGAAGCGGTATTGCATAGTGCTAACAGATTTTTGAGCGCGTTTCATTCTGACGGGTCCCTGGCTATGCTCACTGTTGATTTTTCTAACGCCTTCAACGAGGTGGATCGGACGACCCTTCTCAGGAAAGTTAGCTGCATATGTCCATCCATCTTCCCATGAGTCCAGTTTTTATATGCCCGCCCCGCCCATTTATATGTGGAGGATACTCATATTGGGGCTTTTACTGGGGTGCAGCAAAGGGACCCCCTTGGCCCTCTTCTTTTTGCGTTGGTCCTTCATCCGCTCATCCTTAAGGTGCAGGGGATCTGTTCCTTGCCCTTCCATGCATGGTATTTAGACGATGGCACTATCATTGGTAAGGCTGAGGAGGTCGCTAGAGCGTTGGGCATTATTCGCTCAGAGGGGGCGTCTCTAGGGCTTAGGCTTAATATTCGAAAAACGGAGATTTTTTGGCCATCATGTGATGAATCGAAGAAAGTGTCGGGTTTATTCCCTGGAGAGATTAGCAGGCCTGTGATGGGAGTTAAACTCCAGGGGGGAGCAGTTAGTCGGGATGCAGGGTTTATTCGGTCTTTGGCAACTAAAAGAGCTTTGAGGGCGGTTGAACTTATGAAACGCCTGGCAGACCTGAGGGACCCCAAAGTGAGCTCCTTTTGTTGCGCTCATGCATGGGGGTTGCTAAGTTAGTGTTTGGGCTCCGGACCTGTCAACCTGAACATGTCAAAGAGGCTGTGTCCATCTTTGATGCGGGCCTGCGGGGGGCAGTTGAAGATATTGTTGTGTGTGGAGGACCGCATTTTGGGGACCTCCAGTGGAGGTTGGCTTCCTTCCCTATGCGGTGCGGAGGCTTAGGAATTTTCTCGCCTAAGGATGTCTCCGCATATGCCTTTGTGGCTTCCAGGTCTCAGTTGTGGAAATTGCAGAACCACATCCTGCGAAACGCTGGTGTTATGGGGGTAGATCTTGACTACTCTTTTGCACTTGGTAATATTGGAACAACTCTCCCGGACCTTGATATAGGCGGTTTTACTGATAAGGAGACCGCCCCCAATAAACCTCAACAAACCTTGGCAAGTGCTCTTTATGGTAAACACGTACATGATTTGGAGGAGCGATTCGATATGACCCCGAGACAAAAGGCAGTTTTAGCTTGTCTCAAGGGGCTCATGCCCAGGACTTTTTAACTGTTGTGCCCATTGAAAGTCTTAGGCAACGGATGTCGGCAGTTGAATACAGAGCCATCCTTAAATACCGGCTTATGATTCTTCTTTTCCCTCCAGATGAATCATGCCCCATTTGTAAAAAAGTTTGTTTGGATAGATTTTGTGAGCATGCTCTCCACTGTAAGGAATTGCCAGGATTTAAGTATCGTCATGACTGGGTTAGAGATGTCTTATGGGATGTGCTTAGACGTGTCGGGAGCTCAGCCAAGAAAGAGGCACCAGTTAACTTTTTGACTGATCCGCGAGAGAGATCTACCCTGCGTCCTGCGGATGTTCTTGTGTTTGGCTGGGCAGGGGGTAAGCATGCGTGTGTTGACCTCACTAGGGTGTCCCCCGTTGGTGGGGCTGAGAGACAGTGGCTTCGTACCGGGACAGGCGGTTTTGAGAGCGGAATCTAGGAAGGTTGCTAAGCATGAGACAGCGTGTTTGGAGAATCAGCACGTGTTCATTCCATTTGCCTTCGACACTTTTGGATCCCTAGCTCCCGAAGCGGTTCGCTTCTTGGAGCGAGTGCAGAAGGTGGTCCACAGTGACTCACAGAGCCCGAGTAACCAAGGATTTATATTTAGTAGAATAGACTTTGCGATTCAAAAGGGGGTAGCAGCGCAGCTTGTTGCTCGCTTACCCATTATCCAGATGTAGCTCGATTTGTGTTAACTACTAAAAGAATAAAAATAGTTTAAAATAATCAGAAAAGATATTCTACAAAAAAAAATAAAAAAAAATAGAAACATAAAATGACTTGAGTAAAAACTTTATTAAGGCAATACCTTGAGGCCTGATGTTTCACCAGCGAGCATGTCGGACAAAGACACGCCAAAAACTATTCGTGGTACTGAAAATTTCTCCCATGATAAGATATTTTCCATTTTATTGCATTCCTCACACCCTTAATTTAAATAAAGAAATCAGAAACTTATATACCACATGCTAAAATATCATATGATATATACATCAAAAGACACAAATGTTACCCAATACTGTTGAAGTTGAGACATGCAAGTTCACCAAGATCCGGGCCCGCTTTAGATTTACCTTAATAAACCAAGGGTTTAAAAAGTTCAAACTTAAGTTCAAATTAAACTTATAATCTTGAATAACCTTATAATATCTCACTGTATTAAACTGAAGAACTGAAAGAGACTGATAGCGAAGCCAAAGGTGTAAAAGCCGCATTGTCATCCATGTTGATGCTAGGACCGGATATGAATTCACAAGGCCAGGTGCTGACTGCAATAAGTCAATAAGGTGTTGTAAAGTCTGGTACATCTTCAAATTTGTTTCATTAATATGCAATGTTCTCATTATGATTACCAAGATCAATATGCCAAGACCAAGGCCCATGAGCTGTGCGGATACTTCCCAAACTTCTTCCTGAAAATATTTAATAAAATAATGATTTAACTTTTTGACATGCGTAGTTAACAACTTGATATAATGTGAATATGTAATTAAAATGACTATAGGCATTCCTAGGCCTATAAATGAACCAAATGTTCTCGGCGGGAAGTTTGTTTGTGTTTTTTTAGATGCACGAACATGAACAAAATACGTTGTTCATTTAGATACAAACGAGCATGGATGCATGTCCCATTCATTCATTTAACAACTTTTGTGTTCATTCGTTTACACTCATTTATGTTTGTTAGTTTACGTTTCTTTAAGTTCTTCTGTTTATGTTCATTTCAATAAAAATTCATTTATGTTCATTCATTTTGGTTCATTAATATGTGTTAGTTGACGTTAGTTTAGGTTTGTTCATTTATGTTCGTTCTTCTTACTTGTTTATGCTCATCCGTTTACGTTCATTTATGTTCGTTAGTTTACGTTTCTTTTGAGCGTATTTTTTACGTTCGTTCATTTAAATTTGTTTATGTTCATTCATTTAAGTTCATTTATGTTTGTTGTTTAAGATCGCTACTATACGTTTGTTAATATATTCATTTAATTCAGTTGAGTCTAGTTTTAATAACTTTTTAGGCCCAACAAAAGTTTTCCACGTTAACTTTTAACTAGTTTTGGTTCAGTTATATTGCTCATCTATGTTTCAATTATGTTCTTGTTTTTACGTCCGTGAACCTTAAACACGTTCATTTTCTTAACGAACAAACACAAACAAGAAAACTGTAAATGTCCATGTTCGATCATTTGTTCGGCTAAAGTTAGACGAGCGAACACGAAAAAGAAAACCGCGTTTGTTTAATTGTCTATGGTCTGTTATTTATTTGGTTAAAGTTAAACACGAACACGTTCCATTTATGTTTGTTCGGTTCACTTATGTAACATACCTTTGCTGCCACGTCTCCAAGGTTTCCAGAAACAGCAAAATGATTTTGAATCACCCGAAAAGAAGGATCTTTTAGCCCTCTTGCTACAGCCTGATCAAATAGTCAATCACACCAAAACTAATTTCAAGTAACACAAAGAATACCTTTTTTCTCTGAAATACCTAACACAAATGTACAAATATTAAATAAGCATTTAATGTGGCATAATCAAGAATGGATTAATTTCATATATGCCCTTACAAACTTGAAAATTTTCATATATACCCAACCTAAACTAAAAATGTAATATATACCCAACTTTGATGAATTTTTACCTAATGGCCATTCTACCCCTTTATATCATAATTGTTTAACCCCTATTTTTTATTTGGATTTTGATAATTGAACCAAACCACTGTCTCTTCTTTTTTGTTCTCTCGAGTCTCGACGGCAGATAATCGAACATGGATGTTCAAATTAGATAACCGAACTCAATCAAGTAATCAAACTTTAATAATGTAATCAAACCAGGTATAACCACATGATAATTGAACGATACGCAGTCAATTTTGAGAAAACTATTGTTTATGAGTAAATATAAAATAAATTAAGTTAAAAATTGGTAAAAAAAAAAGTTAAAGAAAACATGGGCAAATATAAAAAAAAAGTTAAATATGGGGACATATATGAAAAAAAAAGTTAAAGAAAATATGGGCAAATAAAAAAAAATAAGTTAAATATGGGGGCATATATGGAAATTTCAGTTTTAGAAAAATAATGTAAAATGGTCATTTATTAAATTGTTTTCAATGAATTGGATATGTTTGCAAAAGCATATATGAATTTTTAGTTTTACATGAGTATACTTGATATTTTTCAAGTTTGTAGGGGTATATATGGAATTTTCCCATCAAGATATATTTATATCAATCAAATACCTTAGCAAGATTCCCTAGAGATGCTAGTGGAAGGAAATATGCAGGATATATGGGAGTACACAGATCAAAGATGCTGCATCACATTAAAAAAAGGTAATAATATTATGACAGAATTACAGAAATTATCATTTATGTTTGCACCTAATTTCACTCGTTGTCCTTTATCTTCAATATTGATATGTTTTATCCTTTCCAACAGAGTTTGTCCTTTGGCCCAAACCCAGTTAGTTTTTCTAGTTAAATCATGTCATGTGCCTTACACATGAGGGTAAATTAGTCTTTTCACCTACTAAAATTAAAAATATTATAATACAAAAAAACTCAATATAATATAGATATATAATCCTAATCCAAATCCTATTTCTAACTCAATAAAAACTCAATATGAGCCTGTCTGTCGCATCATCTCTCTGAAATCACCACACACGACCACCGCCGCTGTTAAAAACAGCGGCCATACCTCTCCTTATCACCATCACCATAAAAAAACCACCCTTTTCACCTACCCGCTCATATCAAAAACCTTATCCACAACTCCACCACCGCTGCATCCAATCTCCGTCAAAACATGGCGGCGACCAACAATCTCCACCTCTTACAAAACAACTCTAGTCCCCCAACCAGCTTCTTCACCGCAGCATACTTTTTCCCCCTTCCCTTCTATAAAAGATTGGCTCAACCACCGCCATGTAACTCAAATCCGATATGTTTCAAGCAACCCGCCACCGCTGCCATTGTCTAGCCCTATCGGAAACAGATTCTAGCTCTGTTGTCTCCGGGCCGACCATTGTAATTTGAATATTGTATCAAGAAAAACTTGTGAAACTTGAGGTGCATTATATGGATGAGCTAGAGGGGTAAAATGGGCATACTTGGTTAACCTATCTACAATAACCAAGATGGTATCTTTACCTTGAATTTTGGGAAAACCTGAGATAAAATCCATTGGAATATCGGTAAAGATATGAGTAGGGACCGGCAAAGGTTGCAATAGGACTGGAATAGCTAAAGGTTCATACTTTGCCTGCTGACATTGGGAGCATTATTTTACACACTTATATACTTGTTTAGCACACCCCTTCCAATAGAAAAATTTTTTAACCTTTTTTAATGCGGGAACATAACCAGAGTAAGAATAAAACAGCTCAATTATGTCTTGTTTTAACTGACTATCATCTCCAATCCACAACTTGCTTTTTCTCCTCAACAAACCCAAGTAACATGAGGAATCTGTTGCCCTTGAACTAATTTTTGTATAACAGATTGAAGACAAGCATCATACTCCCATGAAGCTTTAATCTTGTTTAGTAACAAAGGATCAATAGCAGTCATACCTATCTCAAATAATGCTAATCCAGGCATTCTAGACAACCCATCAGCTACCACATTTTCAATGCCCTTCTTATACACTATCTCATAAGTGTACCCCCATCAACTTAGCTAACCAAGATTGTTGCAAAAGAGTACTGATTTTCTGAGTTAATAAGAACTTCAAACTCTTGAGATCCGTTTTTATTATAAACTTCTTAGTAACCAAATAATGGGGCCATTGCTTAACAGCCATCATGATTGCCAAGAATTCCTTTTCATATACTTATAGAGTAAGTTGTCTTACAGAAAATGCTTTACTGGATAAAAGCTGATTTTCCTACATTAAAGCTGCACCCATTCCTTTAGAAGAAGCATCCGTCTCGATGATAAATGTTTTTTGTAAAATCAGGGAGAGCCAACACCGGTGCAGAGGTCAGGGCAACCTTTAACTTGTCAAATGCTTCTTGTACTTCCTTTGTCCAGACGAAAGATTCTTCCTTCTTTAAGAATTCTGTTAGACGTCTTGCATGAATTCCAAAGGATTTGATGATTTTTCTATAATAGCCGGCCAATCCCAAAAAAAACCCCTTAATTTCTTAAGATTTTGAGGAATTGGCCATTCTTGAATGGCTATGATTTTCTTGGGATCAATTTGCACCCCTTGACCAGAGATAATATGACCCAAGTATTCTACAGCTCAAGATCAGTCACATGTTGAGTCATAGTTGGGCTGTAAACTAGTATGTCATCAAAGAATACTAGAGTGGTCTTTCTTAATAAAGGCTTGAATGTTTCATTCATTAAAGATTGAAATGTAGCTGGTGCATTAGTGAGACCAAAGGGCATCACTACAAATTCAAACAAGCCTTGGTGGGTTCTAAAGGCTGTTTTATGAATATATCTTTCATCTATTCTTATCTGATGGTAACCAGCCCTTAAGTCAAGCTTAGAAAACACAGTAGCACCCCCAACTCATCTAGTAATTCTTCAATAAGTTGAATGGGAAATCTGTTTTTATTAGTAACCTCATTTAGTTGTCTATAGTCAACACAAAATCGCCAAGTTCCATCCTTTTTTTTTACTAAAACCACAGGTGAAGCAAAAGTACTTTTGCTATTTCGAACAGTACCAGCATCTAATAATTCTTGAGTCAATTTCTCCAAAACATCTTTTTTGACCAGCAGGATACCTATAAGCTCTTTGGTTGATTGTGACATTTTTATCTTTTAGCAAGATTCTTTGATCACAATCTCTTTTAGGGGGTAAAGTAATTGGTACCTAAAAAATGTCTTGAAATTGGTGAAGTAATGCTCTAATTGCTGATTAGAGGTAAAATTGATAATGCTGGTGTCATGTTGAAAGCAACTTGACCCCACAGTTTGCATGCTATACAGTTGTGCAGTAGCAACATCTTGTGTCAATAAACTTTCCAACTTTTCAGCAGAACATAATTGCATATCTTTTGCATCAATTACCTTCAATTCAAACATCTGGTTAGCCACTTTAAACTTCATAGTCAACTCTTTAAAATTCCACATAATGTCATTGAGAGTTTGTAACCATTGAACTCCTAATACCGTGTCGTAATTACTTAATGGAATGAGCACTACATCAGCAGTGAACCAGTTACCTTGCATACTCCACTTAAAATGCTCACATAAGTGAGTACAAGCCAACTTATTACCATCAGCTATGGTAATACTTAACTCACTAATGGGTTTAATAGAACATTTTATCTTCAAAGCCAAATCCTTATTAAGAAAATTATGAGTTGACCCTGAGTCAATGAGAATCAGCAGGGGTTTAGTTCCGATTGATCCTTTCACCCTCATGGTTGAAAATGAGTTCACTACCATTCTAGCATTCAAAGAAATACATGGGTCTTGTAACTCTTGTCTTAAGAGCTCCACAGAATCACTACAATCTTCCTCTATTTCTATTATTTCAATAGAGAATAATTGCTTGTTCTTACAAATGTGGTTTGGAGTGTACTTTTCAGTACATCCAAAACATTCACCTTTGGCTCTCTTTTCTTCTATCTTTTTATGACTTAATCTTCTAGCATTAAGAGACTTAGGTAACAAGGGCAGATTCACACCACCACCTCTATTGCTATAATTTGTGGTTCTTGAAGTAGATGCAGAATAGGATGGTTTAAAGGATCTAATAGGTTGTACTAGGGACATATTATTATCATTATAAACTCTAGCCAGCATGTAAGCTCTGGTAAAGTTCTTGGCCTAATCAGCTTCACCGGATTCCCAATTTCAGGCTTAATGGCTCTAAGAAACATGCTCACAGCATACTCATCACAAATGTCAACCCTAGTCAATGCTAGATCAAACTCTTTACAAAATTCATCAAAAGATTGATTAGTTTGTTTCAAATATGCTAAAGAACCCATAGCATATTGATTAAGGCCTAAACCAAATCTTAAAACTATAAATCCTTGATACTCATACCACATCATGCCATCAATGCTACCACCCCTCGATCTAACAAATGATTGATGCCAAAATAAAGTTGTATCCTCTAAATGAACTACAACATAACAAACCTTGAGATTTTCAGGAGTGACATCAATATCAAAGAAGTGCTCTGCTCTACATAACCAACCCTCTATATTATCACCATTGAATTTCGGAAAATCTATCATTGTCAAACGATTATGGCTGTTATGGAAAGGACGTAGACGCGAATTATCATTCGGTCCATTCACACCGGTGCCATGGTGATGATGATTGTTGTTTTGATTGATGCTCAGCGCCTGAACACTCTGGATAAGCTCGTTCATTTGATTTTCCATTTGTGTCTTCATTGAAGCAATGTTCTCGCCATTCTTTGTGACAGCCGACTACAAACGATTCAAGACTACATCGTGCTCTTGCACTCGTTGATCCATTGACATATTACGAATAGTCATTACTGATTGAAAACTAAATTGAAATTAGGGCAAAGTTGATTGAAATTGGGGCAAAAATGAATTGATCGAACGATGATCAATTCTTGAAGAATTGAAACGAAATTGAATGTAACAGAGATTGAAATTGATCGAACAACAATCAATTTTCAGCGAATTGAAACAAAGAAAAAAAATAATAGATTAAATGATGAACTGGATTTGGTGAAGAAATCAAGCGGGTTCCGAGGAAAGAATTGCTTTGATACCAGTTCGTTAGCTAGAAATTGAGATAAAGAATCAAGAGAGAAAATGATACCACAATCAATAGCTATTTTTCATTACTCATCAATCCAGTAGTTATACAACAATTGTAACAGACTTTGCTAACCGACTTCCCAACTAACTATTACAACTATTGCACTTTTAGTCCTTTGACTTACTAACTATGACGATATGACCCTTGACTTATACTTTTGATACTAACATAGAGTTTACAGATCTGTAATTTTTGAGTTCACATAGTTTTCACCTTTTGCGTAAATTAGGGAGAAAAACATGAAATTGACATTTGATTATGGTTAGATTTGGAGGTTAATGGTGGTGGTGGCTGATTTGGTGAAAGGGGAGGTTGATATGGCGATGGTTTCAGGCGGTGTGCTGGTTGCCGTAAGTTGGATGGGGGCTGGTGTGGGGGTGGCCGGGTGGGTGGGGGTGGTGAGTTGGTGGGAATGGTGTTGGATGAGTAAAAAAGAGAGAGAGAGAGAGAGAGAGAGAGATATTTTTATTCTTTATGTATATATGTATAGTTTGTAATTATTATTTTTTTAAATGTTTTTATATAAATAGGTATAATGTTAAATTTGCCCTCATGTGCAAATCACATGATTTAACTTAACGAGAAAAACTAACTAGGTTATGGTCAAAGGACAAACGATGTTGGATTTCTAAATTTAAAGGATAAAACAGATCAATTTTGAAGATAAAGGACAATGAGTGAAACTGAGTGCAAACATAAAGGACAAATTCTGTAATTCTGTCAAATATTATATTGCAACTAAGTATGAACCATGTGTGTATCATGTATGACTTACCTTCCAGCACTGCCAATGAAGTCAGCATACATGCGCCATTGTTTTGGATCATCATCAAAAAGATTTCCAAATCGGCCACCTAATGAAGGTGATCATGATTAATTAATGCAAAGAATTAGTGCTAATGTCACGTTTGTGAGAATTTGATGAACATGTACCAATGAAAAAACGCCCAACCGCACCAATTCCATCTTTCGACACCCATCTGCAGGTTTTGGTAAACATGTCAAATTCACAAACATGTATCCTCTTATTGTCACAGAAAATGCAAAGGTTGACTTTACATTTGTCAATTAGTAGGATATCTAAAGTCTACCAAAACACAAAAGGAGTATTCTTGTGAAATAAAATGAATTGTAACAAAAATGATTACTGAGAGTAAACATGTCAAATTTGGATCAATGCCCAACAAAGAAATAAAACATGACATATATTTTGATACAATTTTATAAGTAAATTGTTGCATTGTATGGAGAGAGTAGATAGAAAATCGATCACCTGATGGCAGCAGCAGAAGCTGCAGCTGTAGTTGCAGAAGTATAGTCCAAACCAACAGCCTGTACATTATTGATGCATAGATTTATAAAAGGTTTGTTCAAATGGAAAACAACAAGCCTGCAAGTACTAGAAATATAGCAAAAATAGATCATAACACTGACAAATAAGAACTAGAATACTAAAATTGGAAAACAAATAAAGGGAATAAGAACAAGGTAAGAGTTAGACGGACCTGCCTTTAGAAGACTTGAAGTGACCAACGTGTGACAAATCCATGCAGTGACATTCGTTGGGACCTGTAACAACATATATTCCAAGTAGTCATCCGATACTGACCCTGCATTACAAATTCAAAATGAAATAGAATTAAAGAAACATGTTGGCCTTTTTTATGCATATAAATGAAAATAACTAAAATGTAGGAATTAGGAAGAAAAGGAAGAAAGTGATAAATTAAGAAGTGTTGTTTGTTACCTGGGAAACCAGCAGGAAGAACAAAATCTTTGACTAAATCAGGAAGCCAAGGCAGTTCCTTCGAAGAAAAACCATTAGATTTGGATTCATCCTCTAGAAAGGTTGTTAGTTGTAATTCATCATCAAGTATATACCTGACTTACACCGTAACAAAAAAAAATGTGAAGAGGCAAGAGGTAGAGCAGTGAAAATCCTCATTGTTGAGGAGACTTGGGAGGAGTAGATTAGGCAAGATTTGCTAGAGTTACCCCTCTCTGAGGACATTGTCCATGATAGGAGTTCGTGAAGACGTAGGATTAGTGTTAAGGATCTTTAGCTGGACTTTAATTGTTATTAATGTTCTATCTATTACTTTTTTTACTATTTACATGCCATCCTCTGCTAGTGGTAGCTTTCTAGTTACACAATTTTTAACCATCACCTGCACACTAGCACTATATATTTATGTACTCTGTTTTTTATGCTGATATTTTCTAGAGTCGAGGGTCTCACTAGAAGCAACCTCTATATCCTTTGGGATGAGGTATGGTTTACCTACACCCCACCCTTCCCAGACTCTACCAATAGCTGGTGGTTGTATATGGGCACAAAAAAGATGCAAGAAAGCAATAAATTACCCCACATATTAATATTTATGCACACAATTAGAGACACTCTAATACATATCCAAGTTCATGAACATATAACCGTACGTGGGGTGTCAATCGTGTCGGCGTGTTGAGATTCTTCAACCCTAACCCAACCCATATATTTAAATTCATGTCGTGTTGGGATCATGTTTAAGGTCAACCCATTTTACATTCATTTACGAATATGGTAATACCTAGTGGCTTAATTAATAATAACCTAAACAATGGTTTAAAGTCGGTCGAAATGAAAATACCTCTTTGAAGTTCCGTTTGTGTATCTTTCGACCAAAACAACTTGATGTTTGCTGCCATCACTACAATATCTTATTCTTATTTATTTACATACATATAGGATTTGGAACGACTGGCCCACAAAGCATACAAGCCTGTATTAAAGTGAAATGAATACCTTGTTGTGTGTGAATCATCTTGTTTGGAATGATAAGATTGAACCCTAGTAGATTTTTTAACTGGGAATGAGAGGTGCAGAGAGAATAATAATAATAATGACATTGTGATTGTATAGTAGCATCTGTTTTGGGTGTCTGTGGAAGGAAGGATACGAAGCTAGCAATGGTGGGTGGAGCGAGGTCCACTCATAACAATTAACAAGCCTATCCAAAACATATATTATTATTATTATTATTATTATTATTATTTAACAGATTTTGGATCTACCTCACCACCCGAGTGAGATATGTTAGCAACTGTCCATATTAATTTTGACGTTTCAGACATGACTCACTCAAGAACGTCATCAAGAACTATCAGAAATCTTAACCACCACACCCACCAGAAGGTCAAATAAATTAATTAGGCATATTCCATGAAAAATAGATAATTTTAAAATGTGACCAAGTAAAGCATAAATCGTCGCCCACAGTTACAACCGGCTCTAAAACGAACCTTAATTCTTTTTGGATGTTTTTGCACAATATTAAATATGTTCCCTATGTCCTTCACGTTAGCCTCTCTCCTCTAAAACAGTCGAAAAAGGTATAATATGTAGTGATAATTATGGTCGCATAAAACATAAGTATCTAAAACTCTAATTAATAATTTTTCTAATGCATATTTATTTCTTATACTAAACAAGTCAAATGGTTTTATACTAAGAAAAGACATCATGTTTAGTTAAATATATATTTAAACAATAGTCCCACAAGGCATCCTTGACCTGGCTTACTATTTGGTAACATGGAACACAAATGGAAGAAGGTCGGGTGATCAAATCCTGACAGTATGTCTTTTGTAACAACTTGGATTTTAATATTATTATTTTTAATGGCCATTACTAGCTTTTATGCTCGGGTTATCTTATCAAACTATGTTTCACGCATTTACCGAGTTAATTAATTGTTATTATATTATTGTTTAATTATTAATATAATATATATTTTCAACTTTCTTGTTTTGACAAAAAGGACCCAAACTAAAACTTTTACCCAACTTTGTTTCCACACCATAACGGCTGGATTGCAAATCTTATAAAACTTATATAATGACCCATATCCTAACCCAAACCCTTATCCAACCCGTATCCAGGATTAATGTGACCCGTTAGTTTGCTTGACCCCTTTGTAATTTATTCATCAAATCGTTTATTTCGCTTATCACGACCTTCACCGACACTATTAATTTGGAAATCATAATCTCATTGATACGAATTTACATTAATACTGAACCCGTCATATATGATTTCTTGAATTACAAGATTCACATCAAAATAATGCAATTAAACGAGTATGCACAATCCTTACAAGCCAGCGACCATAAACCCTATACTTAATTGGATATATCGAGCCTTCACCTGCTGATTTGATTTCGTATATGGCCGACGCACTGATATACGCCGTTCTTCCTCGATTGGCCATCGTTTCAGGTAATTGAACATCCTAATAATATATTTTTAGCACGTAATATAAAAGCCCTAACATAATCTTTAACGAAATCAACTGGATTAAATGATTTAAGGATCTAGGGTTCCTAATCAGTATGGGATTCATGACTACTTCTTTATAAATTCCTATTTTTATTCTTACACAAACTAACAATCTGGAGCATTTGGCTGGGTTTGTTTCTTTGTTCTTGATAACTCGGCTGCCGGCGTGGGTTCGAGTCCCGGCAGCCCGAGTTTTTAGGTTTTTAATTTTTTTGCTGTTGACAATTGTTTTAAGGCTTTGAAGATTTATATTAATTATTAATAAACCAACATATTAGAGGTTGTGTTTCTTGTCACATCTCGTTAAAAGCTTTCGATTACGCATATATATACATGTGTGTATATATATATACTAGTTAAAAACCCGCGCGATGCGGCAGCAACACGCTGTGAATTCCGGCAGTATCGTTTTGGTTCTTGACGATAACGGTGTGGTATTGCCATTCGTTATAATCACTGAAATAGAGCACAAAAATTAAATCGTAATATGACGGCTCAAGTTACTCTTGTGCAACTTTATCAAATATTAGATGTAATACACCAAGAATTTGGCATACAGTGTTTTTTGTTTCTATGGTTTTAAGATTAAAAAAAGAATTTGCTACATCTTGAGCTTCAAGCTTCAATAATCTACACAATTTTATAAAAATATCTTGATCTTCAATAGTGTACAGACTTTTATTGCCTTGTTAACAAACAAAATACATAACATGTCAATTGCTAATTTTAGACTCATGGTAGACTTTGACCTTTCTAGGTCAAGTTTTCACTAAAATTTCAAAATTAATTGTTTGCCCACAAACCTCAACATAAAATCCGCCTAAACACAACAAAGTCTTTTAAAACAAATTGTCAACTCAAACAAAAAAAAAAACAATCCCGAACAGTTCGGGTTTAAAACAGCTCGTCAAAGGTGGGAGTTCAAGGAAGTTTTGTATGGTCTGATCAAACTTTTTAAGTATTTTCTGTAATGCACACTTTAAGAATGCAAACTACACAAAATTTGGAATGATATATATATTTTTTAAAAATTAAAGGACAAGTAGGCAAGATCACTATAATGTCAAATCAAGGCCAATCCTGATTACAAGCTAAAACAACAAAGAATTAATACAGGCATTAAATTGTTTGATATATAAGTACATTTCTCATACGTTTCAAGATATAACCGCTACTTACTCAAAAACGCAATCCCACCCGTAACGCAACATAACAAAAGGAGCGGAAAGATAACTGATGTCAACCTTCATAATCCTATGCAAAAATCTGTATCCGTTTAAGTTTAGTAAGGCCTTTAATTACACTAATCTTGTTTCGTGTTAGATTAGTAACAACTGCATCTACATATTGCACAAATAAATGTCACAATTTTATTATAACAAGAACAAAAAGGTCCTGTTACCGACCATGTAACGGGTCAATGATCCGAAACAAGTGGTTTCTTAGCAGGTGTTTTTTTTTCTAGACTAAAAGATTACAAATTAAACGACATTCATGACAAAATCTCATTGATAAAAAGAAGAAAGTTGACTTGAGTTGAGTTTTTACCTTAGTAAACCATATGGTTATGATGGTGCAACGATGATGTTGTTGTTGATTTCACCTAATGCCCTCTTGTATTGACCTATTAGGCGGCCTCCTATTTTCCCATACCCAGTCTTGAATCCACCTCCTGTGATCATCAAAGTTTCAAATTTTAGGGTTATAATCTTGTTTTCATTGAACATTTCCTCAAACAGATGGCATACATTCTTTATTTTATTTACCTTGTGGCTTTTGGGTAAATTGCATATGGGATAATCCCCTTCAATCCAGCCATAAACACTGTATAACTCAAATTCCATAAATCAAAATTTTACACATACAAAATAATGATACTCGTAATAATCGAGAACTTGCCTGTTTTGCAATAAAGATCTTCGGATTATTCAAAAATCAACCCAAGAGTGCACATAAGAGGGGTGATCTATAAATTGATTTTCTTGCTTATGTAGTGTTTAGCAGCAGAAAAATAAATAAAATACCAACTCAATTAGTACAAAATTAACCATAGTTGTACATAATTATACACGTAACAAATTTCTAAAACAAAATTATAGCCAAAACATACTTTTTGATGAAAAAAAAACATGAAATGGAAACAAAAATCTATCAATTAAGGTTAAAAAAAGGATAATTAATTTTGCTGCATTTAACGTGAAACTAAACTTACAATCAAAAGTGATTCCACCTTGGAGAAAGCTCCATGTACTTGGGGGGTGTTTGGGATTGCTTATTTTACTTCCTTATGACTTATAACTTTCACAAAAAAGTCATAAGGTGTTTGGCAAAATTGAAAGTTGTGAGGGAAATAGGTTATAAGTTACACTTTTGTAACTTATAACTTATGAGAATAAGTGATAATGAGGTGGAAATAAGGAATCCCAAACACCCCCTTTTAAAGCTTTGTAAGAATTGGATAACCATTTCTTAGGCTGGAACAAAAAACAATAAATTAAACATCTAAGATCCATTTATGAAGCAACAAAAATATAAAAATATGTGTAACAGAATTAGTGAAAATTAGCAAGTTTTAGTTGGCGAGCAAACTAAAAAAAACCATCATGAATAGCAAAAATACTTATCACAACCATTTTTCGATCTTTAACCATCTTCAACGTCCACGGCCGCCGGAACTCTAATTAGTTGGAACACCGCCCAAAATCGGAAAAAACCTAATATAAATAGAACCAACGGTGGAAATGGAGCAGCAAATCAACAAGATTTGAGAGAGAGAGAGAGAGAGAGAGAGGAAGGAGAAAAGTTTGGTGAGGTTTGAATCTTTATTGATTTAGGTTTCAAAAAGATTTTTGGTTATTTTAATTTTGAATCACTTTATAGCAGAGACATAAGCGCGGGATTTGTTGCTTTTGAAGAAACTGCATTTCAGAGTGGTACATTATGCATCATTAATAGTAAAACTCTTAAAATTAAGAGTTTTTGGTTAATTACCTAAGTATCCTTCCTGTATGTATTTTATAGTAGTATATATATATATATATGTATTTTAAGTATTTATTAATAATAAGTAAACCTTATTACTTATCAAAACCCGAAACCATTATTTATGTGTTCTCGTCGTTGAAACGTCTTTATAAATTTTCTTTTAAATTTTATACATAAAAGATATATATTATATACATGTATCATTCTTTAAAATTTGTAACAATCGTATTAGTTATATTTATAAAATTAGATTTTCGTTAAGTATTCCAAGATATAAATTGTATGATAAATATATATTTTTAAAATCATGTAATATGTTACAAGATGTATTTATTTATGTATTCACTTATAATTGCTTATTTAAGTATTTTTTGATTAATTATATAATTATATTATATTCAATTCGTATTTATTTAGTTAAACTAATAATATTGAATTCGCAATAATAATAACCGTAAGAAATCAACCGTTCAATCATTAACGTCCTAATGCCAAACATAACTCAAATCACTTCGACACTTTAATTAATTATACATGTTGTCTCATTATTAATTAACTCATACTAATATTATTTAACTAGGAATCCTTGACGTTATATCCCGAAGGGTTCATCTCTCTCACATCATTATTTATATTTCGTTCATCCAATCAGGTGAGTACCACATTCCCCTCTTTTTACTCGTTTCCTACGTTTTGGGGACATATGCGTAAATTATATTTCTTATATATACTTATACACAAAACTGTAACTTTGTCTTATGTGTTAACAACTTATATCTTACTTGTTTGTGTGCTTATTTGCTTTGTATGCTTCCGCATTCAGAGATGTCCAACATAATCTCAGTCTAGTATGATCATACGCCAGCCGTTAGCCTTGTGCTTCTCGACATCTCAGTTATACTTGCTCATTTGGTTAATTTGTTATTCTCATATGACTTGTTGCAATTACTTATTTTTATATATACTATATGTACATTTAAACTGGTGTGTCGCTCACTCAACCTTGTGTTGACAAAATATATTATTTTCAACGCATATGCAGGTTATCTTGTGTTGTGAAGTAAGTGGAGTTGGAAGATTATTTAAGGACTTATACCACAAGGAAATTTAATGAGACAATTAATGCCATGATTTTGATTTGTTTGATGATTTGTTAGTTTCGGATATTGTAAGGAATGATGGTGTTACTTGAAATTATTAAATAGATATTTAAACTTATGATGTTGCATGATAATAACCTTGAGAGCTGTGACAATCAGTTCGCGCCCCGACATTTCCGCCATAGGTTGGGGTGTGACATCTTTTACTGAGTTTTACATGATTTACCAAATGTTTATTAGAATGGTTTTCGTTTACTAAATTACACAATCTCGAGAACTAGTTAAATTAAACCAATTGGGTACAAAAAGACCAAAGAAGGTTGGGAAATGAATTAAGAGAAAATTCTCAAAATAGTCCATTTAAAGAGAGTGTCACACCCCGTCAAGGTGGAAACGCAGGATGCGACAACCATGGTTCTTGTAGCCTTTGTTTATGTGAAAAGCATTCCTAGTGATGTATGGGACTCCAAGATGGCTTCTGAAAAAACATACTTGAAAACGTCAAAACAAATTTGGTGAGTTCATAGGTTTAAATGATGTGATGTAAATGTTAAATACTTGAAAGCCTCAATGGTAAATAAGTGTATCGATTATTTCAAAAAACATTGTTACAATGTGCTTGTTTTAGAATTTTCAGAGATTTAGTCAAAAACTGTAATAATATGTAAATTGTTCGAGATACTTCATAGTTCTACTCGAAAACTATAATAATATGTAAATTGTTCGAACTGTTTCATAGTTTTACTCGAAAACTATAATAATATGTAAATTGTTTTGTAATGTACCATAGTCTTACTCAAAAACTATAGTGATACATAAATGCTTTATAATGTATATGTATGCTAATAATGTTTGACAGTAATCCATAAAACTTTGGTAATATATATGTGACATTCGTCAATTTCGGGTCTCGTTTGTATTCGTTTTTGTATTCGTTTATCATGTAAACCGACCCATTTTGTAAACCAAAGCTTATGATTTAATCAAAATGATGGATTTTATGTTACAATATTGTTTTACACTTGTTGGGTCTTGAAAACATCCTTTTTGGTCCTTAAAACTCCTTAAAAATGACTTAAACCAAACTTTGGGGACTATTATTGTCATTTACCAAAAACTTGTTTGACCATTTCAACCATCACATGCATCTTTACCCTATTTGTATGAATCATACTCTTACCATTATAAAAGCAAGGCTCCATGCATCACTTTGGTTGTTCAGCTTCTCCAAAATCTCTCTCAAATCCAAGTATTCATCTTCAACATTTTGCTATTTTGACTACTTAAGGTCAAACTAAAAGCTAACCTTGTTCTAATTAATTCTTATTACTTGAATATGGTGGTACAACATATATATAATACACACCCCTTGTTACCTTTAGTAGTTACTCCTCCGACTCCGATTGGTTAAGTTTCGGACCTCGTAAGGCAAGGCTTCATAAAGGACTTCGTGTTCTAGATATATATACACACACATAACTTGTTTGCACATACTAACCATGACTAACTTCTACTCTTTTTAGTTTTTTTTGTCATATTTATGAAGTTCCATGGTGGGGGTTTGTAGAGACTAACCTCAGTTTAACCGTAAATAGTCCAAACCGTGAACTGAACTTTTGCTTACTGGTTTTGTTAAAATAGTTGTTTAAACATGTTTAATGTTAGATTCGAATTTTAAAAATCATTTTCACAAGTTCTTTGATATTAAGCATGTGGAATCCATCTATGAACTCGTTGTGAGATGGAAACCAAACCAAACCGAAACTTTTGCTTAAAAGACTTGTTGTTAACTTTTTAGTTGTAAAACTTAAATATTTTTCATTTATAAATTATTATACAAGATCTATGATATTTGGGCATGTGGAAACCATCAAGGAACATATTGTGAGATGGAAAACGAGCCAATCCGATTTTTACTCGCTTAAGACACATAAGTGTGTTTCTAGCTATCAAGACTTGTATATTTCTCTAAAAATAGTTTACAAAATGATTTTAATTATTTTTTTAAGTACTTGGAAATTTTAGATCCAACTTGATCTCATAACATAGTTTGGACTGACAAAACCGAGCACTCGCTTAACGTACATTGTTAGTTCTAAAACAATAGATCTACATACTTGGTTAAGTCTTATAAAGTTTTATTGAGTTATCTCATAACATTCATTATTTTGGAAAGTTGACTTTGGGTTTGACCAATTATCAAGACCCGAACCAACAACCCGAACACTCGTTAAAGACCCGTTTTAGTATCTTTGTCCCTAAGGAACTTGCATTTAGCATTTTCTCACCTTATTACTTAACAAAGGTTAAGTAAATATTAAGGTTAGATACTTTAACCCGGTTTCGAGCAAACTTACATTTTTAAAGGGTTATTATTATAAATTCTTAAATAATTACATTATAAACCTTGAACTTTAATTGTTTACTTTTTGCAACAATTATTTTATTTAAAGATCTTCAAGACAACCTTTCTAAATCCAAGACTTTCTTTTATTTAGGCTTCATACTTAACTCGTCTTTCCGGCAAATCTTCAAATTACCAGCTTTTCAAGTTTATTACTTGAATGTGAGTAACTTCATACCCCGTTTTCTATCTTTTGTTTTGGGGGTGACATTTCATCTTATCTCAACTAAATTTTTTATACTTGGATCTTAAACCACAAACGACGTTATATACTTTACTTGAATAATTGCTCGATTTGGTGTTCTATGCTTATTTGCATATGTGTTTATCGCTTTTGGATGGTGGAGCTATAAATCCTAGACCATTTGGCAACCCCTAATGGCAAGGTGTCGTTAACGTAATGCAATTAACGATAACAATAAAATCCTAAACTATTTGGCACCCCCTTATAGTTGGGTGTCGCTAACTTGTTAGCGATAACTATTTTATCCAAGTTTATAGCTCTTATTTATTGTTTCGTATACTAGTTTGTGGCTTTTCTTACTATATACTATTGTTGCTCAAACTTATGAATTGCTCACCAACCTTTGTGTTGGCAAACTTTATTTTATGAAATATTACAGGTTTACATCTCGGTTGATTTGATGCTTGTGGAGAAAATGAATGTCAAGACCTTTAAGTTATTAGCAAAAATGAACAATATTTGATTTGCTATATTTTGTTATATTTTGTATTGACTATCTCTTGAATATCGTTATGTGACATTTTTGATGCTGTGAAATGAAATGAGTTTGCGAAATATATTCTTGCTTTAATTAGTGTCATGCGCTTATGGGCAATCGTTACACCTCGGCATGTTCTGCCGCCTTTGGTCGGGGTGTGACAATATAAATGTACATGATTAGCAAAACAAGGTGGAGACCATCATGGTCTAACTAAAATTATGACTCAGCGTAATTATATACCTGTATAAGATAAACAAAACAAGCGTTGTTGCTTATTCGTAGACTTGCAAGGAAACAAATTATATGTGACACAATGAGCTCATAACCAAACCATACAATTGTATTCTTCCCTTGTTCAGCAATGATCACCCAATTAGGACAATAAACATTCATAATGGTACGGTTGATCGACAACCTTATGAATGCGGCATGTCTTACCCAATAGATCTATCGGTATTTCCTCGGCTTATACAAGTTAAAGGTTATGATAATGATATGGGACTTCTAGCGCTACGTTACATGAAACTCATGCTCACCATAAAAGGTTGTGCCTTGTTTTCTTGTCATCGCGTAAAAATAATATAGTATGATTCTAAATAAGTTCAAACAAATTAAAGAAATGTTTTTGAAAATGAACAAATGAATATGAAGTATGTTATGTGGTGAATCCAAGAAGAACCAGAGAGTGGCATTTGGTGGCCGGTTGCAACCAAAGGAGAAGGTTAGAGATTTATGGAATATAATTGATTTGAAATTGAAATGATATTTTATTGATAAAGGATAGTTACAATATATATCAATTACGGAAGTGAAATTAAAGAAAGAGTTACAAAGTAATAAATACAATAATTGACTATTATCAATCTTCTTCAATAATAGAGTCACAAGTTATGGCATGATTTTAGCTTGATTATTAATTCTATATAATTGAATTAATAATATCATTCTTTAGTGTTAATATGCCCCCGCAAGATTGACGGTCTTGTAGTGAGTCCAATCTTGGACATGAGAAGATGAAATCTTGAACGTGGAGTGGGTTTTGTGAGAACGTCTGCTAACTGATCATCCCCGGCAATGTGCGTAACTCGAATGGAATGATCATGCACTTTTTCTCGAACGAAATGGAAGTCAAGTGCTAGATGTTTCATAAGTGAATGAAAGACGGGGTTGACTGAATATTGTGTAGCACTTAAATTGTCACAAAAAATTGTGGGGATGGTGATAGAGGTGAAACCAAGCTCTTGTAATAGAGAGTTGACCCATAGTAGTTCAGTTGTCGCTTAGAGCTCCATGCGATTGGATTGGACTCTCGATAAACAACATAACCTGTGGTGCTTCGATAATTGTCTTTGTCTCCTGCCCAATCTGCATCGGTAAAGGCGTGTAGTTGCAATGGAGACTTGTAACGTAGTAAGATACCTTTATTTATGGACCCATGAAGATACTTAAGTAGGCGTTTAAGGGCACTCCAATGAATAGTGGTAGGAGCGTGCATAAACTGAAATAACTTCTTAACCGTAAAGGCAACATCGGGACGTGTGAGGGAGAGGTATTGTAAAGCACCAACTAAGGACCGGTATTCCGTTGGTGAGGGTATATGTATGCCTCCATGTAAGGTGATAGGCTCGGAGCATGTAATTGGTGTGGGCATCGGCGTGCAATCACTCATATTGGCACGTTGTAGAATATCTTGGATGTATTTGGCTTGAGACAACAGTAGACCAGAGGAGTGTGGAATTACTTCCACACCAAGAAAGTAGGATAAGTTCCCTAGATATTTTAATGAGAATTTATTGGCAAGGGAGGAGATGAATGTGTTGATGATTTGAGAGTTGGGTCCGGTGATGATAATATCATCAACGTAAACAAGAAGATAAATGGGATAAGAGCCGGAGGAGCGTACAAACAAGGAAGGATCAGATATAGTTGGTTGAAAACCGTTGAGATTAAGATAAGATTTTAGTTCTTCATACCAAGCACGTGATGCTTGACGAAGACCATAAACGGCTTTGTTTAGCTTGCAAATGTGAGTCGGAAATGATGGGTTTACAAAACCAGGTGGTTGAGCCATGAATACATTTTTTGTTAGAGTGCCTTGTAAAAAGGCGTTATTGATGTCAAGTTGACGAAGATTCCAATCGTGTGACACGGCTAAGGAAAGGATGAGACGTAGGGTGGCGGGTTTGACAACCGGGCTAAAGGTTTCGGCATAGTCAATGCCCGGTCGTTGATGAAATCCTTTGGCTACGAGACGAGCCTTTAGACGGTCAACGGAACCATCGGGTTTGTACTTTGTACGAAATACCCATTTAGATCCTACAAGATTGGAAGCTTGGTCGGATGGGACAAGAGTCCAAGTATTATTTTTAATCAACGCATCATATTCTTCGGACATTTAATTTCTCCAAAGAGGGTGTTTTAGAGCTTGTGTTATGGTTGAAGGTTCATTTATTGGACCATTCATGGTTGTGTATAGCTGAAAATGAGGATTATGATATCGAGGATTTGGTTTTCGGATACGAGATTGGGGTTGTGGTTCGGCGGTTGATATGGGGTCGAGATTATGTGAGTTGGTTGCTGAGTTTTGGGAATTATATTCGGTAGCAGGGGGTTGAGATATAATAGGTTGGCCTTGGGTGTTGGTTGGGAAAACGGAAGTGAGTGGGGTGTTGAGTGTGGATGGGTCATCTAATGGGCTGGGGAAGCAGGGGGTATAGAAGTTGTAGATGGGCTGGAGGGAAAGTTAAAGGAGGTGCTTGGGCTAGGTGAAGGGTCTGGTATGTTAGATGGGCTGGTCTTGATGTTTGGGCATGTAGGGGAGTGTAATGGAATGTGATCAGTAGTACGAGTTTCATTTTGAGAAGGGGTGTTGGTGGTGATAATTGGTATAATGAGAGAATGCCAATCATGAGCATTTGGTGGTGTAACGTGGGTACTTGTAAGTTCTTCAAATGGGAATTGGTTTTCAATAAAGTTGACATGTCGAGATGTATGTATTTTATTTGAAGTAGGATCAAGTGCATAATATGCGCTTTGAGAAGGAGAGTAGCCTACAAAAATACAAGGTTTAGATTTAGGGTGTAATTAATATGATCGTAACCAAGGAAAACAAAGGCAACCAAAACTTCTTAATTTTTCATAATTTGGTTGTTTGTTAAATAATTTGTGATACGGTGAGGTGTTTTGGAGAGTAGGAGTAGGTAACCGATTAATGAGATAAGCGGCTGTGGTCATGGCAAAGGGCCAATAGTTCGTTGGCATTTTTGCATGAGTAAGAAGTGACAAGCCGGTTTCGACGATATGACGATGTTGACGTTCGGCATATCCGTTGTGTTCGGGTGTATGTGGGGGTGAAGTGAGGTGAGAGATACCATGAGACTGAAGGTGTGAGGAAAGTTTGATGTATTCGCCGCCATTATCATAGAATAATTGCTTAATAGTTGTTTGGAAATAGTTTTCCACAAGTTTTTGAAAACGAATGAATGTGGATAAAGAATCGGATTTATTTTTGATCAGGTATAACCATATGTATTTTGTAAAGTGGTCTACAAATATTATATAATATTTATAGCCATCGGTTGAAGTAATTGGTGAGGACCAAACGTCGGAAAATATTAATTGTAAAGGGGCGTTAGAAGATAAAGTAGATTTATAAAAGGGTAATTTGTGGCTCTTGTTTATGTGACAAGAATTACAAGTATTATTTGAGTGTGAAATGCAATCAACAGAAGAGGATAAAATCTTTAGAATGGTAGTATTTGGGTGACCTAATCTATGATGCCAAAACTTTGAAGAACTCTTTTGAATTGTGAATGTAGAGGGAGGGTGAAGAAATGTAGAGGTAAGCTCATAAATCCCATGGCTAGCTTGTCCTTTAAGGAGTAGGAGAGTAGAACTTGGATTCTTGATAAGAAAAGTGCCTTGAAAAAATTGAATTAGAATATGATTATCATAACAAAGACGGGATATAGAAATAATATTTCTAGACATGTTGGGAACACAAAGAACGTGTTTGAGTATGAGAGTTGTGTTTTGTGTGTATATGAGAAGTGAACCAATATGAGTGATTTTGAGAGACGGACCATCACCAATTATAATTTCCTCGGTGCCATCATATGGTGCTTGATTGGTCAGCATGTTTAAGTCATTTGTCACATGGTGTGTAGCTCCACTATCCAATAACCATTTTGTTGTGGGTTGAATTTGCATAGTTGTCATATTGACTTGGGGTGTGGTTTTGGTAGTGGGGTTACGTATGAAGGAGGGAACGGTTATATGTGGCCTTAATTTCTTGAAGACGGGACAATTGGTAAGGGTATGTCCTTTTGTATGACACCATTGGCATTTGCCAAGAAAGGGTCTTTTAGAGGAGATATTTGGTGAGGAATTGATGGTGGTATTGCTAACCTTTAGAGTTTCGTTACCGTTTGCCATAATGGATTATGGTGGCTTAGCGGCTGAAAACGGGAGGGTAGCGTGGAAGCAATTGACTGTAACAGAAGTATAGCACAACAGGAGGTGTGTAGCGGCTGTGTTTGTGACTTGCAGGGCTTCAAAGATGATGACCTATTGGCAAGAGAAACAACGGCTGTTTGATCGAGGCTGTGATACCATTTAAAGAATATAATTGATTTGAAATTGAAAAGATATTTTATTGAGAAAGGATAATTACAATATATATCAATTATGGAAGCGAAATTAAAGAAAAAGTTACAAAGTAATAAATACAATAATTGACTATTATCAATCTTCTTCAATAATAGAGTCACAAGTTATGACATGATTTTAGCTTGATTATTAATTCAAAATAATTGAATTAATAATATCATTCTTTAGTGTTAATGATTGTGCTTTGTTATTGGATGTTGTGTTTTACTTTGTTTCTTGAGTGGGTTTATAAGAGTGTAATACAAGAATGGCTTCAACTTTTAACGATAAAAGAAACAGCTCACAAGCTAGGGAAGCTTAGGAATAAAAGAACAGCAAACATAAGCTACAAAATGGGAAAACCCGACACTTACCTAACAAGATTATCAACCCATTCTCAACTTGAACTGACCCGAAACATCAAGATTAACCCAACATAGATTATCGGTAAGTCAACCTTTCCGGTCTTGGTTAAATAGCCACCGGAGGCAAGGAGCGTAGTTCCTAAACATAGAGAGAACGAGATAATGATTCAAATTCATCACAAAAAAAGAAAAGACAATTCTACTCTCCATTATAATCACAATAACACATTCACGAATCGCCATTGCATCACCAAAAATAAAAGATAGAAACTTTACAAAGTTATATTAAAAATACTTAAATGAATCCAAGATGATGGTGTACTATTAGTTATGGGCATCAAAGTTTGAGAGATGATTAAAAAGAGTCACCATGATTACCAAGTGAATTGGTTCTATGGTATCGACACCTGAAAGATCCAACGTGGGTGGTCGGGGAACAAAGGCAATTAGGTTTCGAATCTGTGTGCCCCCTCGGCGTGGCCAAATGTGCAATCTCCGCGTAGCAACGAGCTGTTGTCTGGCTGCTATTCGCATTTGGCATATGCGGTTTTTTGGTTTCTTGCAAATTTAGTTTTCCTTCAAAGCTTATATGTTGAGGCCTTTCTTGTTTTGCTTCCATATCTTGTCTTTTTTTCTGTTTCCAGTTGTCACAAAATATAATTAAACATCATATCGATGCAGTCTGTTTAAGATGCGACCAAATTGATGTTAATCAACCGTGTAACATGCGAAAATAATCGTTTGGTACGACTAGGCTTGTTCATAACTTATTTAATGATTATTCATTTATGTTAGAAAAGAAAAGAAGGAAAACTCGTTAAAACAAAAGGAAAATTGGATTTAACTAATCCCAACTAATGAATGTTGGCAAATAACAGTCCCAATTAACTAACAAAATGTGTGCTGACAATCCCATTTTTTAACATATTTACTTCTAACGGTCCGTAACTAACATAATTCTAATGTTGTTAGTCGCCAGAAAACTCAACATGCACACCGCCACCATCTAAACACCGCCACCACTTGAACACCGCCGCTAACCACCACCACCACCTGAACAACACCGCTGACCACCACAACTACTAGAAAATGGGTGAATTTGCTACAAACATTTCTTACAATTTTCTGACAACTTAAAATTTCTGACAAATTTTCACAACTTTTCGGGAAAAAAACATTAAAATTTTACACAAGTTTCCTGAAAAATAACGGCATAAAACAGGATTGTTGAAATTCCGTCAGCAAGAGTGATTTCTTTTCCGACAACTTACCAACAATTTTTTAATCATTTATTACTTTTGAGCCTAAGAAAAAAATCATAAATTAACACAGTTTTGTAGTAGTGCTCCTGAACACCATCTAAGCACTGTCACCACCACTTGAACACCACCACTAACTACCATCACTTGAACATCACCATTGACCACCACCTCCAGAAAACTACCACTACCACCAACCAACTACCACCACTTGGATGCCGCCAATGGACTCTGGCGGTGGTTCCAGGGTTCCGACGGTCTAAATAATTGAGGATTTTACTATAAAGGTTCCTAAAGGTCCGATCTAAGATTACAAAGAGGTTTGGGATGAAAATATTGAGTTTCCCGGCCAAAATTATGTTTCTGGCGACCAGTGATGAAGGGCATTAGAATTTTGTTAGTCACGGATCGTAAGGAACAGATATATTAAAAGACGAGACCTTAAGCAGACGTTTCGTTAATGGAGAGTTTAAGACTGTTATTTGTCAATAGTCAGTAGTTAGATTATTTAAATCTAATTTTCCAAACCAAGATAAAGATATATATATATATATATATATATATATATTACAAATAGTTTTGAATAAGTAAATTAAAAACTATATATTTGGTTTGAAAGTTACTTATGAGTATAGGTTGATAAAATTTTGATTTGCATTTTCAAATTAAAATAATAATAAAACAAGAAGGTGCAAAAACAAATGCATATCATAACTGTGTGTTTTGATTGGTCTAAAACAACATATTTAGACCTTGAAAACTCAAATAACATTGTAATCAAAACCTTATGAAACACTAACCCGTCCAAATTGATATAGACGCCCCCTTAGCTATAACTTACCTCAAATGGGACATAATTTTTAGATAAAATAGAACTTAATGACAATAATGTTAATATTAATACTAACCTGTCGGTAATTGCTATCAACGTTTTTCCCAAGAGAGAGAGAAGGCGTGCAGGTTATGTTGCATGAACATAATTTTGGGCAATCAAAAATAAAGATAAAAATTTTAGAGGTGATGGTCAAACACCAATAATTACTAAATTTGGATGGTGATTTTGTGACCATTAGTTTTTTTATCTATCTCAATCACCACCTAAGTTTGTTTTGTTATCCATTTCTTAATCCAACCGGCCATTCGTTTTTACTAAGTAAACGCATGTTGAGATATTATTGTGGATAATTTAATATCCGTTTTCTTATCCTTATTGATAGGATGAGTTCGTAAAATGGTTTAAGATATAAAATAGAATGTAAGATATTCAAACCTCATTGATAGAATAACTTCAAATGACTTTTCTTGGCAATCCAAGAAATTTCAAATAATAAACGAGTTTTAGTTTTATTCAAAACTATTCAATTTGTTTAATTGTTACAATTTTGTGAAGTATTTTTATAAATGTCACAATTTTTTTAGATTAAATTTTTATAAACATGTAATTTTTAAAATTGTAAAGTATTTCAAAAAATGGCAAAATGCCACCACGAGCTAGTCCAATCCAGTCGTACAAAGCCTTTAAACGTCTCTAAGTTATCTTCAGTTCCGGGAAAAACCTACCCGCCCGAAGGTCCACTAGTGATAAAACCCAAACGTCATCAGGATCGAACTGAAGATCACAAATATCTCAGTCTTTCTTCATTGAACCACCAATGATAGGGGTGTTCTTCCGGTTAATTTTTCGGGTTTCGAGTTTTTTGGGTCGGATTGTTTGGGTTTTTGGCTTGGAAATAGTGACCCAATAACCGACCCATATAAACTAAAGTTGTTCGGGTTGGTTCAATTTTGGTGTTTAATATTTCAAATACCAAAGACCACAAACCAAAAATGCATATGCATATATAAAGAAAAGATACTAAATGTTCAGGTTTTTTTTCAGATTGTTAGGTCGGGTTATCCGGGTTTTTTTTTTTTTTAGAAAAAATGACCTAACCAACCCATTTAAGTTTCTAGTTGGTCGGGTTATTCAGGTATTCTCTAATTCAAGATGCTTATGGTCGGGTTTGGTATTTGGATACGGTTAAAAAAAAGCACCCCACTTTTAACAGAAAGCTTATTAGTTAAAGATGATTCCAAACCTAAAAATGAATAGCTTAAACTGATACTAATGGAATACTATCAAATGTATTTGTAACCACCTTTGAAACTATTCATCTTGTTCAGATAACAGAGTACATAAACTTGAAAACTATTCATCTGTCTTTAAACTAAAAACAAACTGACTCAGTCCCACTCTTGCATCTAGCTTCATCAACATTATCCAAATTGAGAAAATACATCATCGAACCTTTCTCAAAATGTCGACGTAAACAATTGCTAATGTTGGCTGTCAAAATGCTGTTTGACATTCTTCACTTTGTCGGTTTAGTCCATGTTGTCTCTGATGTCTTCGAGTTACCATAATAAACCTGCTTTGATGATTCATCCCAATATGCCTGCATAAAGTAAGTTCATAACAGCTTGTTAAGAGAAACCAAATCAAGGCATTAATGTTAAACCGTTACAAAATAGAATGATTTAAAAAAACTACCTGCCATCCTGTTGGGAGTTTTTTGGAAAGCTCAGCAAGATCCGGCTGTTTTGATTCGTCACTGGCATTTGCTATATTTTCTTCGGCTTGTGTTGATTTTTTAGCTCTCTTTCGCCTAACTCTCTCCCGCCTTTGTAAGAAAACCAAAATATGGTTACAACTTTAAAATATACAAAAACACAACTAAAATGAAGGTAATTCAAACAGCTTACCAATCACCACCAAGCGGCTGAAAGTTGGCATTGTCTTTGGCTTCTCCTGATGCAATCTGCTGAGCATGCCATTGCTGCATCATAAAAATGGGATCCACCATAAGCAGCCATCCAATTTTCTTATAAAATTCAAAGAAAAAAAAATTGAATATCAAACCTCAATTTCTCGTTGTCGTTTCTTTTTTAAAACCTCTAATGCATTTTCAGGCTCATCTTCTTCATCTTCATGCAATTCCTCTTTAACAGCCATCCACTGAAAGTACAACCATCAATATCTAATACAATCCATCTTGACATATTAATTATTAAATGCGAAAATTTACCTTATCCACCAAGCCAGAAACTTTCTTATTCGCCCTCAAAGTTGGAACCGTTGCAACAGTTCTCCTTTTTATACGCGTAACTGAAAAAACAATTATTATTTGGATACCATAAACAAAAATATTAATATAAATGAAAATGTTCCAGATTTTACCTTTCGGTTGAGCCTTAGTAGCCGGTTCTGTTGGAGCAACAGACGGAGTCGACACCACAGAAACATCACGTTTTACACTAGAACTTTCTGATAAATGAGAAGAAGCTGAAACAGAAGGAACTACTGTAGACGATTTGGTCTGATCAGAGACAAAATTTTCATAAACCACATTCTGCAAACCTGAACTAATGACCGGTGCGGTTGGTATAGCCCCATCTGGTAAAGTGTAATATGTCACGGGCTCTGGGTTCACTACTGGTGCATAATAAACGGTTGGGAGGGGAGCGGCTATATGAGACCCATTAGTGTCTACATAATAACTGTTATTTGGGATTTCAGTGTTTGTTTGTCCATAGTAATCATAACCGGACCCTGGGTATGTATAACTATATTGTTCTCCATAAGAGTAAGGTTGTGTTGTCTGTATATCTGAAGGTTGTGGTGGGAAAGGGGTTTCAGGCGGCTCGTCTGGAGGTGGAGGCGGTAAAGGTTCTTCATCCGGTGGTGGTGGCGGCGGAATCCAGTCATCATTTGGAGGAGGTGGAACGCCAGACTCTTGCTCAGGTTCCCGAGAATCAAGATGGGCCATGTTCTGGCCGCCCACTTCATCTTTAGAATGAATTGCAGTAGCAGTATCTTCAACTTCCATCTCGACATCCATGTCATCATCTTCCACCGAGTGGTGGACATTTGGGTTAATATCTGTCGGAATTGCATTCTCATGTTCACCATTGTTTTCTTGAAATCTGTCTTTGGGTTCGTTAATTTCACCAGTATTTGTGAGTTGTGAATGTTTTAGAACTTCACTGTTGATGGAGGATTCCAGAATCTTCAGCTGATTTTCAGAATGCAACCAAAAAGGAAGCAACGATGATCCATATGGTACTAGTGACTTAATGTCTGCAAGCCTTATATCAAGTTCAAACTTCAGATTTTGTATCTTGTCACTGAACCCTTCAGACCTAAATTTTGTCATTAAAGATAAACAAAATAACATCAATAGTATGCACATGTTATACTGCAATAATAAACAAAAAAAGATAAGAGAAGTGTGCAACAGTAACAAAGAATAAGTTTATACCCTTCCAAAGATTTTAATCTTTCTGATAGACTTTCACAAAGTTGCAGAAGACGAAAAGAATCAGAAGATTCGCCGCCATGACCACCAATATCTTGAATAACAGAATCATTATGGTGGGCTTCAGCATTACTCAAAGCATCACAAGATTGTGTAACAAAGCCCTCATCTTTATAATTTGCCATGATATCTGAGTAGTTTTCATTATGCACTTTGGCCTGAAGAACCACATCATTTGTGGATTCATTATTAGCTTGAGTATCAACAGAAGCTGCATGTGTTTCTTCAATTTCTGACATGGATTTAGGATCATGTACTGATTCATTTCCTTGGGTCAGAACATTAGGGGTTTCCCAAGAAGTTTCAC
Source organism: Bidens hawaiensis (assembly GCF_021521415.1). Lineage (NCBI taxonomy): Eukaryota > Viridiplantae > Streptophyta > Magnoliopsida > Asterales > Asteraceae > Bidens > Bidens hawaiensis. Next base: position 694,144 of record NW_027491666.1, on the reverse strand, counting down.
CAGTCACAACATTCCAATAATAATATGAATTACTTTCCTCATGCAACACCATTTTCCAGCCCGAATCCACATCCCCTGTTGTCTGCATATCAGATGTCAATAAAACAGAGGCCGGATCCAGTGTATCTACATCTTTGTGTAGTGGCTCGGGTTTATCATCTTCTATAACACTAATTTTCTCCAACTTTGGCTCGGGTTCCTTGTTCTCTTGATCAACTTTCTCAGTAAAAAGGTTTTGATCTTCATCTGCTTCTGTTTTATCATGATTGTTTACCTTTATCTGCAAGCAAAAAACATTATTAGTACACGTTTTGTAACATTAAATTATTCAAGATCATGTAATCTAGCACACTACACACCTGCTCATCCAGCACAGTTGGGTTGTTTACTCTAACTTCATGGTTTACTTCTTTACTCAATTCTTCCTCTACTTCTTCATCACTATATTGTCCAAGCAATAACAGAGGATTTTCTGGCCTTTGATCTGAAAACAAGATAAAAACATGTCAGTCGCCATAATATAAAGCACACATAGTCCTGACTACAACTAATTTTCCAGTAGATACTTAACAGAAACTTCTCATGTTAACAATTGACCTAAACTAATAATAAAGAACTGTGAAAACAGTTAGATATATCATATGATGAAAGCACTTTGCATATCATATCAAGGTCACCTGCGACATTGGAAATAAATTAGTAACTCAGAATATAACAAAAAGGCAGAGACATACGAACCACTATTCTTGTTGCAGTGTTGAAACTCTGCGTGGAACATAACATGTCAGGAATTTCAATCAAAGAAACAACGTGGCAAGGTTGAACGGGCTCGGAAGACCAACTGAGTTTCCAATACCACAGCCACGTAACATTCTGAAAGGATTATCGTGGAAGAGCAAACATGATGTATAAAGTAAAGATCAACCAATACAATGATGCCCTCTACAAAGATCAGTCCATGTAGAAATTTGACGGAACCCACCTGAAGATGATGGTGAACTGGGTGACAAAGCTTGATTTTTTCCATTGCCTCCAACTCCAAGTTCTTCTTGGTTAGACGAATCACCAAAGTCTCCTATAAATGTTTCAGTAACGATAAATAATCAGATCATCAATAACACGTTACTATAAAATCACTCGGCTTCTAGTAACACAAAAAATATTTTCATTCCAAAAAGTAACATGCAAATATAGGAAATAGCATGAAGCTAATAAATAACAAAAGTAACTACAGTCTACAGTATTCAGGTGTACATGATGGGTTATGATATAAAATATGAAACGATGTTTGCTTGCGTGATATTAATGCACGTGAAAACAGAAAACCAATTTTGTATTAATGTCATCGCATGACCGTTGATTTAATATTTTCATATATAACTGGAATCCCTAATTCACCAACTTATGAATCAGCCTAACGAGTAGATTGAAAAAAAATGCAACAATCCTTTTAATAAATGGAGTTCCCGATCATTTGCCTTTAAAATCCAACGTGGCCGGAGACATAACACGTCAAATAAAATCACTCAGCTTCTAGCAACACCAAAATAGCTACAAGGTGATAGGTGATGATATTAAATTAGAAAGGATGTTTGCTTGCGTGATATCAATGAATGAGACAATTAAATTTTACTATGGAGAAATAAATGGAAGGCTAATTCACCAAAACTGAGAATTAGCTTGAGAAAATTTTAAAGGGTTATAGGATTCTAATACTCCCAACTTTCATCTATCGGCCGAAATAAATCCCAACTGAGGTAATGCTTACAGACATTCCCAACTTTGAATGTATTTTCCTCCAACAATCCCATGTGTATTTTCAACATCATCAAAAAGCTAACTAGGTTGCTTTCAGTTAGTATGGGAATGCTGAAGAAAAATACGTTCAAAGTTGGTACCGTCTGTCAACATTTCTGGAAATGGGATGAATCCCGGCCAATAGGTGAAAGTTTAGAGTATTAGAATCCAATAACCGAATTTTTAAATGTGACAAATTTTCAACAAAATAGATTCGACCAATTAAGGAATCGGAGCTCCGGATCATTTATATTTAATTCTTACTAAATACAAAAAAGATCTTAATGAACTTTATGAGTTTATTCATAGGTCAGATTAAAAGGCAAGCTGAAAGTTGGAAGAAGCAATATTATCACTATTTTTAAACATACGATACTACATCTGCCCTGCGAAAACACACACACACACGCACACACACGAACTATGCATTTAATGCGGAAAAAGACAAGACATCAGTCGACGGCCAATATTTGAGATATCAATTATCGCGGTGAGATATTGGTAATTTTAATATAATGCAGCATTTCACACAAACACACACACACATATACAGCAATTTAACACTAACAATTCTGTATACTCTCCTACCATTAACAAATTAACCATTTGCAGCTTGCAAAACACTAACAAGTGTAGCAAGTAGAAACTTATTAAGACATAAAACACTAAAAACTGACAATTAAGACTTAAAAAACTGATATCTGGAAAATCGGTGATACATCGGTGAATATTGCCTATATTATGATACTATGCTAGAGGTCCGATAACCGCTATAGCACCGATATTGACTGCATAGCACGCACAAACAAAAGCAAGCAGTAAACAAAACACGAGAATTGATGTTAATCCTTCATCCACCGGCTGCAAGTGAAGTTTTGTTATTATTGAATAAACAGTGACCTAGTTTTATAAATTTAATCTCGAATTAAAATGAATTATTAAGATATAAGTAGTATAGTATAGTATAGTATACCAGAGGGTTCCGATAGAAGATCGAGTTTGACTCTTCGATTGGCACCAGCAGCCTTCGCTGAACGTCTACGCTCCTTACGGTTACCCATCGCCCAAAACAAAATGATGACGTTTCGATTGTCTTCAAGTTATATAAACCCTAGGGCTAGATTAGATTAGATTAGATTAGATTGATTGATTATTCTGCTGGTGAATTGTATTGTATATGATCACAATAATAACATATGATATTATGATGTTTTTTCCCATTTTAACTTGGTATTAGTGGGCTCTCAGGTCCGTATATGTTGGGCCTATCCGAACCGGTTCGATGGCCCATGTTATAGAAAACCGGTATCAGAGAATAAGACTACGAACCAGCATACGATCTAACGGGTTGGGTTGGGTTGGGTTGGGTTAGGTTAGGGCCAGACCGGTTTTTGGTGAAGTGGGTCGGGTTATAGACCGGGCTGGAGGGCCCAAACCGGTTTTTCTTTTACACCGCTAGGTACTATTATAACGAAGGATTTCATCATTTGTTTTATTTTCATCAAAGTAAGAAAGAATACTATTTCTACGGATAGTGTCATTTCTGGGTATTATAATAATTGCTATACCTGAAGAAGGTAGTGTAAGAAGATAAGACGGCATATTATTGAATGCATATATATATATATATACTATGTTACGAGAAATTTGGAAATATGCTTTACGTAAACAAGTTTATTTTCAAAGGATTTGTAGGAAACTACAGCGTGTTGTATTTATTTTATGAAGTTCTAAAAGTCTGTAGTTAAATTCATATTTGAGGTTATATGTGTGTTATCTTTGATTGTGGTTTGTCCATGGTAGTAAAGTCGTGTATCTCAATTTATATTATTCTTGTTATTATTGACCGAAATCCCTCATTAAATATCTAAGTCATTACTTTCGTGAATGTTATGTACAAAATCCTTTTGTAGAGATTTGTAGATAAAATTTCCTTTTGTTTTGTATTAGTTGTGTATGCTGAACAAGTGGACATTATGAAAATGTAAAAGATAGGTCATATATTAGTCGTTAAAAGTTCTTTACTAAATTAATTGACTTGTAATTTCATATTTAAAAATCGAAAGATCTCTGGATGTAAAAAGCTAGATGTTTAGTAATTGTTAGTCAACCGAACATTATCCGACTTCTAAAGTGGTCAAAAGTTCTAGTTGCCACTCGTCTAATGTTTTTATATATTACTCGCCAATACATCATATAATTGATGTAATAGCGACATGTGCCTGAATGTATGTCATATGTCACAATGTGAATATCAAAAGTTAATACGAGGAAGTTTAAATGACAATCCTTTTATGAACTTATAATAACATTGGTTATCATATTTGCTCAAATGGTCAAATCACTTCGATTAAGATCAAATATCAAGTGTACGTGTGTTGTGTATGTCGCGCCCACGTGTGTGTAAGTTATACGTAACAAGCGTTTACAAAATATAATAAGATATTAAATTATATATTTTAATGTAAAATTCACTCGTGATTTATCTATCCACTAAATACTCTCATAAAGATAAGGTAAGAAAAAGTTCTATCAAACATATTATTTCAATTAACCAATATGAAAAAATATATGTATAAATGTTATGGCTGATATTTTCTCTGCTGAGAATATATTATCCTTGAACATATGTCTGGATCAGTTATCCTCCTGAAGAGCTCAAGAACCATGTCAAAGATCAAGGATCCTCGGAGGTTAATATTATTAACAATTGTTTCACGTGTGTAGGTTATTGATCAACAAAAGTAACGACTTTGTGACTTGGTCCACCTTAAATTTCGCTACTGGAAGCTACCAGCACGTGGTCAATGAACGTTGGAAGAGTAGTGGAATAATGGCGGATTTATAGGACTTCTAGTTGTGTCACAAATAATTGAGTACTGAGGATATCTTATTTATATTGAGTTAAGATCAATGCTAGAACACACACACCTGCTACACGATAACACTCGCATACTCTAGCTGATAGTTCTCTACAAACACACACACTTAGTATCGTTGTATTCATTGATCAATAACTCCACCCCTTGTAACCTTTTTTGTGATTAATAAATTGGTGATCAACGAGTTGTCATCACCCGGGGTTTTTTTCTTTTGATCCGAATAAGATCAAAGGGTTTTTCCTCGTATCAAATCACGTTGTTCATTCAATTTTCGTTAATATACTCACTGTTATCGTTTTAGAACTAGACCTCACTTTACGGATTTGGATACATTATCCTTTACAGATTTTTATCCAAAACAATTTGGCGCCCACCGTGGGGCAATTGGTGCTATAATCCAGATTACTTCTCATCAATTTTCGATTTTTTCATACCCATATCACTATCAATGGCCTCTCAATCAGCCTCTGCTTCATCAACCATGCCGACATCGGTTCCTCTCTCATCAAGGACTTTGTCACTGATGCCTCTGCCAATCACGGGAGCACAACGGCCTGCTGCTGCTGGAAGCAAGACGCAACTACCAGTCTTCCAGAGCTCGAAAACCGCTGCTGCTGCGCCGGTGGTTAATACTAACAGTGATGTTTCATCTATGTTTTCGCAGGTTAAAGCATACATGGAGCAGCAGAACAAGACCAACCAGAGGATCCTTCGTGAGATAGAAGATCTCAAGAAGACTAAGAGGCCATCGGAGGATCACACTCCCCTAATGCCCAGAATGCTGGATTTCACCAGTCCAGGATCCATGGCTCAATTCACACAAGGATCATCTATCCTTCAACAGGGGTCCATGGGTCAACAGGCTCAAGGATCCTCGTTGTTCCAGCCAGGATCATCTATCCTTCAACAGGGGTCCATGGGGTCAACAGACTCGAGGATTCTCGTTGGTTCAACCAGGTTCATCTATCCTTCAACAAGGGTACCTGGGTCAGCAAACTCAAGGATCCCCATACTTCCAACAAGGATCATCCATCCTTCCACCAGGATCCTCTGGGTTATATCCCCAAGGATCCTATAATTTCCGACCTCAAGGATCCTTCTATCAGAATCAAGGATCCTCATGAGTTCAACATCAACGATCCTCCGAAGTCCATGAAGGAGACATAATCCCCATGCAGACCATAGCCTCTGGAGGACCAACTCCTGTGGCAGACTCTTCTTATCCCAGCTACTCATCCAGTATGCCGACCTTCGCCCAGCAAAGAGGTAACTTGTATGATCCTATATCCTTAGATGCTAACCGTGGTTCCATGCAGGATGCAGGTATTAACCACGCTATGGCCAAGGAGCTACAGAAGCTCAAGGATATGATATCCAGTGTTCCCGGGGTGATACGACCGATCCCCGAGATACCTGAGGGAAGCCACAAGTTATCCAGATTTGCTCCACTTATCTGTGATGCTGAAATCCCGAAGCGATTTCAGACCCCCAAAATGAAGACTTACGATGGGGCCACTGATCCTGAAGAGCATGTGGCACAATACAGAGAAAGGATGGAGATCAATCCTATTCCTGAGAGACTCAAGGAAGCCTACCTGTGCAAAGTCTTCGGATCCACGCTGATAGGATCAGCATTAAAATGGCTGCTAAGTCTTCCTCCCTTTTCAGTTACTTCTTTTTCACACTTAGTTAACTTGTTCGATCAACAGTCAATTTTCATGTAGCAGGAAATTTGAGAAGTTAACTAGTGATTTATACCGCTTTATCCAACCAAGTGATGAATCCCTTAGGGATTTTGTTACGAGGTTCGACAGGGAAGCTCTGGAAATCCCTAATCTTGACATGGCTACTGCTGTTGAAGCCTTCAAGATGGGACTTCAGAGGGGCTACCCTTTTTATGATGATCTTGTGATGACTCCCTGCAGGTCTCTAGATTAAGTAAGGAACAGAGCACTAAGGTTTATACGGCTGGAAGATAACAAAAGGATCCAAGAAAGATTGGGGGCTCAGACAAAACAAGAATCCCCTAACAAGAATAAAGGATCCTCGTATAGGAACAACTCAAAGCCATACAACAAGTTCAACAATCAAAACGTGCGAGCAGTCGAAGAAGGAGATGATGATGAAGACTATCCCTGCATCTCTGAGTGTTGCTTCTCCGTAGATACCCATGGTTTGATTTGTGCCATGAAGGATCTAGGGGAGAAAGCAAGGTGTCCCTGAAAGAACGAGAAGACGACCACCTTCAAAGACAAGTCTAAGTGGTGTGCCTTCCACGAAGATTTTGGCCATATGACGGACGAGTGCATTGGATTAAGGAGAGAAATTGGATACCTCCTGAGTAAGGGCCACTTCAAAGAACTTTTGGGTAGAAAAAAGTCCAAGATCCAGGATCCTGAAGATCTACCACAAAAGGCAACACCACCACCGCTAGATGCGCATGTGATTAACTTCATCTCCAGGGGCGTGGATTTATTTCAAAGTTCCTCTCCTGCAGCCAAGGCCTTCATTGAAGACGGCGGGAAAGAACCAATAATTCCTACTACTCGAATAACTGATAAGAGAATCTTCTTCGATTCGAGTATCCAGGATCCTCACCAGGATGAACCGGATGCGCGAATGGTTAATTTCATCTCTGGAGGATCGGACATATGTGGAACTTCCTTCTCCGCAGCGAAAAGGCTCGCCCAAGAGATCAAGTTGGATAACGGAGACCGACCAATAACATCTACCACCTTAACGACAGACAAAAGGATCTTCTTCGATGAGGAAGACAAACTAAACATCCAGGATCCTCACCATGACGGTTTGATTATTACTTTATTTATCGCTAACCATTATGTACGCAAGATCCTAGTTGACGGTGGGAGCTCGGTCAACATCATCCAACATGATGTCCTTGAGAAGATGAGCATACCAGATTCAGAGATCATCCCTAGAACATCAGTGCTAGTCAGTTTCCGTGGAGAAACCAAGAAGACATTGGGGGACATCAACCTCCCAATTTATATTGATGGGTTAAATTCATATCAAAAAATTTGTGTTATTGATAACCTTTCTTGTTGCCATGTAATTATAGGTAGGCCCTGGCTGCATGGAATGAAGGCGGTGGCCTCAACTTACCACCAATGCATCAAACTACCTACTCCATGGGGAGTTGTGAAGATAGTTGGTGATCAGACGGAGGACAAGAACTATTATTCTTCATCAATGAAGCCAACAGCCAAACAAACTATAGCATAGCAACCACAGCAACATCCTAGGGACGTACTGGAAGCTCGGGAGAAAGACATTAAAGAAGTATCATTGGACCCCGAGGATCCAGATGTAAAGGTGTTCCTAGGATCCAATATTCCCAACGAGATCGAGGAGGATTTGGTATCCTTCTTAGGTCGAAGAAAATCTACTTTTGCCTTTAAACATTCAGACATGACATGTATTTCAAAGGAGGTAATCACTCATAAATTAGGCCTCGATTTATCTATTAAACCCGTCCATCAGAAGCGAAGAAAATTCGCTCCTGAGAGGAACAAGATCATACAAGAAGAAGTTGAAAAACTTCTTAAGGCGGGTATGATCAGAGAGGTTCAATATCCTCGAGGGTTGGCTAATGTGGTTGTTGTTTCAAAAAAGAATGGAAAGTAGAGGGTGTGTGTCGATTTTACAGATTTAAACAAGGCATGCCCCAAGGATCCTTTCCCGTTACCATATATAGACTCCATGGTGGATGCAACGGCAGGGCATGATATGCTTACCTTTATGGATGCTTCCTCTGGATTTCAACAAATTCAGATGGAACCATCTGATCAAGAGGATACGACATTCATGAATCCTACCGGTATATACTGTTATATCGCTATGCCATTTGGACTAAGAAATGCAGGGGCAACATACCAAAGACTAGTCAACATGATGTTAAAGGATCAGTTAGGCAAAACCATGGAAGTCTATATAAATGACATGGTGGTGAAGTCAAAGAAAGCTGAGAATCACCTTAGAGACCTTGAAGAAGAATTCAATATCCTAGACCAATATAACATGAAACTGAATCCGGCAAAATGCCATTTTGGTGTTAAGGCTGTAAAGTTTCTTGGATATATGGTGACCAAAAGAGGGATAGAAGCAAGCCCCGAGCATATAGAAGCCATCATCAACTTGAAGTCTCCTGTAAATGCTAAAGATGTCCAAAGGCTCACGGGAAGAATAGCCGCTCTCAACAGGTTCATCTTAAGATCCTCCGAGAAATGCAAAGATTTCTACGACATTCTTAGAAAGAATAAGAAGTTTGAGTGGACGGAAAAGCATGAGGCTACGCTCAAAGCCTTGAAGGATTACTTATCCTCAGCTCCAGCTCTAATGAAGCCTGTGGATGGAGAATCCTTATATCTGTACCTGGCCATTTCAGGAAATGCTGTAAGTGCCGTCCTTGTGAAGGATCATGAAGGTGAACAACATCCCGTTTATTACGTAAGTAAAAGTCTTCTAGATGCAGAAGCCAGGTATTCTCATTTAGAAAAGTTAATTCTTGCACTTATTATGGCTTCTACTAAATTGAGACTCATACTATTATTTTGAGAACTAATTATCCTGTCAAGAATGTCCTTAGAAAGCCAGAGTTGTCAGGTAGAATGGCCAAATGGGCTGTGAAACTGAGTGCATATGATAATCAGTACGAGCCAAGAACAACCATCAAGTCACAAGCACTCGCAGACTTTGTGTCTGATTTAAGTAGCGACTTGCAGAAAGAAGCTGACTTGGAGGTCCAACAACTAGAAGAGACTAAGGATCATTGGATACTATTCACTGATGGCGCTTCCAACATAAGAGGAACATGATTAGGTATCCTACTGAAATCGCCACAGGGGGACATATTACCCCAGTCTATAGCCTGTGAGTTCCAAGCAACGAACAACGAGGCAGAGTATGAAGCTTTGATCGCAGGTTTGCAATTAGCTAAGTGCATGTGGATCAGGTATCTTCAAGTATATATAGATTCATTATTGATTGCTAACCACTTTAATGGCTCATATGCTGTTAAAGGAGAAAAACTAATCAAGTATCTAGATGTTGTGAAGGAATTAGCAAAATCCTTCGAATTGCTTAGCATTGTACAGGTACCAAGGGAAGAAAACGCTGGGGCAGATGCCTTGGCAAATTTAGCCTCATCCTTGAAGATTCCAGAAGACATGAAGATCCCAATCATTCATGTTCTCTCACCAGCAATAGGAGAACAAGAAGTGGGGGAGATAACGAATGACAAAGAAATTGTACTTTGGGATCCATTATCCTCGAATAACCAAGGATCATGGATCCTCCCGATCAAGAAGTACATTCAAACAGGAGAGATCCCAACCACTGAGAATCCCAAATCCTTCAAACTCAAGGTATCACAATACATTTTATTAAATGATATGCTATACAATAAATCTCTTGCAGGTCCATACTTGAGGTGCATCGAGGATCCTGAAATCCAAGAGGTGCTCAAAGATTTTCACGAAGGTGATTGTGGTAATCACACCAGAGGTAGAGCCCTGTTTTCCAAGATTCTAAGAACAGGATACTTCTGGCTAACAATGAAGAGAGATACAACGGAATATTCAAATAAGTGTGACGCTTGTCAAAGACATGCAAACATCCTTCACCAGCCAGCATAACCTATGTATCCTATATCCTCTTCATGGCCTTTTAAGAAATAGGGTATGGATATTGTAGGCAAACTACTTAAGGCATCAGGAGGAAAAGTATTCATGCTTGCAATGACAGATTACTTTTCAAAATGGATAGAAGCAGAAGCTTTTGTTCAAGTACGCGAAAAAGAGGTGATATCTTTCATTAAAAGAAATATTATTACTAGATTTGGTATCCCCTCGGAAATTATTTGTGACAATGGTTCCCAGTTTATCGGGAAAAGAACCACTAACTTTTGTAATAACTGGGGCATCAAGATGATAACCTCTACTCCAGTGCATCCTCAAGCTAATGGTCAAGCGGAGTCTAGCAACAAAATCATCATCAACAATCTAAAGAAGAAGCTAGGATCCAAGAAGGGAAAGTGGGCCGAGGAGCTACCTTATGCTCTTTGGGCCGACAGGACAACACCCAAGAATGCAACAGGCCAGACACCCTTCTCATTGGTGTTTGGCTCAGAGGCAGTAATTCCTATAGAAATGGTGGTTCTCACAGCTAGAACAAGCATCCGTGATTCTGAGACCAATGAAGAAATCCTTCTTGAAGACTTGGATACTGTTGAAGAACTTAGAGACATAGTCAAGATCAGAATGGCAGTCTATCAGCAAAGAGTAGCTGGGGCATACAACAAAAATATAAGGATCAGAAGATTTCAAGAAGGAGATTTAGTTTTGAGGAAAGCCTTCCAAAACACGACCAATCCGGCTGATGGGAAGTTAGCACCCAAATGGGAAGGTCCTTATCTGATCGAGTCGGAGGCAGGAAAGGGAGCATATCATTTGCTTACTATGGAAGGCAACAGGTTACCAAGAGCATGGAATGCTATCCACCTCAAGAAGTAATTTTTCTGATCAGGATCAAGTATCCTGTGAGGATCCATTATCCTTAGAGGATCAAGGATCCCCAAAATTGGTAATATCTATCTGATTACTTATTCTTTTCAATTTCCTATTATTAATTCCAGGATAATATGTTCTTAACAATTTGTTTCTTCCAAGTTTTAAGTATCAATGCAGGATATAAATAAGATGTGTAATAACCAAGAGGTTGGCCACCTCTCCTTTACATTCAAGGTACTTTACTATTTCCCTTGGACTAGCCCACGATTGGATATGATCCCCGATGGTCATATCCCCTAAGGTTTAAAGGTTTTCACATTTCTTATGAATTAGAGTTTCTACACTCTCGCATGTAGCGCACGCTTTCCAACGTGTAGTCCGGGGAAGCGGGACCAGTACACGCTTAGTGGTTGACAATTTCGTTGTCTTCGGCTATATGGAGAATCCTACGATTTATGGTAGACGTACCATACCACCAATTTATAACGTTTTCACGTTATCTTACGTTTGGGCTCAATCCCGGTTTGGGCGAGTCCCCAGTTAACATCCGTATTTGGGCTTGTACCCAGTTTTGGGCTTGCCCCAGTACACGGGCTTGTCCCCAGTTGCACGGGCTAGTCCCCAGTTTATTATTTGGGCTTATCCCCAGCTTAATGGGTTTAATCCCAATTAATGTTATAAGTTGTTTGCAACAAATTTTTTAAGTTCATCACGAAGATAAAGTTCTATGGATTCAAAATCCTATGGATCATTGAAGGTTCAATACTTATGGTAACTTAGGTCTACCTAGACCTTCTGGTATGGTTTCTGTTAACGGATTTACATTGTCTTAGTTGCTATAATTTTTAAACGTTTTAGGGATTATGTCTTTGAGGATATTCTATTATAGAAATTTTTAAGGATACTCTATCCTACAATTTATTCTTTAAAAATAATATATCCTAAATATTTTTCGTAAGGATAGTTTATCCTAAAATCTTTCATTCAAGATTATTTCTCAAAACTTTCAATAAAGCTAAAGATATATCAAACAAAGTTTTGAAATAACAAATAACATGTAGATAGTTAAACGTTTTATATTATTAAGCATAAGTCACCTTGATTTACCAAAATCTTTAACCCGGATTTCATCATACAAAAGATGGACCATCCACCCAGGTTAAACAGGTGTTACTAATTGTTCTTAAGTGCATGAAAATAAAAGTCAGAGGCACCAAAGGCTTCATCCCCACAAACAAAGGATCCATCCACCTTCCGTACCCCTGAGAATTGTCTTGAGGATCACTGATCATTAAACCCTACTTACTATTGTTTAGTACAGACCAAATTATCCTTAAAAAACATCAACACAAACAAAATAAAGTGGGCTCGGGCCTTGTCTTTTATATCCTTCATCGCCCACTTAAGCTGCATCTTCACCCTCTGCAGCACCTTCTCCATCACCTGCTTCAGCCACCTCCTTGACACCACTAGTCCCAGCCTCGTTTTCCCCAGCCATCTCCTCATCATCTTCGCCACCAAGAGCCTCCAGGGCAGTTTTCCACTTTTTCACGTCCCAGGTCGTCTTATCGAAAGCAGGATCACCGGCCTCCTTCGCCATCTTAATTCGTGCTTGGAACACCGATCTAGCGGCCCACATCTTAGCCTCGTCTGTAGCCTGCTTCACCGCCTCTTGGTGTTGGGTTTCCGCTAAGGATAGCTGATCCTCCAACTGATTTTTGTCCTTGGAGAGTTGAATCATGGCTTTGTCCTTGGTAACCATGGCTTTCCCTATCCCTGACAGCTTCTCACTCATCTGGCTGATAACCTTTTCATAATTCTCTTTGAAAGCATTCATAGCCTGTAAACAACCATGTAATCAGGGTTAGAAGGATATTGGATCCTAAAATTCAAAATATCAGGATACAGGATACTTACAGAGAGGACTGTGTCATAATGGTTTTCGGGATCGGAGGACCTCTTTCTTTTAGAAGCAGCGGACTTAGCTCTGGTCGTTGCAGTCTTGGGCTCAGAACTGGTTGCTGCCTTCAAAGCTTCTTTCTTGATGTCCGGGGAGGTGACCATACAATCAATGTCTTCTAAGGAAAACTTGCTAGCTGATTTCTGGGATTTCTTGGCGCCTACAAAAGATAAGTTAACAGATAAGTATTCTAACTAATTTTATTTACCTTAAAATTACTGTAATAAACTTAGTTGACATACTGGAACCCGAGGAGATTTCACAGAAAGCTTCAACGAAACGGGCTTGAAAGGTTCTAACCTCGGTATCCAGTGCAAGAAACCGTTTTGTTTTCTCTTCTGTACCAGGTAACTTACCCAAAGAAGCAAAGTTGTCCACTTCAAACAAAAATAAGACTCGGAGTTAAAATTAAAGCATCAAGTATCCTACTATTTTTTAAGGATCCAGGATCCTACCCTTTCTAAGCCACTTTGAAGGAAGGCCATTCCCTCTAGGTATGGAGTCACGTTTTACAAAGAAAAACTGATTCCTCCAGAAGGAATCATTTATAGTGCTGAGAACTCGCCACACCATAGGCATAGCCTAAATATAGGATATGCCCGTGGAATCAAAAAAGCTTTGGGTAAAGGAAGGGAATGGATAGCGGTAACCGATCAAGAAAGAACAAGCCGGCATACACACCCAGATCTGAGAGTAAATGTCGCATCGGATTCCGGCATCGTATGGACGGAACTCGATTCCCGACGGAAACAGTGCTCGAAGTTCGTCTACTTCGGGGTCTGTTAGCTTACAGATTTTGATAGAAGGGTTTGCTATCAGGTTTTGTGGTCGCATCTCAGACAATCCAGACTCGTCGGATGCTTGGTTGGAATGGTGTGAAGGGGAAGAAGAAGACGAAACAGTAGACATTATTACAAAGACAAAGAAAATAAGAGAAGAAAGAGATGGATACCTGATGCGTCGCTTGGATATGTGATTATAAGAAAGATATAAGGCGGCATATATAGGCGGTTATGATTATCTCAGGGGCCAAATGGTAAATATTTCTAGCAAACTGTCCCATCATCCAGTTTTCACAGAAGATTCAAAATTCAAAATGTCAGCTGTAAAGCATAAACACCCGCCATTTTGGGGGCAATTGTTAGGGATGATATTTTCTCTGCTGAGGATATATTATCCTTGAAGATATGTCTAGTTCAGTTATCCTCCTGAAGAGCTCCAGAACCATGTCAAAGATCAAGGATCCTCAGAGGTTAATATTATTAACAATTGTTTCACGTGTGTAGGTTATTGATCAACAGAAGTAACGGCTTTGTGACTTGGTCCACCTTAAATTTCGCTACTGGAAGCTACCAACACGTGGTCAATGAATGTTGGAAGAGTAGTGGAATAATGGCGGATTTATAGGACTTCTTGTTGTGTCACAAATAATTGAGTACTGAGGATATGTTATTCTTGAAGACGTGTCTGGATCAATTATCCTTCTGAAGAGTTCCAGAGCTATATCAGGATCATGGATCCTCGGTATTTGGTGTTGTTAACGGTTGTTTCTTATATGAAGGTTGATATTTATCAAGTGCAACGGCTCCCAGACTTATTCCACCGGATATTTCGCTATTGGACTTGTCAAACACGTGGTCAAAGTCGTGGATGAAGATAGTGGAGGAGTGCCATGAAAGTAGGAGCTAGTTGTTATTTTTCTTTTCTTATTTATAATGAGTTAATTAAGATCAATGCTAGGACACACACACCTTCTACACAATAACAATCGCATACTCTAGCTGATAGTTCTCTACAAACACACACACACACACACTTAGTATCGTTGTATTCATTGATCAATAACTCCACCCCTTGTAACCTTTTTTGTGATTAATATATTGGTGATCGACGAGTTGTCATCACCCGGGGTTTTTTTCTTTTGATCTGAACAAGATCAAAGGGTTTTTCCTCGTACCAAATCACGTTGTTCATTCCATTTTCGTTAATATACTCACTGTTAATGTTTTAGCACTAGACCTCACTTTACGGATTTTGATACATTATCCTTAACAGATTTTTATCCAAAACAATAAATATGATTTCTTGTGTAAAGGTTAACGAGACGATATACGTATTAAAAGACTATTTAATGGGAAAATCAAATCTTAATATGATCTAGGGTTTCGATCTTGGTTGTTTTTCATGATCGCATTTGTTCAAAAGATAGTTTGATGTGTTCGTAGACAAGTCTATCACCTTAAAACTAGTTTGATTCCATCAAGCTAGTATGTTTTGTTTTCTTTAAATGAATTTAAACGTTGAAAAATATTGTTATCTCCTTTAATGTTTTTTTCCTTCTTTTTTACATCCCTTGTATACTCTAGTATGTTTTATATTCTTTAAATGAATTTACACATTAAAAAATCTATTGTGTTTTCCCCATTCCTTTCTTTTTTACATCTCTTGTCTAGTGGTTTCTTATTTCCTTTCTTTTTATATCGCTTTTTTTTCTTTCGTTTCTTTTTACTATGATATTGGGTTTCTTAGTTATTTTTTCGTGATCGTGTTTGTCCACAAGATTGCTTGATTTGTTCGAGAACAAATCTCTTACCGTAACAACTAGTTTGATTCCCCCAAGCTAGTATGGAAAAAACTGATCAATCATTATTCAATATAAAAAACGCATAATTATTTTATGTCAATAAGGTACATAGCAAATCATATCACAAAATTAATAGGGTGGTGGTCTATAGACAAATACAAAGTCTTTAAATTACTGTGTTTGAAAGGGGAAGATTTTGAGTTTAAGCACCACGTATCACAAAATTTAAAAGAAATTTGGTGCTAAAAAATAAAAATCCCTCATAACACAACGTTAACATGCTTGTATCTAATACAACATATCTCAAATTCTTAATAACACAATTATTAATTGATTTGTTTAAACAGTTAGGTGTTTTTTTCTTAGACTTATCAAAATCCATCAACTAGTTCATTAAATTGTGTTCTTATCATAATATCTATAATATATATAAACGAAAACATAAAAATCCTATGTGTCACGATGGGGTCGCTCCCCCTTTTTTAGAGTCACCAGATTTGCTTGATTTTTAAATGGAGGTTTCTCATGCATTTGACCCGAATCATGGGTATGGGTCTTACCAAACCCAGATATTCCTTAAATTAAAAATTATTCTCACCAAATTATTGATGTAAAAATCCTATAAAATAGGATATACTAAAAATATGTTAGTGCACGGAAATTTGACACTGTGGATATGTTATCCTGGCATACAATATGGACCAGTTACCCTTAGAATATGTTGCAGATCCTGTCAGGATCAATGATCCTCGGTACTTATTATTTATTAACGATTTTCCTTTGTTATCTTGATATTTTGGGCATGTATAACGGCTAGTTACCAATTCCAACCTATAATCTCGCAATCAAGTCAACAAACCGCGTGGATAATTAAGGAAACAATTACAATGAAGAAATGGAAGGAATGGCTTGATTAGTGGCTAAAAAATAGGAGTTTACTTATTGTATTTCATGTATATATAGAGGCTATGATCAGCTAGGAAAAACACACACAATCCACTGCGAATACAACAGCAATACACACACATACTTAGAAATCGTTGTATTACTGATCATAATCTCCACCATTGTAACCTGATTTTTGAGTAATAAAGTGGTGACAGACGATTTGTCATCACCCGTGGTTTTTGTGCCGGAGATTATTATAATCATGTACCCACCGACAAAAGATTACCTTGTTAATCCTTGACCGAAGCAATTCGACCAAAGATTACCTTGCTAGTCTTTGACCGAAGTAAGATTATCATAATCAAGGGCTTTTCCTCGTAACAAATCCTTGTGTTCATCATTATTTCGCTTACATATCCGTTATTATCATCATAGAACTAATCCTCACATAATAGATTTGGATACATTATCCTTGAGTGATTTTTGTCCAAAACAATTTGGCGCCCACCGTGGGGCGATTGGTGCTATAATCCAGAAAATACCTTATCAATATTCAACCTTTCTTACCCATATTACTATCAATGGCCTCTCAATCAACCTTTCTTCATCAACCATGCCATCTTCGGTTTCTCTCTCATCGAAGACTTTGCCGCCGATGTCTCCTCCAATCACGGGAGTATCACGGGCTGCTGCTGCTGGAAACAAGACACAAATTCCAGTCTTCCAGAGCTCAAATACTACTGCGGCCACATCGGTGGTTAACTCTAACAATGATGTTTCTGCTATGTTTTCACTGGTTAAAGCATACATGGAGCAGCAGAACAAGACTAATCAGAATATCCTTCGTGAAATTGAAGATCTCAAGAAAAGAAAGAGACCACTGGAGGATGAGACTCCTTTGATGCCAAGGATTCTGGATTTCACTACTCCAGGATCCGTGGCTCAAAGACTCAAGGATCCTCCATCTTCCAGCAAGGATCATCTATCCTTCAACCAGGATCTATGGGTTAGAAAACTCAAGGATCCTTGTTCCTTCAACAAGGATCATCTATCCTTCAACAGGGACCCATGGGTCAGCAAACTCAAGGATCATCGTTCCTTCAACTAGGGTCCTCTGGGATGTATCACCAATGATCCTTCAGCTCCTAACCTCAAGGATCCTTATGGCAGAATCAAGGATCCTCAGGGGTGCAACATCAAAGATACTCAGAGGTTCATGAAGGAGACATAAACCCCCTGCAAACCATTGCCTATGGTGGACCAACTCCTATAGCAGATGCTTCTTATCTTGGTTACACTTCTGGGATACCAACGTTCAATCAACCGAGAGGTAACATGTATAATCATATATCCTTAGACACTAACCTTGGCTCTATGCAGGATACAGGTATCAACCTGGCTATGGCTAAGAAACTTCAGAAGCTTAAGGATATGATATCCAACGTGCCAGGAGTGGTCCGTCCAATTCCTGAAATACCAGAAGGGAGCCATAAGTTGTCCAGATTTTCTCCACCTATTTGTGATGCTGAAGTCCCGAAGCGCTTTCAAACCCCCAACATGAAGGTGTATGATGGGACCACTGATCCGGAAGAGCATGTGG
Source organism: Bidens hawaiensis (assembly GCF_021521415.1). Taxonomy (NCBI): domain Eukaryota; kingdom Viridiplantae; phylum Streptophyta; class Magnoliopsida; order Asterales; family Asteraceae; genus Bidens; species Bidens hawaiensis. Next base: position 675,906 of record NW_027491666.1, on the reverse strand, counting down.
CTCAATATAGGGAGAGGATGGAGATCAATCCAATTCCTGAAAGACTCAAGGAAGAATGTCTATGCAAGGGTTTCAGATCCACATTAACAGGATCTGCACTTAAATGGCTGCTAAGTCTTCCTCCCTATTCTGTTACTCCTTTTTCGCATTTAGTTAACTTGTTCAACAGCCAATTTTCTTGTAGTAGGAAATTTGAGAAGTTAACTAGTGATTTGTATAGAGTTGTCCAACCTTATAATGAATCCCTTAGGGATTTTGTTACAAGGTTTGGCAGGGAGGCCCTAGAGATCCCTAGTCTTGATATGGCTACGGCTGTTGAAGCATTCAAGATGGGACTTCAAAGGGGCTCCCCATTTTATGACGATCTTGTGATGACTCCATGCAGAACTTTAGATGAAGTCAGAAACAGGGCACTCAGATTTATAAGACTAGAAGATGACAAGAAGATCCAAGAACGGTTAGGAGCTCCAACGAAACAAGAGTCACCTAACCAGAAACAAGGATCCTCATTCAGGAACAACGACTCAAAGCCGTACTCAAAATCCAACAATCAAAATTTCCGGGCAGTTGAAGAAGGAGAAGATGATGAGGACTACCCAAGTATTTCCGAGTATTGCTTCTCTGTTGATACCCATGGTTTGATTTGTGCCATGAAGGATCTTGGAGAGAAAGCAAGGTGGCCTCGAAAAAATGAGAAAACAACATCCTTCAAAGACAAGTCCAAGTGGTGTGCATTCCATGAAGACTTTGACCATCAGACAGAAGGTTGTATTGGTTTAAGGAGGGAAATTGGATACCTCCTGAGCAAGGGTTATTTCAAAGAGCTCTTGGGAAGAAAAAAGTCTAAGATCCAGGAGCCTGAAGATGTACCATAAAAAGCAACTCCGCCCCCACCAGACGCACAAGTAATCAACTTCATCTCTGGTGGCTCAGATATATGCGGTACTTCTTTCTCCTCAGCAAAAAGATACACCAAAGAAACAAAGTTGGAGAACGGAGACCGACCAGTCATATCCACTACTTTGACGACTGACAAAAGAATCTTCTTTGACGAAGAAGATAAGACAAGCATCCAGGATCCTCACCACGATGGTTTGATTATAACTTTATTTATTGCAAACCATTGTGTACGCAGGATCCTAGTCGACGGTGGAAGCTCGGTCAACATCATCCAACATGACGTACTACAGAAAATGAACATACCGGACTCAGAAATCATCCCAAGAACGTCGGTGTTAGAGGGTTTCAGTGGTGAAACCAAGAAAACATTGGGGACATCAAACTCCCAATATACATCGAAGGGTTAAACTCTTACCAAAAGTTTTGTGTTATTGACAGTCTTTCTTGTTGCAACGTTATTCTTGGAAGGCCTTGGATACATGGAATGAAGGCTGTAGCCTCTACTTACCATCAGTGCATCAAACTACCAACTAATTGGGGAGTAGTAAGGATAGATGGTGACCAAGTGGAAGCCAAGAATTATTATTCTTCATCAATGAAGCCGACGGCTAAACAAACGATAGCATAGCAATTACAACAACATCCTAGGGACGTGCTGGAAGCTCGGGAGCGAGATGTAAAAGAAGTATCTTTAGATCCTGAAGATCCAGACATGAAGGTGTTCCTAGGATCCTGTATCCCTGACGAGATCGAGGAGGATATAGTATCCTTCCTAAAGCAACGAAAATCCACGTTTGCCTTCAGACATGAAAGGTATTTCTAAGGAGGTAATTACTCATAAGTTGGGCCTTGATTATTCTATTAAACCCGTCCATCAGAAGCGAAGGAAATTCGCTCCTGAGAGGAACGCGATCATACAAGAGGATGTTGAAAAACTTCTTAAGGCCGGTATGATCAGAGAGGTTAAGTATCCTCGATGGTTTGCTAATGTGGTTGTTGTTTCAAAAAAGAATGGAAAGTGGAGGGTGTGTGTCAATTTTACCGATTTAAACAAGGCATGCCCCAAGGATCCTTTCCCGTTACCACATATAGACTCCATGGTAGATGTAACGGCAGGGCATGAGATGCTTACCTTTATGGATGCTTCCTCTGGATTTCAACAAATTCAGATTGAACCATCTGATCAAGAGGATACAACATTCATGACTCCTACCGGCATATATTGTTAAATTGTTATGCCGTTCGTACTAAGAAATGCAGGGGCAACGTATCAAAGATTGGTTAACATGATGTTCAAGGATCAGTTAGGCAAAACCATGGAAGTCTACATAGATGACATGGTAGTGAATTCGAAGAGGGCTGAGGATCATCTTAGAGATCTTGAAGAAGCATTCAATATCCTTGATCAGTACAATATGAAACTGAACCCGTCAAAATACCATTTTGGTGTTAAGCCTGGAAAGTTTCTAGGATACATGGTGACCAAAAGGGGAATAGAAGCGAGCCCCGAGCAGATAGAAGCCATCATTAATTTAAAGTCTCCTGTGAATGCTAAAGATGTCCAGAGACTGACGGGAAGAATAGCTGCTCTCAACAGATTCATTTCCAGATTCTCAGAGAAGTGCAAAGACTTCTATGATATCTTGAGGAAAAATAAAAAGTTTGAATGGACTCAAAGACATGAAGATGCACTAAAGTCTCTTAAGGATTATCTATCCTCGGCGCCTGCTTTGATGAAGCCAATAGATGGTGAGCCGCTGTCTCTGTACTTAGATGTGTCAGGTAATGCAATCAGTGCTGTTCTGGCCAAGGATCATGAAGGACAACAGCACCCGGTATATTATGTAAGTAAAAGCCTGTTAGACGCAGAGGTCAGGTATTCTCACATTGAAAAATTAATTCTTTCTTTGATTATGGCCTCAACCAAGTTGAGACACTACTTTGAAACACATACTATTATTTTAAGAACTAATTATCCTGTTAAGAATGTGCTTAGAAAACCAGAATTGTCAGGAAGGATGGCTAAATGGGCTGTGAAATTGAGTGCATATGATATTCAGTATGAGCCCAGAACAACCATTAAGTCACAAGCGCTTGCAGACTTTGTGGCTGATTTCAGTAGTGACATGCAAGAGGAAGCTGATTTGGAGGTTTAACAACTGGAAGAAACCAAGGATCCTTGGATCCTCTTTACTGATGGAGCATCCAACGTAAGAGGAACGGGATTGGGTATCCTACTGAAATTGCCACAGGGGGGCATAATACCCCCAGTCCATTGCATGTGCATTCCAAGCCACCAATAATGAAGCGGAATACGAAGCTTTGATCGCAGGTTTGCAATTAGCTAAACACATGAAGATCAAGTATCTTCAAGTGTTTTTAGATTCTTTATTGATGGCTAACCACTTTAATGGATCATACGCTGTTAAAGGTGAAAAACTAATCAAATATCTAGATGTTGTGAAGGAACTATCAAAGTTCTTCGATTCTTTTAGTATTATACAGGTACCAAGAGAAGAGAATGCTGGGGCAGATGCCTTAGCAAATTTAGCTTCATCATTGAAGATTCCAGAAGATATGAAGATCCCAATTATCCATGTACTCTCACCATCAATAAGAGAACAAGAAGTTGGGGAGATAACAACTGACAAAGATATTGTGTCTTTGGATCTGTTATCCTCAAGTAATCAAGGATCTTGGATCCTCCCGATCAAGAGTTCATTCAAAATGAAGAGATTCCAGCCACAGAGAAACCTAAGTCCTTCAAACTTAAGGTATCACAATACATTTTATTAAATAATATTTTGTATAGGAAATCTCTTGCAGGTCCATACTTAAGATGTATCGAAGATCCTGAAATTCAAGAGGTGCTCAAAGACTTTCACGAAGGAGATTGCGGTAATCATACCGGAGGTAGAGCCCTATTCTCTAGGATTCTGAGAACTGGACACTTCTGGCCTACCATGAAGAGAGACGCCATGGAATACTCAAAGAAGTGTGATTCATGTCAAAGACACGACAATATTCTGCATCAGCCAGCAGAGCCTATGTATCCTATATCCTCATCATGGCCTTTCATGAAGTGGGGCATGGATATCGTGGGTAAGCTACCTAAAGCGCCAGGAGGAAAAGTATTCATGCTTGCAATGACTGATTACTTTTCAAAGTGGATAGAAGCAGAAGCTTTCGTTCAAGTCCGCGAAAAAAAGGTGATATCGTTCATTAAAAGAAATATTATTACTAGATTTGGTATCCCTTCAGAAATTATTTGTGACAATGGTTCCCAGTTTATCGGGAAAAGAACCACTAACTTTTGTGACAGTTGGGGCATTAAGATGATTACCTCCACACCAATTCATCCTCAAGCTAATGGTCAAGCAGAATCAAGTAATAAGATTATTATCAACAACTTGAAGAAGAAACTAGGATCCAAGAAAGGCAAGTGGGCCGAAGAGCTACCATATGTTCTTTGGGCTGATAAAACAACACCAAAGAATGCAACAGATCAAACACCCTTCTCATTGGTGTTCGGCTCAGAAGCTGTAATCCCTACGGAGATGGTGGTTCCTACTACCAGAACAAGCATCCGTGATCCTCAAGCCAACAACGAAACCCTTCTCCAAGATCTGGATACTGTTAATGAGCTCAGAGACCTAGCTAAAATCAGAATGGCAACATATTAACAAAGGGTAACTGGGGCATACAACAAGAATATCAGGATTCGAAGATTTCAAGAAGGAGATCTAGTTTTGAGGAAAGCTTTCCAAAACACAACTAATCCAGCAGATGGAAAGCTAGCACCCAAGTGGGAAGGCCCCTACTTGATCGAGTCAGAAGCCGGAAAGGGGGAATATCACCTGCTGACTATGGAAGGCAACAGGTTACCTAGAGCATGAAATGCTATTCATCTCAAGAAATACTTTTTCTAATCAGGATCAAGTATCCTCAGAAGGATCAAAGATCCTGAAATTGGTAATATCTATCCAATCAGTTATTCATTTTAGATTCTTATTAATTTAAGGATAATATATTTTTAACGTTTGTCTTTTTCCAAGTTTTAAATAACAATGCAGATTTCAATAAGAGGTTCAATGTCTAAGAGGTTGGCCACCTCTCCCTCACACTTAAGGTACTTTACTATTTCCTTGGCCTAGCCCACGATTGGATATGACCCTCGATGGTCATATCCCCTAAGGTTTAAAGGTTTTCACCTTTCTTATAAATTAGAGTTTCTACACTCTCGCCTGGAGCGCACGCTATCCAACGTATAGTCCGAGGCAGCGGGACCAGTACACGTTTAGTGGCTGACAATTTCGTTGTCTTCGGCTATATGGAGGATCCTACGATTTATGGTAGACGTACCATACCACCGGTTTATAACGTTTTCACGTTATCTCACGTTTGGGCTAAATCCCGGTTTGGGAGAGTCCCCAGTTAACATCCGTATCTTTGGGCCAGTCCCCAGTTTGGTCTTGTCCCCAGTTTTATGGGCTTGTCTCCAGTTTGGGCTTGTCCACAGTTCACGGGCTTGTCCCCAGTTGCACGGGCTTGTCCCCAGTTTATTTGGGCTTGTCCCCAGTTTGTTGGGTTTAATCCTAGTTAATATCATAAGTTATTTGCATCAGGTATCCTAAATTCAATTACGAGGATCACAAAAGGATCAATACTTATGGTAAAAGGATATACAGCCGGAAGGGAACTTCCCAAGGAAAACTCCATGATGACAATTATATCCAGCTTGTCAAATCTCATCTGTTTTGCAGGAAGTTTGATTTCAAAGGCAAAATGACAGGTGTGATCTTATCACAACCGCCATTTTTGGGGCAATTGTTAGTGCACGGAAATTTGACACTGTGGATATGTTATCCTGGCATACAATATGGACCAATTATCCTTAGAATATGTTGCAGATCCTGTCAGGATCAATGATCCTCGGTACTTATTATTTATTAACGATTTTCCTTTGTTATCTTGATATTTTGGGCAGGTATAACGGCTAGTTACCAATTCCAACCTATAATCTCGCAATCAAGTCAACAAACCGCGTGGATAATTAAGGAAACAATTACAATGAAGAAATGGAAGGAATGGCTTGATTAGTGGCTAAAAAATAGGAGTTTACTTATTGTATTTCATGTATATATAGAGGCTATGATCAGCTAGGAAAAACACACACAATCCACTGCGAATACAACAGCAATACACACACACACACTTAGAAATCGTTGTATTACTGATCATAATCTCCACCATTGTAACCCGATTTTGAGTAATAAAGTGGTGATAGACGATTTGTCATCACCCGGGGTTTTTGTGCCGGAGATTATTATAATCACGTACCATCCGACCAAAGATTACCTTGTTAATCCTTGACCGAAGCAATTCGACCAAAGATTACCTTGCCAGTCTTTGACCGAAGTAAGATTATCATAATCAAGGGCTTTTCCTCGTAACAAATCCTTGTGTTCATCATTATTTCGCTTACATATCCGTTATTATCATCATAGCACTAATCCTCACATAATAGATTTGGATACATTATCCTTGAGTGATTTTTGTCCAAAACAATTAATATCTTATTTATTTTAAAAAAGATATATATATTATTTAAATTAAAAAACCAATTTTATAGTAAATAAAATAAATAGGTCTTGGGTCTCATCAAACCACAAGTATATTATTAACTTTCATAAATATTATTTATAATTAAAAAACCAATTTTATAGTAAAAAAAAATAAACGGGTCTTGGGTCTCATCAAACTATAAGTATATTATTAATTTTAATACAATAAAAAAATATAAATTCAAAAAATAAATAAATATTAAAACAAACAATATAAAACAACCCCCGTAATACAGTGATATAAACTAGTGCTATTATATAATAGTATCATAAAGTCGGGGGAGTAAACATGTACCAAATATTTTTCAACAAATAAAAGATTAAATTTAAACTGTTATATGATCTCCTCTCCTTTTAGATTTTCAACTGGTTTCCATGAAAATTCAATTATGGTTAACCATCATCTTTTATATTTCCAAAGTGTGTTTTAAGGAGAAAAGGTGGCTAAGACATAAGTGATCATATATATATGAACTTTGGCTTGGAGACATAAGTGTCTTATAGGAGCAATGTTATAATAAGAAGTAGATTTTTTCTAAGAAGTATAGAAAATGTGTTTCCATCATTAGATTTAATAAAACACACCGCACAATAAACACACCGCAACTAAAATAAAACACACCGCACAAAATACACACTTTCCATATCCACCATCAGATCAACATATCTAACGCACCAAATTACTTCTTACACTTTTTAGACATACTTCACTTCTTATTGTAACTCCACCCGTATTATAGAGTCACAAGATGAACATAAAATTGGATTGCTTAATTGGATTGTAAGCACAATTCAAGTGCATTTTCGAATCTCATGTCCACTATTTGCTTGCTTGTTTTAGAATGTTTAAACTGCGCTTGTGTCATGATTCCCTTTGCTCAACATAAACCATGTCCGAATAAACATACATGATTACGAGATGACGGCTAAAGTTTGTTTTTCTTTTCTGATACTAGGATATAGCCCGTTAAATACACGGGTGGTTAAAAGATACAATAAAAAAATTAAATTTAATAATATGTGTAATAACATACCTTATGAATTCATAAAATATAAATATTAATGATAAATAAAATTTTATAAATTATAAATATCTAAAACCTCATTTAATACAACTTTTAAATTTATATTTGTAGCTTTGTTACTAATTCTATAAATGGTAATAGTATTAGTTAGCATTTTAGTTGACTACTTTAGTTGAATGGAATAAAATGTTAAAAAATGGTTTTGCATAGTATAGTTATGTTTATTAAATTACTGAAACATTTTTGGATATGTGAACTGACAGACTCTTATTAAATATTTAAAATATTTTATAGTGTACACCGTGCACTTATTTTGAAGTATGGATATCCAAGAATAAATAAAACGTTTAAAAGTGTCCGTGCCAAAATCATCAACTAATTATCCATGTTCAAGAAGACAGGTTTAGTTTTATTGATATTTATGTTTGCGTTCAAGTTGCACGTATCCCTTTAAGTTAGTGCTTGCATATTTGTCCATGCTCTCATCTTGCACATGTATGCACGTTTCTCTCTTCAAGTTTGTTAGCCTATATAAGGTCTTCTTGTTATGTTTATGAAAAAAAAAATGAGTTAAAGTTTAGTTTTGTTGATCACTTCTTGTCTTCATTTTTTTGAAGTCTAACCCGCTTAAAGGGTCATAATTTTGGAAGACTGGTCATCTCGAATTGTCTTACCAACATGTCCACTAGGTTCAATAAACTTAATTAGAAATCATATACCGTTACCCACTAAACCATACGGTCCATACTGCATTTGCTTTTCAAATTGATCACTACAAACCCAGTTGTCTAGCGGGCAGATATCGTCACACAAGCAAGATTTTTAATACATTTGCAAACTTCCAACATAGAGAACATAATCAATACATTGGGTACAAAATTATCAAAAAGACAAGTATAAAATATGGAGCGAAATCTTAGAAAATACACTTATATAGAAGTTACTTATGATCACATAAAACAACATTGCAAGCCAATGGATTTTTTAATAGCAAAATCCGTCCCTTGTGTAACCTATTTCATGAAGAGGAAAAATTATAATGTCAGAATTTAAACATAGAATTTAAAGCACTATGATGTAAATGTCAGCATGCATCTTGAAACAAAATAACCCTAAAGGGTTACACATCCCAAAATTATGGCTTGGAACCATGCATGTGTGCAACAACAATCCAAAAATCAAAATAATTATGTATGCAAAGAATCTTCTAGTTTTCTTTTGCTACCCTCCTTTATTGCTTAATAGACATTTTACAAGGAATGATATTTTAAAACACATGCCTAATTTATTTATTTATTTTTCATTTTTAAGGCAAAGTGTAGTTTTAGCCAAACCCTCCCTTCACATACATACATACATATTGTTAGAAACAAATACATACAACTTTTAACCTGATAATTGCTAGAAACATTAACATAACTATTATGAAGGTCTGAATCTTAACCAGAGTAATCGACTATCCTAGTTCATTTATTATAGAGTAATAATTATTAACCCTAACTAACCCTCGCTAATCATCTAAAAGTATTTAATAACAATTACTCTAGTGTTAGACTAATTACTTAAACAAGCACGCATCAAGCATTTCCTTACTTGATTGATGTGTGTTATAATTCACATTGGTCAATAAGTCAAATCTATTGCGCTAAAATATTTAGCATCCAAGCATGTTAATTACCTCATTGGCGCTGGTTAAAAACCTCTTTCGATGACGAATACAATCTAAAATTATTTGCCACACGTCTTAAGCTGCTCGACGTTCAACAGAAAATGAAGTTTGGTGTCTACGTCGAGGAGGTTATGTCTATGCATAGGGTGTCTCAACTATCCCCTCGTCGGAGCCTTTTCATTTTGGGTCCTCCAAGAAGAAACATAGACTTTTCTTCTTGGTGTAGTTTGTTTCATTATCTAATTGTTTGAATATAAAGGTTCAGGATCGAGGATCGCAGAAGACAAGATGTCACTAATGTGGATATTGAACGCGTACATTCAAGGCGAATCTTTAAATCCTCCAGTTTTCTAATTTTTTTTAAACGACGGAGAATATATTAACGAAAGATGATGGCTAGAAACATATATAATGATTTCAGTTTGTTTTATGGATTAGCTGTAGATATAATAGTCAAGATTTGATCTTCCGTCTGTTTTGTTTTTCGTTTCGTTTCATATGAGTTTGATTTGATTCTTATTTGAATTTTAGGTGAGAATACTTGATTAAAGCTACTTTTGCATGTTCTTACAAATGTGTAAAAGTTAATAATTTTGATGATTCTCTCAATCAAGAAAATTGTCAACCGATATTAGTTTTAGACTATCCCCATCTATATATTGTTCTCTTTTCGTCTTTTTTTATTATGTTGTTAAAAGGGGTATTAATGGAATAACTTTGCAAGTGGCCTTCTGGATCATAGCATAGGAGTGATGATTAAGTTTTGAGAATTTTAAAGTCTCAAGATCAAAACTGACTTAAGAAGGTTTTCATAGAGTGGTGAAATTCCTTCTTGATGGTGTTCGTGAGTCAGGCTTGAATTGTCAAAATGAGTATGGACGGTTGATATTCTCTTTCAAGAAGGCTCACTCTAGTATTGAAGTTAGTTCTAAACGTTGTTATAAGAAAGGAGACATATTTTTTCAACATATAATTTACACAATTAACTATTTTTTTTATCTTACATGAAATTTGAACTCTCGACATGTGAAAAGATAAAACATTATCCAACCCGTTTATACCTCTAAGACACAAAAACTCTTTAGTCATTACGGGGATAGTTGATTTTTATTATGTAGGATATATGTCTTTATCTTATTATCTTTTTTTGAACAATCAAAAACAAAGCCGGTTATCTGGGTAACTCAATGGGAAAAGGTGACTATATACGCTCGTGGTCAAAGATGGCGTTAGATAGCCCGAGCCTACTATCTCATGTTCTAAAAAGAACTTATTGTCAGAAGGTCTACTACGACAAAACCGGTTGGAATATGTATAAATCATATTCTTGTGACAATAAATTATTTTTCCTTTCATTTAAAACATGTCCTTAGATTATGTTAAATATCCACAAATCCTTTGTATTACAGGTAACTAAAACTAAAATAAAAGCTAAATAATTTTGACACTTATAAATCCCATATATAACATGTTATGTTTTGTTTTTGTTTTTTTTTCTGAATAACGATTATACACCCGTATACATTTTACTCCTAAATTACTTCAAAAAAAATAATCAGTCTCTATCTCTATCTCAGGCCATGATTTTAACGTTGTTCTTCCACCAAAAGGCAAAAGTCCCAAGGCTAGAACAGTGGCATGACCTCATAGAATAGGGATTAGTTTCATCGATCGGTGTCGAAGATACTGATACTGATACTGAAAATCACAAAAAAGGAGACTGGGACCGCAATAAAAATGCTTGGGACAATACCAGTACCAAATTACTAGTGACAGAAATTTGGTAAAATTCCAGTACCGTCTCATTCATAAAACCTCAAAAAGTTAGTACCGAATAGAGGTGGGCAAATAAACTGGTTAATCGAACCGACTCGGAAATCGAGCCGAAACCGAACTAGTTTGAAACCAATTATGGAGAAACCGGTTTGTAACCGATTTAAACCATAGGTTTGGAACTGGTTTGTAATTTTCTCCACAAAAACCGTTTCTAAACCAGTTGACCGAACCGAAACCGGCCAAAACTGATCAAAACCTGAACCGAAACCGATTGTAAGCTGGTCAAGAAACCAATTTCAACTCGAACTAAAACCCATCATAAATTAGTTTTGACTTTTATTGATAAAACCGAACCGGTTCAACCAAACCCCATTTTAAGTTTTAAACAGGTTTATACACCTCTAGCACCGAATAATACCCAATATCATTTGATCATCCCTACTATACTATAAATAGTGAATTTTGACTATAAATAATGAAACGGACAATTATTTTTGGAAATTTGCAATGATAGATTCCGAAAAGGAAAGCACATGAATGCATGATTGGGGTCTTAAATCGTGCACTGTCGGCTTTTTACTGAATATAAAACTAAGAGCAAGATATATTTTGACTAAAACAATGTAAAACGACAAAATCAATAAAAGTGAAAGAATCGGTTGCACACGACCATCAGTCTACAAAAGTGTGCTAGGGAAAATGTACACCTATTCCATGTTTCTGCAAAATATGGCCCCCTCTCTTTGTACAAAGAGGAGAGCATCTTCTGGGTGACACATATCATATATAATATATAATTTGTGGATATTGTTGTAAATATAATTAGTTGGTTTAGAGAATATGAGGTATTTTGAGTTAGTTCTTTACTTCTTATCAAAAGTACATGTTGCAACCATAAAACTAAGAGTTACATTAAAGTTTTGGGGTGATCAATTAGAAACTCGATCTAAATCAATTATCAATTAATTAAATTTGATATTTATTTTTTTTTCTTTTCGCGTTGTTTTTAAAATGCAGCCGTTTAGATTAAAAACTTGATAGCCGATGTTGAAAAAACTTGGGGAAAGATCAAAAACTGTAATCTAATCTAACTATACTAATAAAAGAAAATAATAAAGATGATGTGGCAATCCAACATTCATTCTTGGCCTAATCTCTCTTCTAATTCATTTGACTTATTCATGGGTTATGGAGCAAAACCATATTGACAAATGAGTTATAATTTCCTTTCTAATTCTCTAATCTCTCAATTAATTCTACCTAACAATCCATGGGTCATGGGTCAAGATAAATTTGGCGAATGGGTTATAATTTCATTTCTAATTATCTAATTTCTCATCTTATTTATTCTAACAATCCATAGGTTATGGGACAAAACAATTTTGAGAAATGAGTTATAATTTTCATTATAATTTTCTAATCTTTCATCTCATTCGTCATAGTTATCCACGGGTAATTGGTCAAAACAATTTATGCAAATATTGTATATAAAAAATCGATTTTGTAAATTTGATATTCTAGACTTCTTATTGTTTGTACTATGTATTTTATTTTTACCTTTAATTTTGTTCATTTTTTTCAAATAATAGATCCTTTTATTTTTTTTATTTGACAAATCCTGCGTAATACACGAGTTCAAAAGCTAGTATGCTATATACAATTATAGAAATAGATTCTTAGTTAATTATATGGTGGTAACCGTGGTTGTAACAATTTGGCAAAGCTTCAATTGCTAGTCATTAATTATAATTATTTATTTTCTTGACTGTTAAGAAAACCATATAAAAATATACAAATTAGTGAAATTACAGAGTTGGTTGACCCCACATTATATAACATAGACCCATTAATTGTTTCTTACGGTATTGGGTGATTATTTTTATTGATTTAAAATCTCGTGAGTTCTCCTTTAATTAATTATATACGTCGGATCAACTAGCTAGTTTAATTTTCCTTAAAATAGACTATCAAAATATATTAGTATTATATTACAATGGGGAAGGATCTTCGTACTTAATAAGTTTTAAAAACTTTAAGAACTCAGTATATAACACATACATAATCAATTATATGAGTATTAAGTATTTGGTTGAGAATAAATTTGATCAAAAAATAAATTAGGAGAGAGGATAAAGATTTTTTATGATTACACAAGTTTAAATGTTAGTTACACATATGTAATAAGTGGATTCGGTGTGTAAAAAAACACTACAATTTTTTTACGTTACTACAATTACGTATTACATACGTGTAAAAAAAATTCAAAAAAAAATTGTTACGTTGAGTTTTTCTTCATGTTCTTAAAACTGAGAGTGGTTTTTAAAAAAATCAATCCATATTATAATAATACAACTATACTACTTATTAACCAAGCAAAGGTTCTTGACTTTTAGATCAAAACAAGCTTTAAGATTTTATTTTCAAAAAGTTTACATGATTAACTAAGGTTCGTGAGAAATTTGCACCAGTAATCATAAACTGGTTTTTCATTATTAATTTAAACCACCAAAGATTTATCATAAAGACTGAACATATAACAGTAATATAAAACAACAAAGTCTACCTATACTGGGAATGGGAATTTCTTATATGTGAATAGTAATATGAATCATCTAAGATTTCTGATAAAGAAACAGCATGCTAGAAAAATAAGATATCTACATAATATTCTTGAGTAGATAGAATAATCTGTTTCATCAAGTTATGCTAGTTTTGCAAAACCAAATATGGTTCCTCGATCTTCTATATATTCTAGTTATTTGTTTTTCGGGTTTTTATGAGTGGAAATATAACCCGAAAACCAAACCATTCTAGTTTCGGGTTTTATGGTTTTCGGGTTTATTGGGTCGGGTTAGATCGGGTCGGTTTGATTCGGGTTTCGGGATAAGTGAAGGTTGTGAAAGGGTTGAAATGATTTACAAAGAGGTGGGTTTTTCTGGTCATCATAGTGTACAATGACACTAAAATAGTATTATTATACACCACCTCGTATATAAACATATTAGCATTTAACAAATAAATATATTTAAACTACAACATCATGTTACTTTGAAACACTTTGCCTACGTCTATGCTGTGCAAAAAAAATAAATAAATAAATAAAACTAATATTTAATAAATTATATTTAAACTTCATCATAAATTAATACTTAAAAGAATAATTGATGGTGGCTTATATGTGTACTTCAATATAAAAGGAACAGAACCTTTGTTACTTCTTTAACTAATTTCAATTGATGTTAATTAAATAGTATACCAACAAGAAATGCATGAATGCTTTAGTTTTAATGGATTCAATTCAACAAGAAATAACCATACTGTTGAGTTGGAATTTAGATAAACTGCATTCGTTCAAATATAATCAACTAATTTCAATTAAACATTGATCGAGCATACCTTTTGCAAACTCTTTGATTGGAACTTCGAAGTTGTATTGCCTGATGAAGAAACAGAGTGTGTCGTATGCATATATTATTATTCTCTTTTGAATTGTATTATAGGTATAATAGGTAAAGATTCATACCTTGAAAATTTCGGCATTTTAAATCGCTACTTTCTCGGGTTTTTCGGGTTAACCCGAATTGAGGAAATCCTATCCAAAACCCGACCCGAACTATTGCAATCGGGTTCGGGTTACGTGGTATCTCGGGTTCGGGTTATGCGGTTTGGATGTGTCTTCGGGTTGGGTCTATTCGGGTCGGGTTCGGTTCTCGGGTTCGGATGAAAACTGACAGGCCTACCCCCTATTGGGAATCTTCAGTTTTCAAAACCAAACCCGATGGTTAGAAATATGAGCAGCACACATAAAAGACCCATGGTGTTTGTCAGCTTGTTAGACGACCAAAATGAAAGCTAATTAGGTCTCATTATATATGATTCCTTTATTAAAATCTAGCCCTAGAAGTCTAGAACTATCAAACAAAAATTATTTCCTTCTAAATTTGTTGTGAATTCAAGATCTAATCAAGAACAGGCAATATATATATATATATATACAAGGGATGGTTCAAGAGAGAATGATATTAGTGTAAGAAATGCGATAAATGAATATGATCCACTAGCTTTGTTTTAAGTTTTAATTGCTTAAAGCTAAATAAAAAAATTATTAATCATTCTCTTTGTTCAATTAATATAACTAATAAAGCATAATATTTATTTACTTAATTAATATAACTAATTAAATTATTATAATTGGAAAATATTAAGAACTCATTTATTTTTGTAACTTATTTTTTGTGTCTTGAATTTTTATCCTACACAAGTATAATTTATTCATACATTAAAATTTCTTTATATCCAAAACTAATTTCTTCCGACTCAATATATTAATATCTATCAAAACATACATTATAATGAATAATACCAAAAAACTATTTTAAATGTGTTTGCATTAAAAATCAACAAAAAAACATACAACCTACACAAAAACGTATAATCTACACTTATTCTAAGAATAAAACAACATATAACCTACACACGAAAAACATATAAACTACACACAAAATTTATCATCAATGAAATATACACGCACACGAAAACATATAACCTACACACGAAAAACATATAACTACACACGAAAATTTTATCTTACACAAATACATTTTATTCATACATTAATTTCTTTTTATTCAAAACCAATTTCTTCAAACTCAACATATCAATATCCATTAACACGTAGTTCATTGTGATGAAAAATACAAAAAACTATCTTACACTTGTTTGCATTAAATGTCAATAAAAAATATACAACATACACAAAAATATATAACTTACACTTGTTTTAAGAATAAAAAAACATATAACCTACATACGAAAAACATATAACCTACGCACGTGTAGGATATGTGTACTTTGTGTAGTTTATATAATTGTTGATGCCGAATTACATATGTAAGCTGTATGTTTTTTGTATGTTGTACGTTTTTATCGCTAAAAACAAGTGTAGGTTATATAACTTTGTGTAGGTTGTATATTTATTGTTTACATTTAATGGACACATTTGTATGATATTTTTTTATTATTATCTATGACAATAATTTTTATAGGCATACCAATTGAAAAAAAATATATATATTATGTTTTGATATTTAATGTTAAAAACATGCTAATAAATTGAGTGGAAATTATTTTTTTAATATAAAGAATATTATTATATGAATAAAATTGTATTTATGTTGAATAAAATGAAGAATGTGTAAATAAAAAATAGAACTAAAGTAGTTTTTTTATCTTTTTAATTATTATAGTTAAATTAGTTAGATATATTAATTAAAGATATTTATTATGGTTATATTAGTTGTATTAATTAGAGAGAGGGAGTGCATTTATTGTTGCATTTACATCTTTTTTATTTATTTTTAAATATTTAAAACCTAAAATAAAACTAGTGGCTCATATTCATTTCTCTCATTTCTTGCAATAATTTGATTTCTTTCTTGAACTTAAACCTATATATATATATATATATATATAAACGAAACCATAAAATACTATGTGTCACGATATGGTCGCTCCCCATTTTTTGGAGCCACCAAATTTGCTTGATTTTTAAATGGAGACTTCTCATGCATTTGACCCGAATTCACGGGTGGGTATGGGTCTCATCAAACCCAAATATTTCTTAAACGGGCTATAACATCTCATTAAATTAAAAACTAATCTCACCAAATTTATTATATAAAAATCCTATAAAGTAGGGATATACTAAAAATTAATATCTGATTTATTTAAAAAATGATATATGTTATTTATAATTAAAAACCAATTTTATAGTAAAAAAAAAATAAACGGGTCTTGGGTCCCATCAAACTCATATAGGTATATAGCTTTTAAACTGGGTTATAATATATCGTTTATTTGTGAAACAATTTATCATCAAACCATAAGTATATTATTAACTTTTATACAATAAAACAATATTAGAAATTAGAAACAAATAATATAAAACAACCCCCGTAACACGGGGGATAAAAAATAGTATATATATATAGAAAATGGTTCAAATATAAAACAATTGTTTTGTGAGAAACGTGAAAAAACTTTAAAATAAAGTACACCATCTAGATAGGATACTATACCATGTAAATAAAAAACTATACAACTTTTAGAAACTATCAATCTCAACCACTAGATCCTAGATCCAAGGGTATACATCTATTCTTATGTTTCTCACATATCTATTATTTTTTACGTTAACCATACCATATATATATGTGTGTGTGTGTGTGTGTGGACAGTTTCAAGAGAAAACTCAAAAAAATGAGAAACTCTTCATTTTAGGTGAAAAATTACTAAAAATAATTCATTTTTCATGTAAAAAACATATTTTTACATAATTTTTTAGTGCTTTTACATATAAACATATGTATAAGCTATTTAAAAAAAATATTTTCAATTAGAAAACGGAAAAATTAAAATTTTTTATTGGAATGTCTTTTATATGTATTTATAAACAAAAAATCCAAAAATGTTTATGTTATAACTATTTTTTACATGTGAAATTGAGTTTTATATTATTTTCTTACATGTGAAATAAAGAGTTCCCCACTTTTTTGAGTTTCCTTTGAAACCTTATATATATATATATATATATATATATGGTGAGTTCATTGGGGAACTCCAAAAAAATATGGAGATGGGGAACACTTTCCAACCCTTGATCATTTCCCCACATTTTTATGGTATATCCTCAATCACTAACATCACATCATTTTTATAAGGGAAAATAAACCCTCCAAAAAAATCAAAAAATAATTAAAAAAATTATAAAACCAAAACATTGAAAAAATAAAAAAAAAGTAAAGAAACCAAAATGTTTATCTACCATCCCCGCTCAAATAAATAAATAAAATTTTGGTTTAGCCTTCGGGTTTAGTTTAGCTTTTAGGGATAGCTTTTTAGAGGGTTTAGATTTTCCGGGTTAGGGGTTAAGTTTTTTTAGGTTGGAGGGGGGGGAGCTTTTCTTGTACACGTGACAGTGGAAAGCCAATAGGAAAATAAAAATGCAGAAATATATTATAACCGTCACATTGAAACCCGCATTATTTTGTACACACATAAAAACATAACTTGTTAATGTTTATGAACACTAAATTCTGTGAGATAACCGTAGGTTGGTTTTTCTATATATATATATATAATTATTGAATTTACAATCAAATTATAACGAAACGTGTTGTTTAACATGTAAAATCTTAATAAACTGTTGTTTTATATGTAAAATGTTAATGTGATCTGTTGTTTCACGTGTAAAATGTTAATGAAAATTGTTATTTTACATGTAAACTTGTAAAGTATTAATTTTTACATGTAAAATCTTAAAGAACTGTTGTTTTACATGTAAATTGATAATATCATTTGTTGCTTTACTTATAAAATGTTAATGAAAAATGTTATTTTATAAAGTGTTAATGAAAAGTGTTATTTTACATGTAAAATATTAATTTTACATGTAAAATCTTAAAAAACTATTGTTTTACATGTAAAATGTTAATGAAAAGTATTATTTTACATGTAAAATCTTAAATAAGTGTTGTTTTACATGTAAAATGCTAATTGGATTTGTTGTTTTACGTGTAAAATATTAATGAAAAGTGTTATCCGTCAACTAAAAAAAACCTACCCCCCCTAAAAGTTAAACTAGACCTGAAGGCTAAACCAATATTTTTTTTTGAATGGGGGATGCTAGATAAACATTTTTTTTTGTTTTATAATTTTTTTTATTATGTTTTGATTTTTTTGGAGCGTTTTTTTTCCATTACAAAAATAATGTAATGTATGTGATTAAGGGTGTATCATAAGGATGTGGAAAATGATAAGTGTTGGAAGGTTGTTCTCTAGTTCCCCACTTTTTTGGAGTTCCCTTTTGAACCTAACTCACACACACACACACACACGCATATATATATATATATATATATATGGGATGGTTTATGCGGGAAGTCGTTTTAGTGCGAGAAATACGATAAATCAACCTAAACCAGTGATTTGTCTAATTAATGGCCTATGATTACCGTGACAAACTTGTAATAATTAAGAAAAAAAAACTATACAAGGTTTCTAAAAGATGGTGGAGAAAGGCAAATGTTTTATCAAAAACTAAGCATTTAAATCAATGTTTTATAGCGGATGATTTTAATATACGTTTGAAACGGATTTATGAAAGAATTATGTGTAAGGATATATAATACGGATTATCATGTGTTTGTTTTGCGATTTTCAACTCAAATTTTACATAAAGTGTTTGTTTTTAGTATAGGTTGTGTCGGGTTTATTTTACTATAAGTAGTATTAATACTAATATTGAGCCGTGTATGAATTATTTCAACTCAGTGAATAACATGTTGAAGTGCAATTATTATTTCATCATCTAGGGATTATTTTAATTTGGAGAGTATGTATTATTATTCAGTGAAGGTGAGTGGTAACAAATTCACATGTAACATAATCATCTACATTAACCAATTTTTTATGTGTAGGAAAATATAAATTACTAGTTTGATCCTCCCGTGTTACGAGGGTTTATTCAAGTTTTTGTTTTAATCGTTTTGCTATTTTATGATGATTTATTTTATTTTTTAACGTAGTTTAGTTTTAATTTAATACATATATATTAGTTTGTTATTATATTTTTTAACGTGTGAGTTTTTTCAATTGAGATGTGCAGGTTTTTTTGATCTTTAACGAACAAATATAAACGGACACGAGCATGTTGATTTTGTTAAATGAACAAATATGAACACAAATATTTGTCTAATGAAAAAGGGGATGCTAATGTAGTTGACAATGGTGGGTTGTATCGGAAGTTAACAGGTGATGAAGATGATAGACCAGCAACAGAGAACATGTAAAGAAGATACATTAAATTAGGGTTTAATGATATTGTTTACCAATAAATGAGATCTTATAACCCATCTGAGGGATATTAGTGTTTGGTAAGACCCATGACCCGTGTAAATTATTCTTTGATGAGTAAGAGGTTATTTCATAAATAAATGAGATGTTATAACCCGTTTAGAAGTTATCCGGGTTTGGTGAGACCCATGACCAGCAAAATGATTGTTTGATTATGAAAGAGTTTCATAAATATATGAGATGTTAGAACCCATTTAAAGACAATCCGGGTTTGGTAAGACCCATACCCGGAATTCGGGTCAAATGCATGAGAAGCCTCCATTTAGAAATCAAGTAATCTGGTGGCTCTAGAGAATGAGAGGAACAACTTGAGAGTGACACATAGGATTTCATGGTAGGAAATTATATAGATAGTTAGATATGTAGCTAAATATGAGCTATGTGTAAGTGAATATTAGTTACATGTAGGTTAAAATTAAAATGAACTAATAAGTTTTTTAGATGAATGTGAGTTATGTGTAGGTGGATTTAAGTAAAGAAATTAATTTATGTTTTTAAACTTAATTAAAACATAAAGAAATTAAAAAAAATAAAAAGTTGGCTAATGTTATCTTGTATGATAATCATTTATCTTGAAGTCAACATGATCTTAATAATTTTTAATTTAATTAATACATATTTAAAATCAAATAAAAGGATATCCGGAAGCCATATTTATTTTAAATGATTTAATTTTTAAATTTAAATAACAAAATATATATTAACATACAATTTGTTTTTTAAAGTCAAAAAACAAAATATATATTGACGGAAAAAATATGAACAATCTTGTTTTTCAAATATTTGGGATTCGTGATCATATAAGATCAATATGTTTAATGATTTGTCTATTTGATGTAGTGTTTTTTAATTTTTATCATCTAATACATATTTTAATTAAAAAGTAATTTGAAACTACCAAACTAATTAATAGTTACAAAAATAAAATAATTCCACTTTTACCATTATGCCTTTTATTTTAATTAAAAGAAAAATAAAGAAAATAAAATTTATAAGATGACCTCACATGAACTTAAGCCTACACACGCACACATACTATCTATTATGTAATTACAAATGTAGAGTAATTAATATATGAGTTTGGATCATATACAAATGACATTAACGTGCTAATTGTGAGAATCAAGTAAAGTAATTATGTAATTACATCAAAGTAATTACATAACTATTCTATGATATAATTACATAATTACTATACTTGTATATATATATATATAATGATACACATCCTATATATATATAGTTATTCTACTTGATTATCATAATTAACACGTTAATTTCATTTGTACGTCAACTTTCCACTACACACACACACGCATGTAGGCCAGATTAATGTAAAATAATAGTTTGGTGGGAGGAATAAGAATAGATGTAGGGCGTAAGCCATTGGATCTAAGTTCTAGTGGTTGAGAATAATAGAATCTAAAAACTGCATAGTTTCCTATTTACATGGTGTCATATTTAGATGATGTATTTTACTTTAAAGTCTTCTCACGTTTCTCATGAAACAATTGTTTTTTTTTTATTTAAACCATCTTCTTACAAGGTATTATCTAGTTAACATTTAATTTATTACTGTGGTGGGATCTTAAACAAAAAGTAATAAAAAAAACCCCAGTTAATTCACATGTAAACTAATGTTAATACATATGTGCATTTTATAAGTTTGGTGCACTATCAAAGAGAAGTATCTAAATGTTTAATGTGGAAAATACGAGGGTAGTATATGGTTGATCGCAAAGTAACAGTTTGAAGGAGATCATATGTTTAGAGACCAAGATTAATTCCTTAGTGCCTAAGTTACTTTAATGTTAGAATTTGAGTTTGTTTTATTTCTTAATTTTAGGTGTTCTGTTATTCTCATTTCTAGTTGCTTGTATATGGGTTGGCATATCTTATTGTTTTTATGCAACAATTTTCGTTTTGATTATTAATAAAAAAAGTCGTGAAGAGTTCTACAAATCTTGGGTTTGTGTTCTTGATTCACGTGCTTAATATTTCATTGGTATTAGAGACCAAACAATTTAAGATCATTTATTAAAAGTTTTCCCGTTTGTTCGCTTAAATTCTTCCCGCCTGTTTTGTGGATGAAACGATTTGGTGATTGAAAAAATCAATCAAAGTCAACAAGAAGAATCTGATCGTAGAGAAGAACTGGTCCTAGACTAGAGATTCCCAAAGATGGCAGAATTACAAGTTGTCGGGGAAATTAAGATGTTGAAGCATAAAAAATACAAACAATTTATAGCAGGTATCAAATGGTATCTTCAAAGCTAAGATCTTTGGTAGGTCACAAACCACATCAAGTTAAGAAAACTCGCAAACGATATTAACGATAGTACCAGGAAGTGGTAGGTAAATGAAGCTGTGTGATGTACGTGATAAAGACAACAATCGAAGATGATGTTCTTAATCACATTTAAGAAGTTGAATACCTAAAGCACTTGTAGCATACACTTAAAAGCTTGTTCACTAAGAAAGTGATGCTCCATTGCAATTATTTGGAGGCGAACTAATGATGTTTACCAAGGGCATCTTCCAATTTAAAAATACATTTACAAGATCAAGAACTTGTGTTGAGAGATCAGGACGTCTAGCCTGCCATGACTCTGTTCTTTTCTTCTTGCACGATACCGGTGCCTTAACTAGATTCTTAGCCGTCACCACCTCATCTCCATCACTGTCACCACATTCCCATACACAGTCATCCTCATCCCTGGATGACATCCCCAACATCGTCATCATCACCAAGTTCGATTTATGAGACTGGTTTTGGGGTTTTAGGAGAGTGTTTGTTGTGAATCTTTGAGATTGATTGGGTGAGAAATTAGAATTTAGGGTTTCATATTGCTCTTGCACACCAGCTGTTTATAGTATTGCAGCAAAAATCGATTTTCCGGCAACCAAACGAAGGTTCAGGCGAGGTCTCTCAGAGGAAAATTTTATATCAATCCACTTGTTTTTATTATCCAAATCAAAGCCCTAAGATTTTGTTTTCAACATGTGTTTGCCAAACTCGAATTTTTGATATGAAATTGGGTCAGTTTTCTAGGATTCTTGGTTAGAGAAGAGATGGATTCATCAATTAAGACGAGTGTCGAAACTCGTGAAAACCACAGCTTCCGACTTCTAGAATTGCATGTTCCTATTTGTTGTCATCTAGTTACTTATAACATCTTTTTTAAAATCTTCATTCAATTTATGAATCATGCAATTATATACTACTATAATTTGAAGCTTTACAATATATTTTAAGTGGATTCATATGTATATTTGTTTCTTGTTAGTAAGTTTGATTTAAGATCATTAGCAAAGATGAGATGGATGTTTTTACGGGTTTAGATTTTAGGGTTCTTCACTAGTCGCTTGAATATAAGATGATGAAGATGAAGATAGAAGGGTAAAAAGGTAATTTCAACATTTTTTAACGGGTCAAAGCACAGTCAATTGACGGTTGGGGTTAAACTGAGCCCGCCCAGAAACCACCCGAAAATTCAGAGTTGGACCTGCAACCGTCTCCCCTCCATAAAGCATAGCGATGCAGATCATAATTTTCTCTTAATAAATTGAATCATAAAGAGTTCTATAAATTTAAGGTTTATGATGTTCTTGATTCATTTGCTTAATGTTTAACAAATTATAATGTGAAATAGTATATAGTAAAATAATCAACAATAGCAAGTCACGTTTATTCATTTAAAAGGGAAAAAAAAGAAACAATCTCATTTTTAGTATGTATTTTTGTTTTCAATTTAGCTATTAATTTCACATATTTTAAGTTTCATTTTACATTTCAATAGATTTTCAACAACCAAATAATGAGTTTTTACATTGATCTTGTTGTATACGCACCACAAGGAAGAAAAGAACAAAGATAAGTTACTAAAATAAGCTATTATTATTTAGCTTAAAAACCTTTGGTTAAAATCATTGAATTGTATATATTGATTCTCTTAGATCTATTTTTTAAAACTTATATAAGCTTGTAAGCATTGTGCTTTTATAACCGGACTACTCAGTTTGGAAGAGAACTTGTGCTTCAACGGATAACGGTTCATATAAACCACTATACGGTTGAGTTTTCTTTTAGCTCTCTTTTGTTCTAGATTTCTACCTTTGTTAAAGTCGTTCCATTGTGATCACAAGAAGTTGGTAGGGCGCTCGAGTAAAGGCATAAGATATGTGTCAAAAGCATGAGATCTTAAGCAAGTGGTCACGGTAATTTATGAAGAAATAATAGGATTTAATTACTAAAGGACATTTTTAACTAGTAAATAATTTTTATGGCTCAAAAAGTTTCTAACATGTTACTTTTTCATTGTGTGAACTTTAGTATATCTCCTTGATTTTTGGTGTGTTACCTTAATCACATTTGAGCATAAGATTATTGAGAATTAATTTCAAATAGATTTAAAAAGGTATTAGAAATTTACAAGACTTATGTTACGTTAGAGACCGCCGGCCTTCTACTTTAGAATGAGATAATTATTTATGTTTTCTTCTCTGTTTCTTGAATAGTGATTTTTCCCTTATTTATATAATTGTCTTGTACTTATACCATATAAGTATCACATTTAATAAAAACCAAAATTAAAATCCTACAATAATTTATGGTATCAGAACAGGATTGCCATCGCTCGAGCCATCAACCCAAACCCTAATCGTCGTCTCCTTGGTTGATCACCATGGCTAGAGATAGGAAAGGTCCTAGATGTTTCACACACCAATTACCACAACTCACACCTACTACCTACAATTATCCAAATATCCCTAACAAATACAAGTTAATGATGCGTTAAGCGATACAATTACCTTGCTTGGTCACAAGAGATGTTGAATTTTCTCTGTCACACACAAAAACGACTTCATCGATGACACCTTCAAGAATCTATAGACTTGTTCACCAATATACATGGCATGGATGAGATGCGATGCTATGATAAAATGGATGGTTGAACACAACCATGGATAAATAGATAAGGCCAAGGTGTGAAAAATGCGAGTACTGTCACGGAGATATACGAACCCATAGGGCATATGAAGTGAAGCAGTTGCTCTCGACCACCAGACAAGATTGAATCATGGTTTCTGATTATTACATGAAACTAAGGGTTTTATGGAATGAGATGCATTTTGCCTTATCTATCACATGACGTTCTTGTGATGGATGCACATGTGGTATAAGCGAAAGGTTAAATGAAATACGAGATAAAGAGATGTTGTATGAGTTTTTACTTAGGCTCGATATAGACTTCACAACCATCAGGACCCGGATTCTTGCTTTGAAGACAAACTCTGTTTTGGACAAGCTTATCATTGGGTAGCCAATAATGAGAAATAAAGAGTGGCATCCATAGGAAAGAAGTCAAATGTGGAGATGGCAGCCTTTCAAAACATAACCACAACTAGACATCATGGCATGCGGGATGGACCAAGCAAAACCTGACCAAAGAATACTGGAACAAGCAAAATTCACCTCACAAACGACAAGGTCAAAGACTATGATTTTTAAGGCAGAGATGGGTGTTACTGTGATGGTTGCTTTAAGAGAATAGGGTATCGAGATCAGTCTTAACAACTTTTCAAGTTATTTGTAGGAAATGACGTCCCTTTTCAGTTAGATGTTCCACAGGTAGCAAATATGCCAGGTAGATTCGACAAAGGTAGCAAGTGGGTTGTTGAGTCGGGTTGCACCAAACACAACCTACATGTCTCTCTTATCTGTTAACGATATTAAAGCTTCATATGAATTGCCTTTTACAATACCAAACGGGACTCTATACCTGTGTACGAAAGAGGGACTTGTATTCAACGAGGTGGAAAATCCATTGAGAACATCCTATATTTCATGTAGGTAACCTTTTATCTGTAAGTCGATTGCCAAATAATCTTCAAAGTACCATAACCTTTTTCTCGAATTTTTGTGCTATGTAGGACTTACACTCAAGGAAATTGATTGGAACATATAAATACTGGCAATGAGTTTATCGGATGGGAGTGGTGGGAATTAAAAGAAAGGCTATGACATTTGTTAGTGATTTATGGCCCAAGCATCTTGCACGTGCTTCACATGGAAAACTTTTCTCTTTGGATTTTGTTTAAAATGACTCATTGAGAACAAATAATACGTTTTGTGATTCTTTCACTAGGGCTACATTTATCAAATTACCTTATTCGTTAAATCAAATGAAACCCAAAATTATCTTTAGCTTTTACATTGTGACATTTAGGGAAGGTATATAACTCCCTCACTCACGGATGCCAACTGTTTCTTAACCATGGTTGATGATTTTAGTCAGTTTATGTGGTTGTTCCTTTTAAAACATAAGTCAGAAGCATAAGACTGTTTATTTTACTTTCACAAAATGATCATCACAATTTAATAAATTTGTTAAGAGAATAAGATGTGATAATGGACACTTATTTAGCTTGAATAGAATGCTTGGTGTTCTACACTGAGCATGATATTCTTCTAGAGGACCACATGACCACATACCTCGCAAGAAAATACATGGCTGAGCAAAAACATCATCATCACCTCGGAACCACAAGGGCACTTAAAAGTTGAGAAATACTTATATTTGTTTTTTTAGTTTTGGGGAATTTTATTTTGTTTTGTTGCTATCATGTTGCAAAATTAGGTTCTTTTTTTTATGAAAAACTGGTGGCACACGTGTAGTAATTTACGACGAAAGCATTGGAAATTTTCATAGAAAATAAGCCCCTTCTTAGGTGTAGTGTAGCCGAAATAATTTTGATAATTTCCGTAGGAGAGAGGTAGGATTTATCATATATCATATAATTGAAGATAATTGATGATTGATAAACCTAGTGGAGTTTCTATCTATTCTATGTAATTTGAATCTTTCCGATAAGTTAACCCTTGGAAGTTGCGGATTAGTCGGGGCGAGAAACAAGTTATCCATCTGCTCAATTAGGAGCTTTATAAAAGAGTATGAGTATAAATGTATTCACAAACTAGAATTATGCAAAGCTTCTTAGCTTCTTGCAACCGAATTCATCCGATGAATTGATATGTTTTTTTCACTTTTTATTATTCTTTCTGAGGGGAGACAGGGTTAATCATATTCCAACAAGACTAAATCCGTACTTTTGTCGAATGGATATACACTCTTTGAGATGTCCCTTAGGCGATTATAATGTTGATTAAGTGAATCATTTATTATGGGGTGTGTGTTATTCGTTGAGAAAAAAACCGTATTGTTAGTTTTCTTTTCTAAAATCATTCTTTTACACTTAAAATTTCATCTTAAGTTGCATTTATAATTAGGATTTGAACCAACTATCATGTGGGGGCAAACACTATACCTGACCATTAATCATATTGTTGACTTCAAACACTACCGTTGGAACCGATTATACATATATACAGTATGAAATATGAATTAGGGTACGTGTACATGCTCCATTAAAAATCATTGCAGTCCTTTAATGTTGTCAAAGCAGCCCATAGTAACTCAGTAGTAGTGAGAGGAACAAAACAAAATCTGCTTTAGGAAATGATAGCAACCCTCCAACTATTCTTACCCTAATCTCATCAATATATAGCTTAATTTAATCAGCTTGTTATAATTTTAGTAAAACTAATAACTAATTAAGATATAATAATATTTAGTTTTAATATACATTCAAACACTATTACTATCAAAATGAAAGTGGGATATAATCCCCGTACTCATAGTAGTAATTCTTGGCCTTCATTATATTAGTCAAATTAAAATTGGAATTTGATAACATTTTGGGTAAGAAAATTTATATTCATCAATATTATTTTGTAACGCTAAAAAACGATGTACACATTAGGTTAATGTTACGGAATGAATTCTGGAGGATGTTTTAATCATAAACTCACACTAATCTTTATCATGAATATAAAAAAAACTGTGTTACAGTTGATCTTATGCCTATGGACATATAAATTATCAATTTTAAATGAATGGCCTACTAATTAAGGTACACTTAAGCTAGTAAATTATAAAAATGAAATTCGATTTTAAGATTCTAATTACCTTAACCGCATAATCAAAACCCTTCGGTTAGCTTTAGGGGACTACACTGATCGAATATATTTCATAAATTATTTTCACTTGTAGTCTTGTACATATATTTTTAATAAAAATAATTAGTTACATAATTAAAATATATAATAATGATATAGTTAACATATTTTAATGTCTAAAGGCTTCTAGCTATATCACATTAGCAAGCTGTTAGTTAATGTATAAATTGAGGCTAATTAACAACAAAAACATTTTTTGTACTGAAAATGTATGCCTTGTTATGAGTAGATCAAGAAACAATATACGAATTACTAGTGCATATTGAACAAACAGTCTGAAAAAAATGCACCGTTAAACTTAAGCTAAAACACATAGATCCGATGAGAGAAGACACAAGATATGCCCATAACCTCAAAAGTACTCAGTTTAAAAGTATTCTTCATATTATACTTACAAATACAGTAATGTTTTAGTAAAGAAATTTAACGAATGAAATTTAAAGGGAGGAAAGAAGTTAAACAGACCTTTTTAAGATCTGAAGATTGAATAATTGATCTTGGCTAGTAGATAGCAAAATTTGTTTGGATTCTAGCAGCATGCATTAGGGCACAACACAACTGCCACATACCTGAATGACAGCCTACTACTCTAGAGTTTATGCCTAATTATAGGCCATATCATTAGTTGTTGTATGCATGAGTAAGATGTAACTTCAGATCTACTAAGATTATCATTTTCAAACGTTGCTATATATCAAAATAGAGTATGTTTTTGATGTTTTTATGAGATCTGGATTAATAAGCCAAAAGGGTATGAATGGAAGATGAAATACTTACAACCAAGAGAATTTATGCACTCATGTGGAGCTTGAGCCATCTCCTCCCTTGGTAGCTTTCTTCTTCTTTTTACAAGGGATTCCTCTAGCCTTGGCTTGGCATTCCTTCACTTCCCGAAGGTAAATCCAAATCACGCTGGTAGCAAAAGGGTTTGATTCGGGTGAACCTCCATTTTCTTCATAGGCAGCGCGAAGCCGACCTATGAGGGAGTCAAGGCTTCCCCAAGCTTGTCTAAGTGGACAAGCACAAGGAGCCGGTGGCTCCGGATGCCCATAAAAGATGCAGCCTTGCAAATGAACTTTAGTCTTTCCAAATTGATCCAAGTACCTGAGGAATTCAAGCACATGATGGCTGTTGCACTGAGACATGTGCACAGGGGGCCTTTGGTTTCTCAGGTACTGTCCGAAGGTATTCCAGTCCCTTCTTTTCTGGGATTCGTAGCGGCTGGGAGAAGGTGGTGGATCCCCAGATGTCCCATGATAAGCCTCCTTTCCTCTGTCAAATGACATATCATTAGATCAACAAATTAAGAGTGTGGAGTGTTGTTTTGATAGGTTTGGTATATAAGGGAATGAATCTGATGAAGAGGAGGTCAGGGGGGATGAAAAGGGAGTGTATTGGTGAAACATATTGATCACATCAAATCTGGCACCAGAGGTTTGATGAGATGGTAATTGGGGCCAGTTGCATCAAGTGCCCTCTCTCTTTTTTCATCTGTCTTACTCTCCATGTTTGATCAGTAGGTTTACATTTGTAAGGAGACAAGATGCATCTTTGATTCACCTTGCACTCCTATTCGTTTAACCACACGTATTATATTTGCCCAAATCAATTATGAACTTAATCCCGTATTATTATAATTTCCACCAATCGTTAGTTCTTTGATATTGATATAGAAGATAAACGGGCAACAAACTGCATCACTTACTCCTTTTGGATTGTAAAACCATGGTATTATATTTACCTGAAAAATATGATTAGTACACATAAAATACTGTTCCATATAGCAATGGAGTGGTGGTCCACTAACAAACGCAAAACCTTGACACCTGATGGTTTGGGAGGAGAAAGTTTTGGGTTCAAGTCAAACATACAACATGGATTAAAGAAATTCGGACATTGAAAAAAAATTATTGTTGCATATTATAACATACATTTTATGTATGTTAATTGGTATGTAAGACAGTTTATTTTGCTCTGATCATCAAAACTGTACGTAACATTTTCTTCTCAGCTTTTCATATGGCACATGTTTGATTAAATGTCAGTAATTCCATTAGATTAACGATCAAGTTTACCCAATGAACTATGATTTTATGGCCTTGCATTTTACAACTAAATTAGATGAAGAGCGATTCAAAAAGAAAAAAAAAAGTAACTTTTTTCTGACCTGCTAATTTCATTCAAAGGCAAAACACCAAAAATATCAGACAACACCACCAAAACAAA
The DNA here is from genome assembly GCF_021521415.1 of Bidens hawaiensis. Classification (NCBI taxonomy): domain Eukaryota; kingdom Viridiplantae; phylum Streptophyta; class Magnoliopsida; order Asterales; family Asteraceae; genus Bidens; species Bidens hawaiensis. The sequence continues at coordinate 645,693 of NW_027491666.1, read as the reverse complement.
AACAATAAATTACAAATGAAAGTTTCTCCACTTTTTCCATTGCAAAGTCTCTCCCTTAGCTCTATGTCTAATCCACATGTACCTCGAATTCTTTGTCTTTCACCACTCTATTGGATGTGGTCTCGTGCTTGACTTACCCATCGACAAATAATTGCAACGAACCAACCTGAAGTAAAGCGATGATCCGCTGTTTCTTGATCATCCTTGCATAAAGGACACCGTCCCTCTTCTATTGTGACGTTCCTTTTCTTAAAACATCAACAGTCGCTACCCTCCAAGCAAAAACTTTCACTTTCACAGGAACCATTTGTTCCACTGAAAACTACTTTACAGTTGAGATATGTAGCTCGAATAATTATATATAGAGAGCAACATGCTCTAACCGAAAAAACACCGTCCATGTTACATATATAGGATACCACTTTCCGGTTGAGACATGGCCAGTCTATCACTGATCACGCATCTCTAATATCTTTCCAAGTTAAATAAAGTTGGAAACTTTGTAAAAGTGGCATATCACCAATCCAAAATCCAGCTAAAACATGATTTCACTATCATTCCCGACTTAACCGTTCATCAACCTCTCTAACTGTATGTTTTGGGAGGTAAAAAGGAAACAATCCTGTTAATGTTACACTACACTCCCGTAAGATAAATTTGTGACACTGTGCCAAAAAAGATTTTTCGTCTCACAAAAAAAATGTGGCCGTATACCTTTTGCCACACAAAATTGTGGCTAAAGGCTAGCAAAATTGTGGCTAAAAAAAATTTGTGACACTGTGCCAAAAAAATGTTACTATAATAAAGCATTTTGTACAAATAAGTGTGGCTAAAGGCTAGCAATGGTCATATGAATGAATTGTAAGTGTGGCCTTTTCTATTATATAGTAACTAAAATATTTGTTTTAACCACAATCATTTTAAAATATATATCATGGCAAAAGGGTTATTGTAATCAAGCATTTTGTTCAAATAAGTGTGGCTAAAGTTTAGCAACAGCCACATGCATGTATTGTAAGTATGTCGTTTCAATTGTATAGTCACAATATTTTTTTGTAGCCAATCTGTTTCAAAAAACAGTTGCTAAAGTGTTATGTAATTAAGCATTTTATCCCATTAAATGTGGCAAAATGGTAGAAACGGTCACATGAATTCCTAGTAAGTATAGCCGTTTGTATGATATGGTCACAAAAAAGTTTGTTTTTGCAACACCCATTTTGGAATACCGTAGTTAAAGGATGCCAACGACCATATGAATATATTGTGGCTCCAAATAACCATTTTCATGTAATTAGCTGTATAATTTTTAATTTTTGTTTAATAAAAAATACATCAGTAATGATAAACCTTAAAAGTCAATTAACCAAATGATATATCAACAATACTATGTATACCAAAATTCATACATATGTTTTCAATTTGTATACACAAATTAAACTTCTAATCAATTTAGTCATTTGCCACAGGACGTGAATAGGTTTTCTTATATTTTTGTAAGGCCTCGGTCCCGGTGCCCTACATTATCGTTAGATTTACTCATAAACACAGTTCTAAATATCAGAGTGAATTAAAACTTTTCGCGAAAATAATAAAAGACAACCATTTCTTGCAAACCATATGATACTTGTCTTAAAACATCACAAATTGTCTCAACAAAAATCATAAAATAAAACATCATGTCTTACTTCTTTAGATGACATCCATTCAGTCCATACCATGTGTCGTCCTCAAGCTAGCTCCTTTAACCTATTTATCTGTGTGCATACTAAAAGTCAGTTATGCTGAGTGAGTTCTAGTTAATCAGACAACATATACTATGTTCACATACTACATACTTAACTTGCTTTACTTTCTTTTATACATACATAAGCATATACCTTTATTCTTCTTTCATACTTTTGTTCTTTCATACTTTTATATTTTATCTTACTTTACATACATACTTACACGTTTTAAAGAGCCTTTCGCCCAATAACCTCACAGGATATTATTAGGGTCTGCCACATTCCTTTCACATATATTATCAGGGTCTGCCACCCTTCTTTCCCAGAATTATTAGGGTCTGCCGCCCTCCTTTCACATATATTATTAGGGTATGCCACCCTCCTTTCATAGATATTATCAGGGCCTGCCACCCTCTTACCATACAACCATAAATACCTTTCTTTATGTTTATAATTATATACTTTCATACTCTTTAACATTTTCTATATCATTCATAAAATATTCACATATCGTGGTAAGTGTATTAAGTAATCACATCGAGTATGCACACAATCCCGAAAACATAACAAGGAAATGAGATTAGAAACTCACATGTGTCCTGTTCCTTTATGAGTTTATGGTCACACCTCTTCTCAACTGGGCACGACTAACTGTGTGGCAATTAACAAGCATCACTTAACTACTCCTAATTATATTATATTTCTAGGTTAAATGAAATTCCTAGCTAACGGGAGTCCGGAGGCAGCGCCCCCTGGCAGCGAGGTTCTAGGGGCGGCAGCCCCTAGTAGTGTTCAAGGGGCAAAGCCCCTTGCTAGGGTTAAGCTTCTAAGTCAGCTTGAAAATATATTATTTTCATTAATAAGTCTTTACTAAAAAACTTATCAAAAAACTGATGTTCAAACCCCCGTATATGTTTCCAACGTATATGTTCTCCAACGTATAAGTACATATGCGCCCGTATAAGTCAAACCTACATATTCGCCGTATATGTATTTACACATCTGCCGTATATTTCAACATATCCGCCGTATATGTGTATGTGTACACATATGCGCTCCCACTTATCCGCTGGGCATATACCGCCGGATATGTGCAGGTCAGGTCATCCTTAGCGCGTTTTTTTGGGTTTCTCAGTGATTCTGGTGCCGTCAGCCGCCGTTAACCACCATGGTTGGCCAGATCTTGATCGTTTATGGCCCAGGTAGCTTTGGGTGGTCTAGATCCAAGCTAAGGTTACCCTTAAGCTCGTTTTTGATAGATTGAAAACTCGATAAAAGTTAGATCTAGATCCAAACAACTCATTCGGCATCCCGAGGCTGCGGTGTAGGGTTCTAAAATGTTGGGTCAACTGAGACAAATGATTTTTTACCTTCGGTTGCTCTTGGATCATTGATTATAATGGTGTATAGAGTGTTTGGCTTAAGTGTGTGTTTTTTATGGTGTAGGCTAAGGTGTAGAATGATGGACATGGAAAGAATTTAGGGTTTAAGGATAAACTCCTTAGGCCCATGGACCTTAGTCCCATCTTCATCTTAAGTCCATGATCTAATTCTATATACTTTAGCCTACCATCATTTATCATTATTATTATATTATTATTATTTTTCTATTAACTCAAATTAATACTTACAAAATAATATTTTATTATTATTCATAAAAATTCGAGATGATGCAATTTTAATCCGGTTTTAACAAGAAAATAACTTTGTTAAACTCTTTTTACAGCATATACAAGTAAATGCAAATAAATAAAGAGTTTGAGGATATAGATGACATAACATATTTGTAAAAGTTCAAGTGAATGTTAACTTTGCTGGAAAATTGGATAATGTGAATAGAAATTTATTAAATTATTAATATATGTAGGTCCTCTTTGGGATGGATCTAACAACTTTACTCGGATCAATCCGTGTTGTTAGTTAGCCGAATTCACTAACACTCGAATATCGGATCTTAGTTTGTATGAACAAAACGAGAGATAAGATAGAAAGTGGAGTGTTTGCTGAGAGAAAAGTTTCTCTTTATTTCCTTGGAAGTGTGTAGAGTTGGTTGTGGAGAAATGGGCTAAGTAACCCTTTATATAGGGTCCTAATTTCTCCAACTTTTACATTTCGTCCGTACAAAGTAAACGTACTGAGGTACGTAATACATTGACAATTAGCAAATAGAAAGACGTAATCCTAATACTAATATAAAATATTAGCCCTACAATCTCCCTCTAGGCTTGAGTATGTCCAGGAACGTTCATCAAGTTCCTTGCTTCGTCTATATTTCTTGAAATCTAATTATTGTCTTGATCCAAGAGCTTGAACGAGATTAGATCTTGGACAAATCTTTATTTTCCATTCTTGAAGACTTGAACTTCAATTTTATTTTATAGGAAGGATCGGCAACAACAAATTTTAGAAACATTATATGTGGAAGGCTTGACATCTAATTTTCCTTTGTTGACTTTCTTATGCCGACTTGTTTCTTTGCTTTGTCCTTCGACTGATCTTCAGACACGATCAACTCCTTTTTAGGTTCAACCGCCAATTGTCACGTTTTCATTTTCTTTAAGCGCTTCAGTATCTGCAACTTCAGTCTCTGCAGCCCATGACACTTGATATTGATCTACCTGTCCATGTGCAGCTGCACAAAACTTAGAGCGAATAAGATTCGTTCACAAACCCTCTTGAGGGTCAAAGAAGAATTTTATTTTTCAAAACATGTCCCCTCAACTTATAAATGATTTGTTTAAGTCCCAGGTTTCCAACGATCTTTGCATGAACGACCTTGACAACAAAACACATGATTTTGAATAAAACAAAGGTTTAATCAAATATGTACGAACACAATAAAAACTTAAATCTTTTTGGCATTTTCATATGTCTTAAAATTACGAAAATACATACAAAATATTTTAAAGTTGAAACATAAAATAAAACAAGAAAAATGAAAAAAAAAGGAGTAAAGATGAAATTAATATTATATAACAATAATATTTACAAAATTTTCTGATGACTTTAATATTTTTGTGAGAACAAAGTCCAATTTGCTAACTTACATAAAAAATACATTACAATCAAATACGAAAGACTAATAACAAAATGGGCCTAACAATCTCCCTCTAGTATTTGGTATTTAGTCCGTTAGCTCTTGTCTTCAGTTGGACTCGGACTCGTACTTGAAGATATCGTCGTTGGTTTGAAAAGGGTGCTTATCAACAAGAAGACGGACAAACTTGTTGAATTTCCCAACAATATCATACCGTACAGTCACGACGGACATCCTCAACCGTGCATAGAGGTGACTCAATAAGCTTCAGCAAGTTAACTCTGCCGAACCCTGCTAGTTCGTGTTCATCGAAGAAGCGAAGGTCATGCGATCTTTTGCAATGAATAATGACTTCTCTGCTTGCATTGTCGAACTCCCAAGTAATGAAGTAAAAAAGAAAGTCATCGTTAAAGGGCGTTCCATGAAAGATAGGATCACCATGTTCGTCAGACATTTTGTATCTCCATCCCTTAACCGACTTTTTGGTGACGATTGACTCCTTTTGACTTGTATGATGAATCCTGATTCAGAGCAAACTTTGGGTAGCCTTTCCTCCATTCATGCTTTGAGAAACGCTTGAACCATCCTTCCAAGGTGTCCTCCTCTTCTCCTCCATGCACATTCTGAAGTAGTTCATGTCAAGAACGTACATGGTGTGCATATCTCTATATGAAAGATACGCCAAGTCGCCATTTTCACTTCGAACATCCCACCTTCTGCTATCCTTGTACCATCGAGCATAGAGGATTGGAGAGTTGTCATGGTATGGCTTTGACCTCCATCGCATGCTCGCCATTCTGCTCACGCTGTAATATTTGATACATTTCATTGACTTTCCTCGAGAATTTTTGGCGGCTCGAGTGACAACCTCCTCTTGAACAACGGTTTCGTCAATCACCATTTCCGGAGTGTCTGGATTAGGTGAGTAGTTGATGTCATCATCGCTGTCTTTATAATTCTCCACGGCTTCTTGAATTGGGGAGCTGGTACCTGCAATAAAATAAACATTAAAGATAGAGGCAATTTTAGCCTCGATTGCAGCATACGTCTCACGAGTTTTATTTTCTTCGCTTGGCGGCTCATCTTCCGCCGCTTTATTCTCACCAGTGGCATCACCATCACCACTGTCATCACCGTTTCCATCATCACCATCACGAGCTTCATCAAAGCTGTTATAATCATGGTCATCGTCATCATCTTCATTTCCTTCATCCTCATTCTCATCGTTATCATCATAAGTTTCATCATCATTATCACCACTTCCATCACCTCCACTACCTTCTTGAGCTACAAGTTGTTGTTAGACAAATGGAACCAAAGCAGATATAACAACAACACTAACTTGCTCACCTGTAGTAGGTACAACAAGTGGGGAAGTTGTGGAACTGACCTGCCCAGTTGTGGTGGCAGTAGTAACCACAAGTTCAATGCTTACTATGGTTCCAACAACCTGTGGAGGCTCATGTGCACTCGCCTTCACACCAGAACCACCTTCACCAACATCTTTCCTGGTTTCACCGGTGTATAGGAAAACATGTACCTTTCCTTGAGCTCTGACCCTCTCAGCATCAACAACTAGATTTGCAAGAGCTGATCTTCGTTTATTGCTCTGCTCAGTCCTTGGCTCGTTTACACGCAAGAAGCCACAGAAAGTCTCCATCAAGTGAGTCCTAAGATTGTTCACGTCTTAATCAGTCAGGCACATCACCTCCATAACTGCAAGGTAGTGGTTGACCAAGAACTCGTTCACTTGGTTCTGGGTGTTGTTGAAGTCATGTTGTTCTTCAACTTCGCCTTCTAGCTGCTCAATCATGTTATGCAGCCTCACACTTTCAGCCATGAGTCTATCCACTTCCCTATAAGAACTGGATCCTCCTTTCAACAAACTGACTCTTGAGCTAGACGCTCAAAGTCTATCCACAGAAGGTCAAGTGTAGAGTCCAATTCCCTCCTAAACTTTTTGCAAAATTTGAGGCAGAAGGAAGATCAGACTCTAACCCAGAGATTCTTGATCGAAGTAGTTCAATCTCAACATGTAGATAAGCATTTCGTAGAGAGTTTTGATTAGTTGACTCTTGCTGATTGTTGATCCTTCTCAATCCATTCCCGCTAGCTCACAATCAAAGCATGATCAAAGTCTCTTTGTTCTTGTAGTTCAGCCACTCGTGCGGCCAGAGCATCACGTTGTCTTGTTACTTCTTCATTAGTTGCTTGTTGATCCTTAACAAACTTGATCAACAATAGCTCACGCTTTGCTTGGTTTTCGTTTGCTTCCTCCAGTGACTTACTCCTATCGAGGATAGGATCTCGATACACCAGTGACTTCTTCGACTTGCCACTTGAGATGGGAGTGGCTGCTATGATAGGTCTCTTTTGGATTGAGGGAGGTGTGGTTGATATGGTTGAGTGTGGTGTGGTTGGGATAGGCATGGTTATGATTAAGATTGCGAAGGAAGTTGTTAAGGTTATGGGTAGGCTTGTTGGCTCGGTTGTGGTTTCTAAGGTTGATGTGGTGGTTTGGGATTGGATGGATGAAGTAAATGTAGAGGCCCAAAAAGATGTTCCTCTTGTCGGTGAGGTAAATTGATATATGGGTGATGTGACAGGTATAGTGGTCCTAGGTTGCGATAAGGTTTGAGCTATTGGTTCGGTTTTGTCTTGGGTAGTCAAAGATAGGTTTTCTAAGATAGAGGGTAAGGGTTCGTCTAGTTGGGTTGGTGAGGTTTCAGGAGGTGTAACGACTTCATCTCTAAGTGCTGGGGTCTTGGTTTTGGGTTTGGGTTTGGATTTGGTTTTGAGTATGATCCTAGGTTGGGATTTTGATTTGGATTTGGAAGGTGATTTTGATTTGGGCTTGGTTTGGGTCTGTGATGGTGTTGTGGTTTAGGCTTTGGGAAATTTTATATGTTTGGCTTTGAGAGCTTCTATGGTTTTGGCTAAAGTGGTGGTGATCCTATGCGTGGGTCAGCTATGGTGGTGATTTGTGTGATTGAGGGTGTGGAAGCTAGGGATTCACTAATCATATCCACGGTCGAAGGAAAACGTACCTTGAGAGTAGGTAGTTTGGCAGACGGAGACTTCTTGGAGTCTTTTGTCTTCTTTGAGCGTTTCAACGGACGCTCCGACTCTTCCTCCTCTTCGTCAGTGGCCGCTGCAGCATCATGCTTCTTTGAAGACTTTCCAACCTTTTATTTCCCTTTGTCATGGTTGTGCTTTGATCAGTTTTCACCCTCCACATCCGTTTCGGGATCAGCCTCATGCCCAGGCTCATCAACAGGCTCATCCTGTTCTTCTTCATCATCTCCACCTTCATCATCGTGACCTTCATCATCATCATGACCATCGTCACCGCTGTCTCCCTCCTCCTCAACCTCGGTTTTATCACTGTCAGTCTCAGTCTCCGGGAATTGACCAATCTTTACTCCAGGCTCAGTATGACATGTACAGACTTCTCCCAGCAGGCTCAAGGATAGCCTTTAATGCGGATTGTCGAACCATCTTCACATGATGAGGCTCAGATGGTTCAAAAACATTCCTTTCATCGTCAACTTCATCCATGTATACTGGCTTGGGAGTGTTGGGAAACAAGTCATCCAAAATAAACTGAACAAATTTTGGATACATCATCCATCTGTTCTTGGCAAGTACATTAAGTTTCATGTACTTGAAGAAAAACCTTGAGTAGTTGTATTTCCTGTTATGTGTCAAGCACATCATTACTCCCACCCAGTCGGCATTCAACTTATCAAAGCCTCCCTTTTGTGATGACAAGTAGTTGGCAACAATGTGGAAGAGAAGCTTCCAGTAAATGGGAAGATGCTTCTTGTGACAAGTGCTCCACTTGATAGCATATCCAATCTCGTGAAGGTATCCAGCAATGGCCTCCTTTGAAAATGTTGTGAAAGGATCTGCAACATCGTCTTTAATCTTTAACGCCCTACGAATCACATCTTCATTCACCACTATTTCTTGTTCTGCCACCTTTGAAGTGATCTCTGTCCCTTCCTTCTTTGTTTTGGTATTAACCCAAAATTTTCAATCCAAGAGCTATGAACTTCAGATGCAGCTGTTATTGTATAATATAATGGGCAATATCGTAGTCCCTTAATCATTGATATAAACACCTTGTATTTCCTTTTCTTTGGGGTCTCTAAGGGGCATGAGTTGTTATGATTCTATTTGACAAAAAAGAAACATAAGTGTTGATAATTGAGTATTAAATGTAAACTAATCTAATTTAAACAGGGAAAAAAGATAAGAAAAAAATAAAAATAAAAATAAAAATAAAAATAAAACTGAAATAAATAAAGGATTAAAAACTATACAAAACATAGATAAACTTGTTTGAAGTTGAGTTATGAAAACTGTCTAAGTGTTGAGTGATCTAATCGAATGACATAATCTCAACAAAAAGTTCAAGTCTCAAGTGATCAAGTCGAATGAGTTTAGGCATGAGATACTTAAAAACTTACAAGTAAAAACTAATCTAATCAAGTTTTAATGTGATATGATTTATTTAAGTTAATCTTATCGAATATGCATTCGATTAGAATGATTTATAGATTATATTAGATTATAATAAAGTTCAATTGGTTTAATTTTACAAGTGTCATTTAGTCTAATCGAATGCAAGTTTAATCTAACCGAATGATCTGATCGAATCGTATGGTCATTTGATTAGATTAGATATTCTATTCGATTCGATTATAACTTTTATTCGATTAGAGTTTCCTAGTCAATTTCACATCTTAATGATCCTTTTAATCGAATGGTGATTCGATTACACATGTCCTTAAAGTTTTCTGAAATTGAAAGGCTAATAGAATAGCCATTCGATCACTTAATACTTGGATTTTATGTCAGTTTGCTTTCTAATCGTGTGGCCATTCGATTATATTCTGATCGAATGGTCATTCGATCACTTTTCCTTGTTTCCTAATCGAGTATCAATTTGATTACAATTCCCATATATACTTCTAATCGAATGTCAGCTCGATTACTTTCCCTTTGCACAGATTTCACACATTGTTGATTCTAATCGAATGGTGAATCGATTGCTTGTCCTTAAAATACTTTCTCAACCCAACATATCTAATCGAATGAATAATTCGACTACATATCTCAACCAATTTTCACCCAACATAATTCTAATCGAGTCTTCATTCGATTACAATGTCCTTAACCCAAATTTCATTTCCAGCAACTTCTAATCAAATGTATATTCGATTACAAATCCAGAGTTTATGAAAAACAACAAAAATTTGAACTTTTTATACATTTATGGGTTCATACCCACCCTTTATGAGTTTATGGGTAATCATAATCTCATATTCATGTCACACCCCAACCTAAGATGGAAATGCCGGGGCGTGAGCTGATTACTCACAACTCTCAAGGTACTATCAGGCAATATATAAAGTTACAATATCTATTATTTAATTTCAATAAATCAGAGTGCATGATTTCATAAATAGAATAAGTAAGGACAAAATAAAATTTAAAGTTCTTGTTTCTTCTATCTAGCATGCAATCCTAAGTTCTTCACCAAATCTTGTAACTAGATCACATGATAACCTGCATATGCGTTAAAAATACAATAATTTTATCAACACTAGGTTGAGTGAATATAACACCAGATTTAAGACACTATAATAATAAAATAATAATAATAAAAGTGCAAATTGTTCCTGTGAGATAAACAGTTAAGTCATAGCACATAAACAATCAATCAAGCCATAAAGAAAGGGCTCAACCAATTCCATATAAATGGACATTGGTTACCAAGCAAGAACTAAATCGTTGCCATAAAAATGGACATCGGTTCCCAACGATAGTCGTATGATCATACTATAAATGAGGAACTTCACCAAAATGCATTCAAATAAAGCAAGTAAGCATATAGCAAGTTAGGAAGACTAATATACACACAAGGATAAACAGTCGTGGTTTAGTACTATATAATATAAAAATAGCTAGTTACGCATATGTCCCCAAAAGATAAAAAAAGTAAAAGAGGGGAGTGAGATACTCACCTTAACAGATGAGTAAACGGGAGTAATAATATAATAAGGATGAGGATGATAGATCAAGCTTTGAAGATAAAGCCTAATAAAGAATAAATGCGGAAACTATAAATATAAATATTTAACGGATTTGATAGACAGTTGTGAAATCTAGATGATTAATTATTATTATTATGATAAATATATATTACTTAGATTTGTTGAAACATTTATTATTTTTATAGATCTTTTAATATAGGTTAACTAATATATTTAATATTATATAAAAAATATTATGTAAAATACCTATTCATAATATATAAGTATAAAAAGTTAATTTAAGTAATTTAAATATATACTTAAGATAGTAAAGTTAGCTTAATCATATATATATATATATATATATTCAATTTTTTTTATTTATAACTAAAGTATGTGTGTGTGTATGGTTTTAAATCAAGATTCAAAAAATAACGAATTAGTATATCGGTTTTTATAAAATACCAATCAATTAATATGTTTATATTACTGATTTAATATATTAACAATATGGTTTAAAAGAATTAAATTCAAAAAAAAAGAAACAAAACATAGGCGCAGGGGGGGGGGGGGGTTCGAATCCACACCCCCAGCACCCAACGTTTGACACAAAAACAACCAACCACCTTAACTAGCTGAGCAATTGTTAACAACTCATAAACATAAATACATAACCAGAATATGAAATAACTAGATAAACATATGAACCCTAATAATTCAATCGGCCAATACGTTAATCGTTTGGCCGATTGAACATGGGGTTAATGAAGTACACATAACGACGAGTGATAACATATAATGAATTACCCGAAATAGTTGTTTACTGATGGTTAATAGCGTACGAACAGAAACGGCCAAAAACAACGACGAACGGATAATCAAACAGATATGAAAATCCAATTGGTTAGAGGGGTTTAGATGATGAGGGTGAGGTGAATGAACTTGCAAGATTAATTGGATTATTATAAACGTTTATATGCCTATCGAAATCTAATTATGTGTCGGCAAAGTATATAACGAAATACGGAACAAATTTGATTGATTTAACCAAATAGGACGTCGGTAGGGCGCAATAGGAAGGTATAGCACGCGATTTGGTACAATAACCATATTGGTTATGAAAATTACGGTTCAAGCTACGATTAAACGGGTATCATAATCGGGGGTAAACGGGTCAGATTGGAATAATATATATATATATATATGTATATATAAAATTTGCATTTTTGTTCTTACAAAATAAAGAGGGAAACAAAAGTAGATAATACTTTAAATTAGGGTAGTTTTTGCCGTAAATTGAAAGTTGTAATTATATTTTATATAATTAATTAAACCATAATATAATAATAATTAATTTACTCGATGAATGTGGTAAAATTTCCCAAATATTGAAATGGGTCGGGTTTTAATAGAAATATAAAATTTGAAAAGGTTCGAGCAGTTGTTACAATTTAAACACTTTTTTGGGTTAATTAACCCTAAAATAATTCGAAAAGCCCTAAGAACATAAGAACTACATAAAACCTAATAAAAACTCAATTAAATCAACCAAAACATTCTCAATGATATCGTGAATAAGAAAATAACAAGAATCTTAACAGAAAACATCATATATAAACCCAATAGGATATGAACAATCCTGTCGGAGACTGTTCATAAGCCTAGAAACAAGAATCAGAGATGAAAGACATCATAAAGATGATTTACCACTGGAGGAGGGTTCATTTGACGATGTTTAGGTGTGATTTAAATAGCAGATTTGCAATTTGAAACAGATATAGGGTTTGGCGGTGGAAGACGGTGGAAGAGAGAAAAAAATAGAGAGAGAAAGTGAGTGGATGAGATTGAGAGTTAAAAGTGAAGAATATTTTGAGTTTGACCTGTTTATAAGGTCAGCCTATCTCACGATAGGGTCAAAAAATCTTGAGTTTTCAACGATTTTACACTCTTGACCCCCAATATTTGAATATATTTACAAATTCAAATCCTCAAAATATTTACCCACCAAATCCGGACACTTTTAGTATATGTAAGACATGTTTGTTGAGCCGTCACATGACAATCTTTGCAATAAGGACATTGTTTTAAAAACATTATCCTTTTCAAAAGTCACACTAACTAAAAGATAAAATAAGTCAATAAAATCATAAAAATAAAAATAAAAATAAAAATAGAGAAAATAAAATTAAAAGTTAATATATACTTAAAATAGTTCTAAGATGTAAACAAAACTAAAATTAAAATTAAAATAAATTTGAAGTAAAGATGAAACTGATATTATATTAATTATATTAATTTTAAAGACAAATAAGTTACATATTACAAGGCATGCATATTGTTGGTGAGAAAGATCTCGACATGGAATCACATTTTCTATAACGTCATAGATCACACTTCTTTGTGGATGTTATTATGGCAAGAATCCAAATTCAGTTGTAGATATATTTTGTTCCACTTTAAACTTAACAAGTATTTTGATGTTAATTTGATACGTTAAGGTATGAATTAAGCACTATACTTTTGTGGTCCCCGGTTAATCTATCAAATTACAAACTCCATCATACCTCGGGCATAGTTTGTGTTTATCGATATCATTCCGAATTGACTTCGACCCCCTAATGATTGATCAAAACATTTTGAGCTTATTTGAACTTTTTGCAAGTTTTCTTTTCAAACAATAAAGGCTGAACCATGGACTTACTTGTCATACAGACTTACACGCCTTCATATAAAGTGATTAGGACTTTTTGCCCCACGTTTAATGGTTCTAATATGCCCCTTATTGTTTGTTAATTTCTCAACATTTTTATTGTTGATTTTAAATACTTTTAAGCATTTTGTAGTTTTTTTGCTTTAACATTTTGATTTTAAATATTTGTATATAAAGCAAGAATAACTTTTAAGGTGATCAATCACTAACGGGCTCGTGTATGACTAACTAATAGCATTTTTGCCTTCATCGATATGACTTATGTTGGAGTCGGTAACCACTTCATGAGAGTGTAGCCACTAGCATAGGCAGAAATTTAGGTTTATATCGCTTTGAAACTTACGCATTTGTCAAGTCTATCTACACATCAAGCAATGATCTTGTTGGCTCTTGATATACTCTTTTCATGTGCTAGGATCATTAAAGACAATTTCTTATCATTTTCTAAAGGTTGGATCAATTTCTCAAACTTTTTTAAAAATTTAAAATATTCGACTCCCTCTAAGCAGAAGCTCCCTTTAAAAGAGAGAATATCTTTTTGATACTTTTTCTGATTTTCTTAAAATACAAAATATTTTTAGTAAGTCAAGGTGACTCATTTTTGTTTTTCTTAAAGAAATTGAAAATATTTTTGGTGAGTTAAAGTTAACTCATTTTCTCCCTCTAAAATTGTAACAAATTTAAAAAATATTTACAATTTTATATAAAAAAGATAAAATTAAAGTAAAGAAACATTTATTTTAAACAAGCGGGAGACCATGCCCAATGACTCAACAAGATATACAAAAATCGGGCACGATCAAAGACTTTTGTAAACAAGTCTGCAAAGTTGTAGTCAGTGTTGACCCACTCAATAGTGACAAGTTTCCGATCATAACAATCACGAATGAACTGCATTCAGATGTCAATGTGTTTTGTCTTTGAGTGTTGGACCGGGTTTTTAACAATACAAACTGTTTCCTCATTATCACATTTAACGGGGGTGTTAAAGAAATTCAAACCGTAATGCAGTAGCTGATGCTGGATCCATATCACGTGTGAACAACAAGCAGACACGACAATGTATTCTGCTTCAGCAGTGGAGGTGGACATGGAGACTTGCTTCTTGTATTGCCAAGAGATCAACCTTTCACCCAAGAACTGACATCCACCTGATGTTCACTTTCGATCAAGATTGCATCCCCCATAATCGTTATCGGTGCAAGCATGCAGTACCATAGGGGAGTCTTTGGGATACCAAAGACCTAAGCAAGCTTTCCCTTTAGGCATTAGAAGATACGATTTACAGCTGTCAAGTGAGATTCTTTTGGATTACACTGATATCTGACACACTGACAGACAAGGAACATGATGTCCGGCCTACTAGTAGTGAGATACATCAAGGACCCAATAATTGATCGATAAAGATGTTGATCAACTAGATTTCCCGATGGATTTAGAGCTAGCAATGGTCTGGTAGCAATCAGAGTGAGAAAAAGAGAGGAGTCTTTGAACCCAAATTTCTAGACAAGATCTCGAACATACTTTTCTTGATGTATTAATATTCTGTCCTCCTTTTGTTCAACTTGGAGACCCAAGAAGAAAGAGAGAACTTCTCTCCTAGCGAGCTCATCTCAAACCAGTTTTGCATGACCTCGGCAAACTCTCTACACTATAGATCAGATGTGGATCCAAAGATAATGTCGTCAACATAAACCTAGACAAAGATCTGGTCATCCTTCGCCTTCTTGATAAAGAGTGTTTGATCGATAACACCTCTGCTATAGTCGTTCTTTAGAATATGATATGCTAATGTTGCATACCAAGCACGGGGTGCCTAGTGAAGACCATAAATAGCTTTATCAAGATGGTAAACGTAGTTCGGACGATCAGGATCCTCGAAACCTTGAGGTTGTTTGACATAGATCTCTTCCTTAACTTTCCCATACAAGAAGGCGGTCTTCACATCCATTTGATAAAATTTGAAATTCATGTACAAAGCAGGCAAAAAACAGTCGAATTTCCTCAAGCCTAGCTACAGGTGCATAAGTTTCATCATAATTAAGTCCTTCATTTTGAGAGAACCCTTGAACAACCAATCTTGCTTTGTTTCTAATAATCACCCCTTATCATCTTTCTTGTTCCTTAATACCCAATTCATCCCAATAGGTCTCTTGTTTTCTGGCATCTTGACTAGCTTCCAAACATGAAGTTTCTTGAACTGAAACAACTCCTCTTGCATAGCTTCAACCCATGAGTTTTCCATCAGGGCCACTCTGTAGTCCTTCGGTTTAACCAGTGAAATAAAACATGAAAAAAGGCATATGCTAATGGTACCGGGTTTGCTCCTTGTTTGGATGCCAACAGATAGAGAATCGATGATGTTCTCTGTGGGATGGCTTCGATGAATGGGCAACTCAAGAATATCATCAACAATGGTGACAGGCTCTGCTTCGAGATTGACAGACAAGTTCTCTATGGGATGAAATGCGAGGAGCATTGACAAGAGCATCAGTGGCTGATTGAATGGAGTCAGGTTAATTAACTCAATATTTTTGAGCAATTTGTTCTTCCCAGAGATGTTCACCATATGGAACAACAATTGCATCGATGGGAGTTGATGCAGTATTGCTAGAATCACGAGCAGCAAGATCTTCGATGGCAGCAGCAGCTTGAATAACATCTTCTTGAGAGGGAGGTGTGGCTACGGATTCTACCACGCTTGGAGCTGCTTGAATATCTGTCAGAGGTTCTATCTGCGGTTGTTCCACGTTATCGGCAGACTGAAAGAAGTCCTCTGAATCAGTGTCAGATACATCTTCAACTTCAACTATATCAGTTGAATCAACAGATTGAGGAGTAGGATTGTTAATAACTTGATTATTTTCTGGCAGGGGATCAGGTGGTGGTGCAACATGTGGTACTATTATGCTGGAAGGCTCAGCAGGTAGACTCACTTCAGACAAACTGTTGATAATGGATTGCATCAACAGAGGCTCGGGTACAGAAGATGGAACTTGAGTGTTTGCAGGTGGTGGAGTATGCATGCCACGGAACTGTTTGAACAAGTAGTCATAATCAAACAACCAGTGCGAGCATCAGTAGTGTTAAGCTCTTTCCAATAAACATTGAATGATTCCACGATCAGCTTGGTCTTCTTATGGTAGACACGATAAGCAGTTTTGTTAGCAGCGTAGCTAACAAAATAACACTCATTTACCTTTTCAGCTAACTTTGGATCAGGCTGAGCACCAGTATGAAGCAAGGTTCATGGACATCCAAAAGTTTTGAAATAGTTGACTTGCGGCTTTGCCTTGTAGAAAACTTCATACAGAGTTTTCTTCAGGCGCTTATTGATTATCTTACGATTCTTAATGAAACAAGCAACATTGATTGCTTCACCCCAAAAGAACAAAGGAAGTTTGGAGTCTAACAACATTGTTCTAGCAGCTTCAATCGGTGTTCGATTTCGACGGTCTGCTACATCATTTTTTTGCGGAGTGTAAGGTGCACTGAAGTGGCGGTCTATTCCATTTGAATTGCAAAAGTCATTCACAGTTCGGTTGCAAAACTCTGTCCTGTTGTTGCTTCTTATACATTTCACCTTTTTATCCGCCTCTCTCTCTACTAGTGTGATGAACTTGATAGAAAATTGAGCGGGTTCATCTTTGTACCCTAAAAGGAAAGTCCAGATGAAATGAGAGAAATCATTAGATATCACAAGACAATGGGCTTTTTGGCCAATTGCCAAAAGATGAATGGGACCTAATAAATCCATGTGTAACAACTGAAGAATGGAATCTATGGAGTTGATCGTCTTGGGCCTGTAAGGGAGCTTGTGTTGCTTGCATTTAGAGCACGAAATATATTTTTCAATGCAAGAGAAAGATTTAACAGGAAATCCCCTCACATGCACACCTTTGACCAATTTGTTTAAGTTTTTGAAATTTACATGGCCAAGACGTATATGCCATAGAGATGAGTCGTTCTCTAAGGCCTTAGATAGTTACATGAAGCGGTCTTATGTGAATAAGAGCTATTCATGTCTAATATATAAGCATCATTGTGCCTCGGAGTACGCATCAAAATCCATTATTCTGGGACTTTGAAACCTGTTTTGAGAATCAAGCATTCATCCTCAGTGAATAATGTGGAATATTGTCAATCACAGACTTGTGATACACTTAGCAGATTGTGATTTAATTTCTCCACCAAATTAACGTCATTAAACGTCAAGATCCCATTTGGCACTCCCCCACGTTTTTTGATGTTACCTGCCACGTCTCCGGCGAAAGAAACGTGTCCACAATTAAACGGTTTAACGTCGAACAGTAAGGACTCGTCTTCCGTCATGTGTCAGGTGTAGCCACTGTCTAGGTACCAAATACTGTTGACAGACCTTCTTGACTAACCCTACATTAGCAAACTAATTAGACATGGGTTCCAGAGACTTAGTTGTCTCGGGAAGTTCGACCCCAAAATTACCATATTTAATTTTAGTGTCATCAAATATGAAGTTTTGGGATGTGTCAGAATCAGAAGAACTGTCCTTAGGAATCCATGCACGTGCAGGTTTCTGGTTTTGGAAGATCTTCTTGACTATCTCCTTCTTGGTTTTAAAACAAAATCCTCAAATTTTTCCATCTTTGGATTCCTTTTCCTGTTTCTTTTTGGTGAATTCCTTGACTTTTCAGTCTTAGAATTCCTTTTTGCTCTTTCCTTTTTGGTTATCTAAAAAGGTGGTGTAATGGTTTTCTTATTCCTGGATCTCACACCCATTCCACTGGTAGAACTATTAGATTGATCATTTCTTATTATTAAGCTAGGTGTAGCTCTTAAAGGGAATTGATTAAACTAGCTGCTCATTTCACGTTGCTTTCTATGCCAGTTCTTGCAAGGTGAGATGGGTTACCACATACATAACAAAGCCTTTTTCAATTATCCTTGTAGAACTCTTTAGAACTATGATATACGTGTTGTGGTGAATAAGGTGATGCTTGTAAAGGAACACACAAGTTATCTGATCTATAGCTCCGATCATCAAATACGTTTGAATAGAATGAATTGACATAATCTTGTGGATGACAACCATAGTAACTATTATCAGACTGATTGATAGTTGAGGATGATAAAATTAATTAGTTGATTGGAAAAAATTGTTCTATGTGGCGACACATATTTACTCGAAGTGCTAGCCTTTTCTTTTTCAAAACGATATTCTTTAACCTTTTCTGTCACACCCCGACCAAAGGCGGCGGAACATGCCGGGGTGCAACGTGATTGGACAAATACACAAGACACTATTTATTTAACTCATTTTATTTCAACAAATCAATAAACAACACATCTCGTCTACACAAACAAGTTGAATACAAGTAGCAATTATATTGTTCGTTTTACTAATACCCTAATAGTCTTGGTAACGTTTTTCATCAAGTCCTCGAGTCAACAAAAGTCAAATCTGTAACATTTCATAAAATAATGTTTGTCAACACAAAGGATGGTGAGCAATTCATAAGTTTGAGCATATAAGTATATAGTAATAAAAAGCCACAAAACTTGTATACAAAACAATAAATAATAGCAACAATTTAGATATGCAAAAGATAAATAGTTCAAACACATTCTAAATGGTAACAACCAAGTATACTCGGATCATAGTGTCCATGAGGCTACCCGCCTCATGCTAAAATAGTTATCGTTAATAAGAATATAACCGAAAGATAAAACTGATTACTAACAATTTAAATTTTGTAATTGATATACGAAAACTGATAGCACTAAAACCCAAAATTACTTTACCTTTAAGACGTGTATAAACTCGTGGCTCTACACCGGGAAGAACCCGAGCTAAACCCGCCAGAGACGAGGGCGGCGGCAAGGGAGAGAGAGAAACAAAGAGAGAGAGAGAGAGCTCCGAAGAGGGGTAGAACCAGAGAGAGAACGGCGGGGAGAGTGAGGCCACGTCGGAGAGGCGGAGCTGCGAGAGAGTGGGGTTGGGGCCACGACAGCACAGCGGTACACCGGTGGCCGGTTTTCCGGTCACCGGAAAAAACGATAGGGCGGCCGAAGAGGGAGTAAAATGGCGTAGGAAGTGGAGGTGGCGTTGGCCGGTGGTGGTGTGTTTTCTTGCCGGAAAATCGGGCTCGCCGGAGCCGATTCCGATCGCCGGAATTGCGAGAGAGAAAGGAGGTGGCGGCTGGTTATAAAGTGTTAGGTTTAGGGTTTATTTTTTTTAAGTTTATATATATAGTTTATAAATGTTACTACTTTGGCCCCTCATGTTACAATCAAAATTTAAAATGCGTTTAAAGGTTTCCAAAAGCTTTTAACAACTTTACGAAAATTAGTTTGAACCTCTTATGTTTTTCTTACGACACTATAATGTGACAAACATCGTTTTATTGGTGATCGAGATATATAATAATACTCTATAATAATTAAATAAGAAAACAAAAATGTTGAGTCGGGTTTGTATAATAAAGGTTTACAACACGAATACAAATTGAAATCCGAATTTTGACGAATGTCACAGTATCTCCAACTTTTTGGAAAGTTTGTCCCGAAATTAAGATAAACTTTAAAGGAAAAGTAATTATTAACGGATATTATCTTTAGTAAGATAATTGCATGAACAAATTTTAAGCAAACGAATACGTCAAATCCATGCATGATTTGAAAAACGCTACAAATGGGAAGTATAATAAAGGCACTTATATATATAGGAAGTACCAGTGGCGTATCCACCATGCCCTTATCATAATTCGCATTTATACCGTCTTTCCGCTATCATCCTCGAACCTGAGTTATCGCACACAAGTGTACTTACTATGACTTCCATACAGGGATTTCGATAATTAAGTGTGCACCCATAATTATTTCGATCGTCGTATGGTCCACGTGGTTCGTCCCATTGTGTGGTTTAGAAGACATATTTATTTTGAAATCTTAAACATTAGAAACGTGCATAAATATGTTGAAATATAATAATGAGAACTCTGATAGAAGAAAATGAGAATCTAATAAAGGAAACGAGAATCTAAAGAGTGAAAAATGAAAAATCCAATAGGTGTAAATGAGAAACCCAATAGTGAGTACATGAGGCCGGGGTAAACAACGTTACAATTAATAATAGCGCACGATGAGTTTCATACGTGAATAAACTTGAGGTTATAAGTAATTTGGATTTGATTACATGAAATGTAACAACTTGAGAAATGAGGTGAGTTTCTTTGGGGTGACGCATACGTGCATCAATATAAATAAAGTAGTATTGATTAACAACCAAAACAATCGATGAAATGTGATAAAACGTGAATACGGCCACTATTATGAAACCATTTATATAATCGTCATTATAATAACGGTTTCTAATAGCGCCAAAACTTGTAGACGGCACACATAGGCCGTTAATAGATTAGATAAAATGATATAGAATAATGTATAGAATCGTGTTTACATAAATGCTCAAATATAAATAATGTAGTCATAAAAATATCGTTTAAAAGATAAACGAGATTTTTGGCGAAGTTAAGGTTTTGAAAGTATTACACAATGTTATTGAATAGTTTGCATTCGGTCACGAAAATCAAAACACAAAAATGAAATCTCATGTGCATAATATTGTCATCGAAACATCTCATCAAATGAAAATAAAATCGCAATAATTGTGAGACTCGAATTTAATGTTGAAATATGTAAATCGCGTAGCGTATCATAAACTAAAACTGAAAATGAGGTCTTAAGTAATGCCGTTTTATTGTTTCCAAGAAAATGAATATAATTATATCAATATATCGCGGTATCGCGTAGCTAGAGAAACGTTTTGTTCATTATCAAGCGTAAATCTTGTAAGTCCAATTTGTTAAAGGAATTTGAATAATAAAGCGGTTGTGATAAAAATTTATTTTTAAAATAATGCTTGCGATAATAAGAAGTAATAGTTTGCGTAAATCGTTATTGAACAAAAATTTGTGTAACAACATAAAGTATTTATAAATGCGTCCCAAAGGATTTGTAACGCCATGGTCATTGAGTTTATGCAATATGGTGAAAGTTGTAATTTATTACTAAATAAATCCCGCATTCAACATTCAGGATGAAACCTCGTATTATAAGGTCTTTATGAGATTTATCACCTTAGGTGACAATATTTATAAATCTTGAAATCACTCATATAATCGTTTAATAATCTTTGAAAGCAAATCCTCATAATCAAATTTTGTTGTCATGACAATATTACATTTTACAAAGATAATTTATAAAATATGGACATAACATGTAAAGTGTTAATCTTGAAAGAGTTTATAATCTATAAATGATTATTTGAACACATGTGGTCGTTATAAATACACTAGTTTTATATATATAAATAAAAAAAAATTAGGGAAAAACGAAGCTTGCATGTGTAGGGTGGGGTCTTAGGCTTCGTACGGTGAATGGGTTGGAAATTTAGTAGTAAGTGAGAGCGTTTAGGTCAGCTTGGGTAGTTGAGTTCTCTTAAGTTAAATCGATGGGTTTTGTTGAGTTTAGGTCTTTTGAGTGGGTTAAGCTTGGATGATTTGTGTGAGTAGTGGTTGGGCTATTAGGATGATGCTTGCTTATTTGAGTCCGGGTAAGTTGATGGGTTGTGTAAGTCGACCTTGACTAGTTTGGGTTTGGATTCAGTTTATACATGTATTTAGTAAGTAGTGTTTGGGTTTCTATTTTGATATCAAACTCTATGGTTGGATGTGAACGGTGTGGCGATATGGTTTGGTGAATTGACATAGCATGGGTCGAAGGATTTGAGTCATAGTTGGGTAAGCTTTGGTTATTGTACGTTCAAGGTATTTTGTGGGTGTGTTTGTCGATGTCTTTGAAGTATTTGGATAGTGAGTTTGATAGGTGTTCGTGGCGTGGGAGTGTCGGTATCTAAGGATTTTGTTGGGTTAATGTTGTACATCTTGGATTTTGCATGGGGTTTGAGTAGGTGAGGATATAACTGGATGTGTTAGGTTTCGAAACCATTGAGGGAAGATTTAAATGTTCGGGAAAACTTTTGAAGTGGAAAGGGTGGTTTGATTTAAGGCGGTAGTTTGAGATGGATTACGGGTGTTTGGGAGCTTATGGTTGCGTTTAGGGAGATTTTTTTTTATCAATAATAAGTATTAGATTGAAAATATCATAATTTATAAATAATGTTTGAAGTATCCATGAAAATTTTGATAATAAAAATTACAAGTTAAGATATATATATATATATATATATATATATATATATATATATATATTATATAAATAGAATTTTTGAGATCCGAGCGGGTGGATCACACAATTTTTATTATTATTATTATTATTATTATTATTATTTATAAAGATTAAAATAAAAAAAATTCTTTTGCTTATGAGGAAATTTAAAATACGTACATTGAATGTTAAAATTTGTTATGAAGTTTCAATATTAAATGATGAATGTCG
Organism: Bidens hawaiensis; assembly: GCF_021521415.1. Classification (NCBI taxonomy): domain Eukaryota; kingdom Viridiplantae; phylum Streptophyta; class Magnoliopsida; order Asterales; family Asteraceae; genus Bidens; species Bidens hawaiensis. Next base: position 622,743 of record NW_027491666.1, on the reverse strand, counting down.
TCTTTGGGAAATCAAAGTTGCGAAATGAATTTTTTTTCCAAGTTCGTTATTTAATATCGTGTAACAAAAATATCATGGTAAGTTAAATGACCAGCATTGTAAATCTAGAAATCATAAGTAAACGATTTTGATCTTTAAAGTAAAATTTCTATAAAGTTTTGCATGAGAGTTTCAAGAAGATTACAAACTATAAGTTTGTGACTTTCTTGAAAGATAATGACAAAACTATCATAAGAATTTTAAAACGCGTAAAATCGTATGATGTAATTTTTATTTGCGAAAATTTATAACTAACCAAATATGATGAAAGTTGTTATGAAAATAAATTTGGGTACTGAAGATTTTACCACGTGTATTATATAATATTGTATAATTAAAAATGTCGTGAGAAGTTTAAATAATTAAAATTTGAAGTGATCGTTCAAAATAAACGGAATAGTTATAAAAATAAATTTTTTATAAACTTTTTGTACTAGGACTTTAAAGACAATTTAAAGTTTATACAAAGGAAAATTTACTTAAAAGTTGAGGTGGAATTTATTATACAACCTTCTTAATATGATGAAATTTATATAATAAGATTTGTGTTTGTAAATAGTCTTACTGAAAATAAATGGCATATTAAAAATCATTGTGAATAGATCAAACTATATATATACATATATTTATTTATTTATTTGTTTTAATTACTTATATCGAAGAGATTTTAATGGACGAAATTGCAATAAAAATCCTTGTGAAATCAAAATAAGAAAATTGGTGTAAAACTTTACCGTATAAAATCGAGATATAAAAGAATTATTCACAATATAAAAAGAAATATAACATTTATAAATATCGATGGCAACAAATATAATAAATCGGAATACAACGTTATGTCAAACACTAGTCCACGTACCACCGTGGATCTATTGTTTCAACATCGAAAGTTAAGATGGCGAACAGAACGCTCGCATTCGACTACTTATAGTGGTCATCTCATATGAGACAATCTTTTAGGAGATTTGAAACAACGGGATCCAATTTAAGCTCGTGATCCATAAAACACAATAAAATCTAATGTTTTTGTGTTTTAAGGTAAGGATACCTTGGAGTACTCTGAAAGTATGTGTCTGTATATATGATTTGATAAAATAAATAAGTATATAAATAAACAAGTGCATTGAACAATCAAGTAGGGTAAACACGTATAGGCAACACGTATAAGGACCCTAAAGTAAAAACTATACTAGGTCGTTACGTCTAACCACCTATCCTATAGTCTTGTGGCTCTGATACCAATATGTCACACCCCGACCAAAGGCGGCGGAACATGCCGGGGTGCAACGTGATTGGACAAATACACAAGACACTATTTAAAATGACAATATTTATTTAACTCATTTTATTTCAACAAATCAATAAACAACACATCTCGTCTACACAAACAAGTTGAATACAAGTAGCAATTATATTGTTCATTTTACTAATACCCTAATAGTCTTGGTAACGTTTTTCATCAAGTCCTCGAGTCAACAAAAGTCAAACCTGTAACATTTCATAAAATAATGTTTGTCAACACAAAGGATGGTGAGCAATTCATAAGTTTGAGCATATAAGTATATAGTAATAAAAAGCCACAAAACTTGTATACAAAACAATAAATAATAGCAACAATTTAGATATGCAAAAGATAAATAGTTCAAACACATTCTAAATGGTAACAACCAAGTATACTCGGATCATAGTGTCCATGAGGCTACCCGCCTCATGCTAAAATAGTTATCGTTAATAAGAATACATTAACGACACCCTCCATAAGAGAATACCAAATGGACTCGGGATTTCGTGAAGTCGTTAATAAGAATACATTAACGGCACCGTGCTATAAGAGAATACCAAATAGTTCACGGATTTATGAATCAACCTTCCAAAAGCGGTAAACACATAAGCATATAATCATGTAAGCATATAACACCAAATCGAGCATTTATTTAAGTAAAGTATATAATCACGTTTGTGGGTTTAAAGATTCAAGTAAATAAAGCATTTAGTTTGATAAGTATGAAATGTCACCCCAAAACGGAAGATGGAAAAAGGGGGTATGAAAGTACTCACCTCGTTTGACGAATCGGGAAAAATAAATGATCGACATATAGAAAGCTTGTGGACGAAACGAAAGAATTCGACTTGAAAGCTAATTGAAAACGAATAAATAAAATATATTAATGAACTTGAACTTTAGTTGAAATTATATTTGAAACAATGAATGAGACGGTTTGGTTGTTAATCGGGTTACCGGTTAGTTTGTTAATGATTAGGGACTCGCACTTAATTGATAACTTAAAATAAAATAATATTATTTTATTGGACTTTTAAATAACTAAACCAATATTAAATAGAAACGAGACGGGTTTTAAAAATCAAGAGCTCGGTTGTATATAAAAAAATGAATTTATAATGAAGCTTATAATAATATTATTTATGATGATGATAATAATGATAATGATAATTTTAAAAACAAATGTTTCATATATATATATATATATATATATATATATATATATATATATATATATGTAAGATAATGACGGTAAAAATAATAACCGTAATTATTATTAATAATACTAATAATAATAGTTAAAGAATAAAGATCTTAATACTAATTAAAATGTTGTTGATAAAAATAATAATAATAATAATAATAATAATGATAAATAATATTGATAGTAAATAATGATACTATAGTCAAAGTCGGTTTGATTTCTAAACGAATTCATAAAATAGATATAATAATATTATTGTTAATAATAAATGATAAAAATATGATTTTACTAAATAATAATATGATCTTTATTAATAATAACAACTCCAATATTTGTAATAATAATAATAATAATAATAATAATAATAATAATAATAATAATAATAATAATAATAATAATATATAATAGTAACACTAAATAAATGTAATGCTAAGTTAAACCTAATAATACTAATAATAATTTATACGTAGTGATATTAGTATTAATTAGTGAAAATAAATTTGTTAAGTATATAAAAATAATAATACCAAAACCGATATATAGTGAGACTCGAACCCGGCTGTCCATCTTTTTCCCAACACAAAACAATCTAATACCTATCCAACTCGTTTCAAAGAATATAACCGAAAGATAAAACCGATTACTAACAATTTAAATTTTATAATTGATATACGAAAACTGATAGCACTAAAACCCGAAATTACTTTACCTATAAGACGTGTATAAACTTGTGGCTCTACACCGGGAAGAACCCGAGCTAAACCCACCGGAGACGAGGGCGGTGGCAAGGGAGAGAGAGAAACAGAGAGAGAGAGAGAGAGAAAAACCGAGAGAGAAAGAGAACACACAGAGAGAGAGAGAGAGAGAGAGAGAGAGCTCGCCGGAGAGGGGGAGAACCAGAGAGAGAACGGCGGGGAGAGTGAGGGCACGGCGGAGAGGCGGAGCTACGAGAGAGTGGGGTTGGGGCCATGGCGGCACAGCGGTACACCGGTGGCCGGTTTTCCGGTCACCGGAAAAACGATAGGGCGGCCGAAGAGGGAGTAAAACGGCGCTGGAAGTGGAGGTGGCGTTGGCCGGTGGTGGTGTGTGGTCTTGCCGGAAAATCGGGCTCCCCGGAGCCGATTCCAGTCGCCGGAATTGCGAGAGAGAAAGGGGATGGCGGCTGGTTATAAAGTGTTAGGTTTAGGGTTTATTTTTTTAAGTTTATATATATAGTTTATAAATGTTACTACTTTGAACCTCATGTTACAATCAAAGTTTAAAATGCGTTTAAAGGTTTCCAAAAGCTTTTAACAACTTTACGAAAATTAGTTTGAACCTCTTATGTTTTTCTTACGACACTATAATGTGACAAACATCGTTTTATTGGTGATAGAGATATATAATTATACTATATAATAATTAAATAAGGAAAACAAAAATGTTGAGTCGGGTTTGTATAATAAAGGTTTACAACACGAATACAAATCGAAATCCGAATTTTGACGAATGTCACATTTTCTTCCCCTACTTTACAATCACTTGATTAATAGATAGGTATGTTTGTCTCCACTAACACATTTTCTTGCTTGTTTCTGTCATTAACAATCTCATCAAAACCAGTTTCACAATCACTATCAGAAGTGGAAACATAATTTTCATTCACATCATTAAGAGAAGTGCCAACATCAACACTCTCACAACGTACATGATTGTTCAAAATATTTTCAAACTATTATTGTTACAAACTGGGTTGGCAACAGATGCTTTTAGATTCACACTTGAATCAAAAAGTGAATTTAAAATCTCCATAACCCTTGTTTGTTTCCACACAATCACTTTCTTCTACACAACCCGCCGAAGAAGATGAACTACCATTAGGACTAATTGATGGAAGAACTGGATCAAAGGTTTTGGGGACAGTAGGAGTAAATGTCTTTGGTTTTGGCACGTGACCAATACCATAGACCATTTCATCCTCAGGTGGGGTATTGAAACTAAAGTGAGAAAGGCTAGTATAATTCTCGTGAAATGGAGGTGGAACTACAGTATTATCATAGCCTATTCTAGTCTTTTGTCTCACCCCAATCTGTACCCCAATTATTCCATTAATCTTATCAGAAGCTAACTCAAATTTCTCAATGGCTATTTTCCTTTGGCTTAAATCTAACTCTAATTTCTCAATTTTAGCATTTAGTTCAACAACACGTCTCTCGTGATGTTCAGCTAGTTTTTCAGCTTAGAAAAGTTTTTCATTAAGCTTAGCCATATCATTTTTTTGAGTTTTAATCCTAGTGACATAAATCTTTTCAGCTTTCCTTAGATCATTCAACTAGCATTTAATGCTAAGATTTTCATCTATAAGGGTAGCATTATAAGTTCTATAGTTCATAACCTTATCTATACAAGCTTGTGAGTAAAGTTTGTGTACCTCGGGAATGATAGAGGTAAGTGTAGGTATTCTAGTAGACGGACATGATGAGGAGCTTGCTTCATTGGTGAAGGCCATTCCAGCAAAGGTTAGAGGATTATTCAGCTCTTCAAATTGGTCATCCTCCCAATCTGGTTGAGTTGCTCCAACAGTTCTAGTGATCATAGCCTTTGAGCTCAACTCAAAGTTTCCCTTGGATGTGCGTCCTTGACTAATTCTTGGGATGCTTGACTTCGAGGTGTAATTTGGAATGGGCTTCTTGTCATATCTTTTAGCACCCTCATTGTCAGACATCTCGGTGATCTTGATGTCATTAACAGCCATAGGTGGGTTGGTGCATACTCTTGCAAAGTGACCCGATTCATTGCAGTTGTAGCAACGCAGCTTTTCTTTCTCAAACCCAATGTTCTACCCATCAGAATCTCTAAAACTCGTTCCATACTTTTTCATGAAGTTTGATGCTCGATGAACAGCCATGGCCATCTGGTACTTGATGTCCATTTTCTTGAGATCCTTCTTGTAGATCTTGGGAAGGTCTCCTTGCTCAAAATAAGGAGGAAGCAACTTTTCTTGTAACAACTCCTCATGGCTTGCCATAAAAGCATGGATCATTGCCACATTGGAGTCATCAGCTGACATGGTTTGAGGAGCATAATGAGCTTGATTGTTTGATGGTTTCTTTATCCCATAAGCTTTAAGGGCTTGTGTAACGGCTTTATAAACGACATCTTGGAATGAGCTTGAACTTGATGGTGCTTGAGGTGCAGCATATGTCTTGAAGGCAGTATTAGCCGTATGAACAGTAGGATGTGTGTGGCTCAGAAATGTTATGCTTATTCCTGAACCAGTGGAAAGCCCAACTGATTTAGAGAATTGATGTGATTACCCAATCTGAGCTTTTCTTCCATCTCAAATGACTTTATAATGGAAGTCAAGTCAGCAAGAGAGGTAATCTGAAGATTCGTAGTCCTTTTGATTGTGATCACACTGCTATTCCAGGAGTACGGAAGAGAGTTCAACAACTTGTCATTTATCTCAATTTAATCATAATCAATTCCAGCACTCTTGATTTTAGTAATCAGAGTCTCACATCTGTGAAAAAGGCTGGTGAGTGATTCTCCTTGCACATGATTGAACATGTTGAACTCACCCTTCAACATTCCTTTTATGTTATTCTTCATTTCAGTATTTCCTTCAAATTTACTTATCAAAGCATCCCAAAGATTCTTGGCAGTGGTATAATCTCTCAGAGTTTGGGCAATTTCATGTGAGAGACAGACACTAAGCGCACCAAAAGCTTTGTGATCTTCACTAAACATCTTTCTATCATTACCAACATAAGAAGTCACAGGCTTAGGAATTTGACCATCATCAGTAGTAGTCATGGGAATGTGTGGACCTTGCTCAAGAGGTCTAAGATGATTATAACCAAGAATTCTAATGTAATTCGTAAAACGCCATTTGAACTCTTCAAAGTCATTGCCCAATTTCATTAGCTTTGGAGGCTTATTGTAGTTCCAGCCTCATTCTCAAAGATCAAGTAACTTCTTACAGCTTCATTTATAGCTTCTTCACTTGCATTAGCCATTTCTTAAACAACTGAAGATCAAACACAAATGGATTCTGCTGAAAATACGCAAGTAAAAAGTAATCGAATGCAATGTAATCGAACGCAAAGTAATCGAATGGTTAAGCATCTTTTGTGAAAATAGTTAAGTATAGAGTAATCAAATGACTTACGAATCTAATCGAATGAACGCATATAATAGAATGAGATTCAGTTTAATCGAATGGACTAATCTACTCGAATTATGATTCGATTCAATTAGGTTGTGATTTGATTAGAATTGAAACTGGATTCGATTCGTTACCTTTGTTATTCGATTAGATCACTTGGGATTCGATTAGATTAAGCAAACTTTGTTCGATTCGATCAGATTTGAACTCAATTAGATTGCTAATCAAATTCTATTCAACTAGTGGATTCAATTCAACGGAACCTTGTTCGATTCTATAGATCTGTACTTGCGGAAAGTACGAAATGAACTTTCTAACTTTTTCTAGATTTCCTTTTTAAGTTTGTCACCTCAATCACTTTGATCCTTTATGGATATAAGAAACAACCATACTTTATCACTTTTCAAACACCAAATCTTAAAATTTTTGAAGCATTTAATCTTTCAATCTTCATAAACGACCACACAAACTTTAACTCAAAGCTTGAACCCACAAAATTATGAACTTATGAACACTTGTTCTTCAGTTAAAGGCACCCGTAACCCACTACAAAGCTTGAAAATCTGTCTTCAACACAAACAAGACCAAAATCCAAGGTTGTGACCCAAGATCTACAACTAGTAGAGCACGAAAGGTCTGATACCAATTGTAGGTCCTCTTTGGGATGGATCTAAAAACTTTACTTGGATCAATCCGCATTGTTAGTGTGGAATCATATCAATCTAATAACTATAACACTAACAGATCTTAGATCTGTGGATAATCGATTAATACGTTTATATAGATCTAGCTCATAATTACTATAGATTTAGTGTTGTATGTGTTTATATATTATCAGTATATGTATACTAGTAATTCGTATAATATTAGTTTGAAGATTGAGAGAACGATTGGACAGAGATTCGATAATTAACTCTCAAAACTTAAATTAACAGTGAACAGTGTTCACTATATATAGAAGATAGGTCTGGTTCGCTAACATCCCCTAGCGAACCAGACACTACTTCGTTACATACATTAATTAGACGAAACACCCCCTGATTCGTTAACATCCCCTAACGAATCAAGAGGGAATGCACTTAATGTCTTAGTTCGCTAACATCCCCTAGCGAACTAGACTTTAAACCTAACGAACTAGATAATAATTTATCTAATTATTACATTAAATAATAAACAAAACGTTAACGACAATTACAAAGACTCAAGAAGCAAAACCGTGCACTAACAGAATCCCCCTCGTCTTAAGCTCTTTGTCTTTAAATTATTTGAAGCGCTTGGACTGCCAGTCTCTGGAACTATGAATTCCATGCTCATGGCACACACAAACAACTCGTTGGAACTGCATAGCCAGGTCATAGTCTTCTTGGCGCTCCAACAAAATCTGCTTTCTGTGGAGCACGTCATTGTCTGTCTCTGATAAATTAACCAACCACATCGGGTCGATTATCTTGATGAGCTCAGTCTCCAGTCATCTGCCAAGAACAATTACTGCCTCGCTAGTACGATTGTCATAGTACCAGTGGTTGAATGAGAGATGCAACTGTTGGGGCATCGTCTTCACAGGAACCTATTTCATCATCTTTGGCGGCTTTACCTTCAGGACAAGTTTCCTCCAGCCAGTCCTCGGATCAATCTCGTCAATACGCTTACGCCTTGGGACTTGGGGTTTGAAGAACTTGAAGCCGTGATTGACCTCGAACATTAAGTGTTGGTGAAACCACTCAACCGTTCGGTAACCCCCACGATTGATAAATGGACGTCTCGCGAGGGTACGAACATCCCACCGCGGCAAAGTAAGAACAACCATTATCGTCTTGTAATATTGAATCCCCTTCTCCCATTTTATTATACATACTTTAAGCTCAGAATCATACAACCAGGAGACAATGTCACCATGTACCTTGGAAACAGTCTTGAAGGAGGTCACTTGATTTGCTTTGACCCATGCAGCAGCTGTGTCTTTCCGTTCTCGATCAACATATCAATACGCACTAATAATTTTACCCACTTTTTGATGTTTAAACCATCGTGCAATATCATCATCCGTTATAACTTCAAGTGAATGAACTGTCCGCTTACACTTCAAGATCTTTTCCAACTCATCCTTTGTTTCTTTAAACGTCTGCTCATCGAATACTGGAGCACCTTGATCAACATTAGTGTGTTGAAAGAAGTCAGGGTACTCCTCAGCAGTGACGTCTTCCATCTCAATATCCTCGTCTTCATAAATAAAATTCGTATTCATCTGAATAGACGAATCATCTTCTAATCCTTCCTCGTTTACCACCTCAACATCTGGCTCAGTTTCTAACATGGTTAATTATTCGTCATTCAGCCCAAGCAGTATGGAAATCTGCTCCCGTGTCAGAGACCTCTCCGCAAACTCCCCAACCTCTATCTCATCCCTGTTCACCACACTTTTAACTACCCCTGATTCATCCACAAATATCACAGTATTAGCCGCAATCATCTCAATTGGCTTAGCAGCAGTTGGATCTTGATATATGATAATCTGTTTACCCGAGTCTTCACCGCCACTAGTACCAGCACCAGAAGATGAACCATGCGATTGTTTAGGCTCACCTCCTGCACCAGACTCATCAGGGTCTTTATCATCATCTTTGATTTTCTTCAGGGCATCTTCTTTGCATGTTAGTTGAAGAATTAACTCCTCTTGTTCCTTTAACTTCACCCCTGAGACTCAACAATCATACGCAACGACTTAGTCTCTTTCTGACAAAATGAGATATTACTCATCAATCGTCGTTGATTCTCCATAAGTCTGTCTTGGTTCTGACAATCAGCTGCCATTTGGTTTTCATAAAGATGTAGAAGATTCAGTAGCATCTCAGTCTGACGGTTTGATGGCATGTTATACAGAGATGGATGAACTGGTTGAATCGGTCCCTGAGGTCGAGTGATTCTTATAAACGAGACATCACTAGGAGGTGGTGGAGTAGGAGGACGAGGAGGAGGAGGCCTCATCGATGGTGTTGAAGGAACGGTAGATAATGTAGCAGGAGGCCTTGGTATCTCGGATAATGTCATTTGAGGGATTAAACCAAGCCTTTCATGTGACACCAACGTTGTCGTCAATGTAAGCATCGGAGTGCTAGTAGTAGGCGGCACTATCGAGCGTTGGGGAGTTGATTGAAGTGGTGGTGGCACACCTATAATTACCCCAGCCCCCTCTGAAACACGTCTCTTCTTTGATGTCTCACCAGTTGCCACCGCTTTTCCTTTCCCTTTCCTTTCTTGTTGAGCTGCAATGGTGGCAGCTAAAGCAGCATTGACTGCTTCTTGTTGCTCTTGAAAAGCAGCATTACCAGCTCCACCATTACCATCATTATCATCATCATTTCCACCATCAACGTTCCCACCTTCTCCCCCTTCATGCTCGGAATCCGAATCGTCATGGATCCAGCGTTCATTAGGAGGACATACATAATTCGGATTGATTATATGACCAATCATCCGTTTATTTTGTGGCTTCTCCTTTCTGTAAGTTAACATTTGATGCACAGTTTCAGCTGTCATGTGTTCCATATGAAGTACATCGTTCACCAACGTCTGATCAACAGCCAAATTTGGAATTAAATCTTGAATAATCAGCTGTAGAAAGCGAGGATACATTAAGAACTTCTTTGACTGAAGTGTTTGCTGAACTTGTTCTGTCAAATGGTCGAAGACTAACTCTGAGAAATTAAATGGCTTGTTCAGAATCAAAGCAACAAAAGCTAACTGCAAGCTGAGTCTACATTCATCAAACCCACCACGACGACCACTCATACAATGAAGTAGAACATGTAGAAGATACTTGTACGGTGGACATAATCCGTTCTTGTTCAACATCGATTTATTAATGTCGCCACCATAACGCAAGCATGTGAATAAACCCTTGACCAGCGGCCTGTCGAATTCACTTGGGTTGTTATCATTATCACCAAAATGAAGTACGCGGCGAATAACCTCAACAACAATCGTGATCGGGGTTTGATTTATTGTAGCTCGAATGTATTTATCGTCCTCAACATATTCAGCCGTGTTCCAAAATTGCCTGATAATACTCAGATACACTTTAGGTCTAGCAGTTATAGCATAGTGTATCGCCGAGCGTCGTAAGAAGGCTAACATATCCCCAAACACATCCACATTTGCCACATCTTGATTCACGTAAGCACAGATATTATGTTTCTTGTCAAAGGGTAGCAAAATAACATCGTCTTGTTGTTCTTGTTGTGGTGGTTGATTTTGTGGAGGTTGTTCTGGTGGTGGTTGCTCATGTTGTCCTTGATCAGCCATTTGAACTGTATAAATATACATAATTATGAGAAATGTGAAGATATAATCTATATTAATCATCAAAATATGTTTTATTATTAATTGGTGTATTCATTGTCATAAGATATGTATATTTAATTTATTTTACGCGTTTAGTCGATTGAAATACTTTATATAATTTAAAAGCGAATTTTAAATTTAATTAAATAATTAAAATGTCATTCGTTAAGTATCACTCTGATTTGTTACTGTTCAGTAACGAATCGAGCGATTCGCTATCAGGTAAATAAGCTAACGAAGTAGTCTTAATGAATTACTTTTCAAAATGACGAACTAAGGATCTAGTTCGTTATGATTTTAACGAATCCACATCTGATTCGTGAATTAAATTATTCGCTGAGCTAGTTCGTGTAATTCCTTAACGAATTGGACACGAAGCAGTTCCAATTCGCTAAGGATAACGAATGGTCAATTAGACTTAATCTTTGACCTGCAATGTCAAAGTCAAATTAAGATGAACAACGATAGTCAACACTATGAACCCAGAATCAATTAGTCCATAACTATCGTTGAATCATCAGAATAATGAGCGTATTGAACTCGAATACACACTCATAAGCTGATGGTGATGGGATTGAGGCTCAAAACCCAGATATACTGAGGTTAACCGAAGCAAATAGAACCACATAAACCATGAAAACATAATCAACCCGGCAAACTATAATCAAACATCGATTAAAGTCCACCAAGGGTATCGGAAATGCATTCCGATTTCATTGAAACATAAATAATCAAGTTCATCAACACAAATCATAAATAAAATGGGTTTATAAACTCGGAAAACACTTAGACCACAAAAATCCATAATTAGACTATCAAAGCTCAGTCATTTTCGACGAAAATCATATCGCCATGATCATCTATACCTTAGACACACAGAGATATCCTTGAAATGTCGAAAAGTGAAAGTCGAAATTTCAGAAAAAATTTGAATAGAGTGACTTTAGTGTGAAGGAAGAAGATGAACAGTGAAGGGCTGTTCGTGTTTCTTGTCTTATATAGGCTCACACGCTACCCGAGGTACACAGTGTACGAATTACCCAATTCGTTTGAATTATAAATAACGAATTAGATGATTCGCTATGACAGTTCGTTACATTATTGTAGCGAATGAGACATAATTCGTGTCTATGATTCGTTAAATATGTATAACAAAGAAGGATGATTCGTTACAGAGTGCGGAAGCGAATTAGGTGAGCGAACTAGAAACTAGTTCGCTAAAGAATCACCTAGTTCGTTATCCATAAATAACGAAGTAACTTTCAACGAATTTAAAATCTTTATTTAATTTTAAATTAAATTAAATGAATTAAATAATAAATTAAATCAAATAAATTTCATATATATATATATATATATATTAACTTAAATTAATTTCCAAGAACCATTTTATCCCGATAACAAAAATACTTTAAAAATGTTTCATTTTTACGAAACATAACTTAAAACCATTAAATAATATGTAAAATGAAAATGAAGAAAATATTTTTGGTATTTTGTAAAAAAATAAAGAATGTATTTACCAAAGAATATCCGAACATTAAAAATAGACAATTTTTTTGTGTTTTTCAATGATTTATCAAAAACAAAACATATTTTTGTATTTTTGATGAGTTTGAGCAGAGAATCATATTGACCAAAATGCCCTTCCATCACAGTTTTATATTTTAGCGATATTATGACTGGCGTTAAGTCGGTTATTGATATTGTTGTCCACTTAAATCTTATAACAAACCTTCGAGCATTTTTGTGATATGATTTATGGTTCAATTAGTGCACAGAATATCAGAAACTATCAGCCCCTAATCTCGGTTCAAGCTTAATTTGATTTTTGCCAAATCACCCCAACTTGACTTAAACCATTATAACGTTGATCAAAATTTGAAATTATTGAATATTTGAGCAATGCATCAAGTTTCCTTTACTGTTAGTGAATATGCACGAGTCCATCTGTCGGCTTACATACATTGTATCCCCTGGGGTCCGTTTCTTATTGGTATTGAGACGCACGCAAGGAAGGAACAATTGTATGACTAACAGCGGATTTTGATCAAGTCAGTAATTTAGATTGTACAAAGTACAGCAGTGATCAAGTTTAATGACTTTGGGTTTGCTCTAGAAAGCGAGTGAAATATTCATGCTTATGAATACCCAGATGATTAAGCCGCATAAAGACTCACAATGTCCAGAATCCTAACGCTTGTTATTTGCTTTATTATATTTTTGGGTGATCAACAATTATAAGGCTTGAGTATGACCGGTTATTACATTTCTGCCATCTTTACCGAGACTTTTACTAGAGATTAACACCTCTTTCAATTTGGCTTTTCTTTTAGTTTATATCACTTACTTTACTCTAGCAGCTTGTTTAAGACCTATCAATGCACCAATGATTAAGCACACAGTATTTTAATCTTATTTCTTTCTGGATTTGGGGTCAAATAATCAATGTACTATAATTTTCTCTTTTTGCTTTAAAAAAGCATGAAATAAAATGATTTAAATTGCCCCAGTTAATTTAAGTTCATAAATTAATGGCTATCCTATTCATCTACAAGTAGAGAACGGGACCAAAACATGCATGCACGCTTCACAAACTTAAATAACTGACTAAATTCTCAGCTAAAAGTAAAGTAGAATGCTTAAAGAACGCCCCAAGTACTATCCATTCGTCAGGTAAATGGCTAACCCGAAGATTTACAAGAAATTATCAGGACCAAACATATACAAGTATATGTCCTTCAAAAATAGAAGCAAATGACATAATTTTCAACGATCATAAGCAAAAATCTTTTTGGTTTTTCTCTTTACAAACTAAAAAAAAAACACAATCTTTTTGTCTTTTCGGAATTTTCTTAACAAAAACAAAATTCACATTCTTTTTGACTTTTTCAGAAATTTTTCTGTACAAACAAAAATCACAATCTTTTTGAAATTTTCTAATTTTAAAATGTTTTTGGTTTTTCAGATTTTTTTTTAATAAAACAAGAAATAACACAATATTTTTGATTTTTTTTTAAGTTTTCTAATGTTTTTGGGTTTTATCTATACAAACTCAAAACACAATATTTTTGTATTTTCTAAAAATTCACCCCCTAAAACCTAAAAACAGAATGGAATTTAAACAAGAATAAAAAACTGAAAATAAAGATAATTATCCTAATTTAAGGATCTCAGCAAGGGTCTTCAATCCATTTAAACCAAGCAAAAAGTTGAAACGTGTTTTATCAAACGCTTTGGTAAATAGATCGGCTTTTTAAAAATCAGTGTGCACTTTCTCAAGATCAATTAATTTCTTTTCATAACAATCCCGTATAAAATGATATCAAATTTCGATATGTTTCGTTTTAGAATGTTGTACGGGATTCTTGGTGATACTAATAGCAGCAGAATTATCAATCAATATGGGAGTAGTAAGAAACTTCAAACCGTAGTCGCGAAGATGTTGTTGTATCCACAAAACCTGGGAACAGCAACTCGAGGCTGCAACATACTCAGCTTCGGCGGTTGAAGTGGAGACCGTTGTCTGCTTCTTACACTGCTAGGAAACAAGCCGGCTTCCTAAGAATTGACATCCCGATGTAGTAGACTTGAAATTGATCTTGCATCCTCCATAATCTGAGTCTGAATAAGCGGTAAGATCGAAAGTATCATCTTTGGGTTACCATAACCCGATGTCAGGATTTCCCCGTAGATATTGCAGAATACGCTTGACTGTTGCCAGGTGAGTCACTCGGGGACTAGCTTGGTACCTAGCACATAAACAAACAGCAAACATTATGTCGGGTCGAGAAGTAGTTAAATACATTAAAGAACCAATCATGGCACGATAGAGGGTTGGATCAACGGTATCCTCCAATTCATCCGGTGATAAATTGTGACCCATGGGAAGAGGAGTAGAAGGGATTTTTCCGGCAGTAATCTTGAATCGTCTCAAGACGTCGTTCACACATTTTGTCTGATGAATGAAGATTCCCTTCGCAGACTGATGAACCTGCAACCCTAAAAAGAAATTCATCTCTCCCATCGAACTCATCTCGAACTTGGTTTTCCTAGATTTCTCGAACTCCTTACACAATGTATCGTTTGTAGACCCAAAGATTATGTCATCAACATAGATCTGAACGAGTAGAAGATCATCACCAATATTTTTATAAAATAAAGTGCAGTCAACAGTTCCACGTTTGAAGCCGTTATCCGTCAGATGGTCGGCGAGCGTGCCATACCAAGCTCTCGGGGCTTGATGTAGACCATGTAATGCCTTGTTTAATCGGTAAACGCGGTCAGGATAATCAGGATCTTCAAAGCCTGGAGGCTGTAAAACAATCACTTCCTCGTGAAGTTCACCATTTAGAAAAGCACTCTTAACATCCATTTGATACACTTTTATATTCTTTTAAGCAGCATATGCCAGGAAGATTCGAATCGACTCTAATCTTGCAACTGGAGCATAAACCTCAGTGTAATCAATACCCTCTTGCCGATGAAAACCTTGCACAACCAAACGTGCTTTGTTTCTCACAATTACTCCACGATCATCTTTCTTACACTTATATACCCACTTAGTCGGAATTGCCTTCTTGACTTTAGCAGGTTTGTCAAGAAGATCCCAAACACCTAAACGTGCAAATTGTTGTAATTCTTCTTGCATAGCTTCTACCCAAGAAGGATCTTGCAGAGCCACACGAGGAGTTTTAGGCTCAACTTGAGAGAGAAAACAAGTAAATTTAGCAACAGTTGCAATTTCAGATGCGTGTAAGTCAGCATGAGCACATAGAGTATTATTGTCACTTGAAGAGGCAATTTGATGTCGTGTCTGAACCCCTACATCAAGATCTACAATAATGTTTTCTTGTGGATGATAATTATGAATTCTGAGAGTAGGATTTTCAGAAACAGCAACGTTTTCAAATAAGTTAGTATAATGTTCACCCAATTCAGGAGATGAAACATTATCCTCATTCACAGTTGCATTATCATCAGATGAAGATGAAGCAGTATCATAATGAACAAGAGAATCATGATCAGGTTCTTCAGTTGGAGCAACAAATGGAGCTTCAACATCATTGGAACTTGCAAATCTTGGAATTTCCAAATATTCTTCAAAATAAGCACGGGCTAAATCTTCACTTGGATGATCGATTGATGGAGTAAATGTATTAAATAAGATATCGTAGTCAAACATCCAATCGGGACCTTTCCCTTGAGGAGGAGGAGGAGTGTACCGTTGACAGTCCACATGGAACCATTCCTCAACACAACCAGATGTAAAATTATATACCCTTTTCTTTGGAGATGCATACCCCAAGAAATAACCTTCGATCGCTTTTTCCTCAAATTTACCCGCATCCTTCTTCAAAATTGTACAAGGACACCCAAAGGGTTCCAGGTACTTTAAGTTAGGCTTTTGATTGTTCAAGAGCTCATAACTTGTCTTCTTGAGTCGTTTAACAGTCAAAACCTGATTAAGCGTGTAACAAGCTGTGTTCACTACCTCATTCCAGAATTGGATTGGAAGCTTAGAATCAGCGAGCAAAGTTCTTGCAGCTTCAATCAAGGTTCTATTCTTTCGTTCTGCAACACCATTTTGTTGAGGTACATAAGGTGTACTATATTCACGGTGAATTCCCTTTTGATCACAAAAGAAATCCAATATAGTGTTTTTGAATTCAGTTCCATTATCACTTCGAATTCTCCTCACCTTTTGTTTGTAAAGTGATTTGATTTTAGTGATAAGATTTTGTACCAAAACAGGCGTGAGAGAACGTCATAGAGACCAAGACTAGCCGCTAATACGATACATCAACACGAAATCGATACTTTAAATATAATACTTTATTGATAATTTAGTGTAAATACATTAGAGAGAATAATAAGTTATGGAGAGGATAACTTAAACCATGTACAAGTTCTCTACTAAATTATGAGCATAAGCTCCCTATTTATAGGCTATTTACAATATACGTTAAATACAAAGACTAAACCGCCTATAACTTATTCGATCGCTATGGACACCAAAACCGTGCACTAACAGACTCCCCCTTTTCCATAGCTATCGAATACTTTATCCTTGAATACTTTAACTGCAAATCACCATTCACAAACCGTGCACTAACAAGGCGTTTGATCTTTTGAACTCATAAACAAGACCCATGAGTATCTCGAATAATCATCAGTCACGACTAGACAATACCAGTCTCCAGAAATACTCGCACGATTCACTGGACCCAATAAATCAATATGAAGTCGTTCAAGCGGAATATCAATGGAATTCAATATCTTAGATGGGTGCGATTTCTTCTTCTGTTTTCCCTTTTTACAAGAAACACAGTGATCTGATAACTTAAAATTTTTCAACGACACCCCCTCTACCAAATTGTTTGCCATTAAATAATTCATCTTTCGAACATGTATGTGACCCATTCTTCGATGCCAAAGTACGGAGTCTTTCTCGGTTGCTTTCGAGACAAAACACGTTTCGATCAACGTATATTCTTTAGAATTAATATTCAAGACATAAATATCATTTGATCATGGTGATCGCATGACAACCATGTCCTCGGGAATCACGTAACCCGGTTTCAAAATAAGACACTCTTTATCTGTGAATACTGTAGTGTATTGCTTATCACAGATTTGCGACACACTCAATAAATTATGGTCCACTTTATCACAATAGTTAACTTTCTCAAATGTAATCTTCCCATTCGAAACATCACCTTCCTGTGTAATCATACCCCCAGAATTCCCAAAAAAAGCCAAATAACCTCCTTGAATATTCTCATATTTGATAAGAGATTGAGATTTCATGTAATATGACGAGAACATCCACTCTCCATAATCCAGTTTTCACCATAAGTGGTCTTGGATGTACCCTACAGACAAAAGAAAATGATTAGTTCAAAAAGGCAGCCCAGGCCTCAGTCTTAGGCACCTTTTGGTTTTCTTGAGAAAAGTTAACCTTAGTTGCATTCAATTGTTGTTCAGCAACTTGAGAATAAGTTACAGGTTTCTTAGACTTTCGTCTTAGATACGCAGCTTGAACCACATTTGAATTAACATTTTTTCATAGTGGTTCAGTAGGAATAAACTTAGGTTTAACGGAACCATGAGTTTTATTCATATGAACAACTTTTCGAGGATGTATGTTCGAAAACATAATATGAGTATCGTCAGCATACAACACAGGTCGTTTCAGAATCTCCTTTACCAACGGAATCGGTTTCGAGTGATCCTTGATAAAAGGATGAAGATTCTGGTTGTTCTGTTGATTACAATTTCTCACTACATGACCTTGTTGACCGTAAAGAAAACAACTTCGCATATCAACATGATGATGTTGAGAATTTGTTTGAGCATGTGACACAGAGGATGATTGATGACTCACATTTTTAGTCATGCTTTTAGCAAAATCATCAGATAACTCAGATTTCTTTTTCAAATAAAAATCTAAGTTAGAACAATTTGAAAAAATTTTCAAAGTGTCAGTTCCAGTTGACTTTACAAATTTAAATTGCTTAGCTTGTTTTAAAACTTGCTTTGCTCTTGTCATTGGATCTGATGAAACTGATGTTTTCGCTTGAGCATATTGACGTTCAAGTTCACGAACTTTGAAAGTTTCATTGTAAAACACACTCTCAATCAGTTCAGGTTTAATGATACTAAGAGGAATGTCTTTTTCAGTGAACATAGTATCATCCCCTTTAACTTAAAAATACGAGCAGATAACGGCTTAATTGCATTAGGATTTATAAAACGCAACAAATCCTCATCAGAAATTTTGGGTTTTTCGGGTTTCTTAGCCTTCATCGGTTTGACAAACACATCTTGCTTTATCTTAGTTGTGTGCGAACCATACACAGCCTCCTCAAATTCATGAGGTTCACACCGTATGTGATTAGAACTTGGAATGTTCTTGTGTATAATCTCAGGTTCAAACACATCCTCGATAATAACTTTGTCAACATTTTCAACAAAAACTTTGTTGCTTTGAACATGAGGTTTCTGAGAAACAGACTGGGCTTTAACAGTTTCAGAATTAACATGAGGTTTACTTTGTTTAGAATTTTCTGAAATCACAAGCTTTTTAAGAATAACATCTTCTTCAGTTGGAGCAAAAGGATTAATTTTATAATCATTGTGAAATGGTGGTGGAATTTCAAAAAAACCTATACCTTTCTTTGAATCCTTTTGTTTTTCCAGAAACTTCAATAATTTCATTCAACAAAAACGAGGAGTTTCGAAATTTACCCAATTTGTTCTTCAACTCAAGAACCTCATTTTCAAGTTCGGTTATTTTTGAACGATGTTTCAAGATTTCTTGAAACTTTTGGTCATTGATTGTCATTTTCACAGATATTTCTGCTTTAAGATCATGATTGCTTATAGTCAATGCCTCAATTTTCTCTCTCGAGTTGATTTGAGAGGTCAAGGATTGCCTATAAGTATCTTTTAAAGACACGATCTCTTTTAACAGATTATCATTTTGAAGTTTTAATGAGTCTATCTTTGACTTATTATACTCACAATCTACACATGATAATTTAGAATTTGAATTACTAACCTCGCTTTGTTTGGCCATGCAAGCAGATGTAGCAGAATCACTGATCTTAGCCATACAAGCAAAGCTAGTTGGAAGCTTTTCACTTTAATTATCAGATTCATACTCAGTTTCAGCGTCAGAAGAAACTTCACTTCCACTTATATATTGTGTGTATTCAGGAAACCCAAACATAGCTAGATTAGCTTGATTATCATTGCACAATAGTCATTGTGACCAATCACCTCCATCAGCTAACACTGCATGTGACCCAGAAGTAGACGGTTTCTTTTCAGTATCATTGACTCGTGGTGTAGAAGAGTTTTGATTTTGACCACGAGGACCAGTATACTCCTTCTTTGGCTTGTCACATTCTTTCGCAAAGTGTCCGAATTCTTGACAATTATAACACTTTACCTTCAACTTGTCAAAACCCAACTTCTTATTCAGAGCAGGAAGATCTTTTCCGGTCCTTTGCATAAATCTTTTTACCTTACGAACAATCATTGCCATGTTCCACTTTAAATCCATGAGTTCAAGATCATCGGGATCAATTTGATCATAGTCTTCATCGGTTAAATCACTTGTTTCAATCTTGCTACTCACCAAATTCTTGAAAGAAGACATAAAGGCAGACAAAAATGCAAAGTTTTGTTCAGCCTTCTTTTATGTTTACATTAGTTTGAGATGAGAATTGACTTGTATATGATGAAGTTCCCGATCCTCCAGATGAACTAGAGATACCAAAAGATCCAGTATTTCCAGCTGTGTAGAAACAGGCTCGTGGATCACTATACATTGTAGTAGCATTCTCACTTGCAGCTTGAGTAAGAAAAGCAGTCAGTGGAGAAATAGTTGAACTTAGAGGCATACTACCACCATAGAAAGAAGGATCTTGACTTTCCTTGGAAGATTTTTGGCACTTAAGATCATATTCCCTAGCTTCAATCTTTTGTAAGAATTCAATAGCAGTCAAATCTTCATTCAAGAAATAGTTATTCTCTTTGAGAACCATTAAGAATGTGGAATAAGAACTTGGAAGTACACTCTTAATAGTATCAATTTTATCCCTCTCAGAGACATCTAATTTCATCTTGTCCATCTCAACAATCAAGTGATTGAATCTCGTAGTCATTTCTTCAATTGTCTCACCTTTCAATAAATTAAAGTTTCTGAATTGAAACTTAAGCATCACCTTTTTGCTTTCAGCCGTGTTACCCATACTTCTCATTTGAATATGTTGAAACAAAGAAGCAAATATTTTTATACTACCCACTTGGTGAAAAATATTCTCAGGAAAAGCCATGGTTAGAGTAGAACAAGCTTTTGTCTCGATCTCTAGTGCTTTCTTTTCTTCAACTGAATATTGAGAAATGGCTTTAGGTGTATAACCTATAGTCTCATCTCCAATCATAGGTACAGTATAGACTTCTTCTAAGCAGTATGAACAATCAGGATAAACTGATCCTAAATGGGCACGAAACCGAGGTTCCCACTTGGCAAAGTCACTGAACTTCATCAATCTTGGACATTTCAAATGTGAACCTATCTCGGTATCAAGTTGTAACATTTGTTGCATCAACATATTTTGAGACGCTAATGCATACATCCCGGCCATCTTTGACAAGTTTTAAAATTCAAGGGTGTAACGAATCAAACAACAAATAAGGTTTAACAAACTGTGAACAGTTGTAGCGAACTGTGAACAGTTGTAGCGAACTGTGAACGACTCAAATCTTAACAAAGTTAAGATTGATCAGTCAACGAATCACAATTGAGTTTAACGAATCAACCAACGAATCAGAAGATTAACGAACTAAAAATTCAGACTAACGAATTAACTAAGCAAGTCACAAGAATCAGCTTAGTGTAACATCCTACTTTCAGTTATTATAATAAAAATAAATTTCGTTATTTCATAGTGGGTCGTTATCGGTTTAGATAAATAGAATACGAGTTGGGCCAGTGCGGGGTAAATGAATATGGGTTATGGACTTGGGTTAGGAAAGAAAGAAGGAAAGACCATGGGCTTAAGCCCATGATCCATAAATATATAAACCCTTAATATCCATTTAATCCTCATTCACACATATTCCATACACCACCCAAAACACACACTTAAGATTTCTCTCTAGTTCTTCCTTATCTCTATCCGAAATCAAGAAGGAAACCGAGCACCGATCCGAGGTAACGATAGTTTAATATTGTATGAGCTTAACCCGTTAGATAAAGTTGCGAAACAACGAGCCGACACCGTTAAACCGTTTAAATCACGAGATCCGGGTGGAATCGGGTATAAACCGAACCTATGATGAGCTTAGGGATCACCCTAGCTCAGATCTGGATCGAACGGGGCGAAAAACGGTGAAAAACGAGTTAAGAATCGTTTTTCCGGTGAGTTCGCGTTTTTCCGGCGGCTTTCCGGCAATGACGGCGCCGGAAAAGTAATACGAGGTTAAGGGTATGTCAGAGAATGTTCTGACATTCCCTGACCTAACCCTAGTTCGCTAACGGGAATTTAGCGAATTAAGGGTGATTCGTTAAGTAGATTCGCTGAGGAAAGATAACGAACTAGCCTTAGTTCGTGTCCTGATTCGTTAAGGAAAAGATAACGACTTAACCCCCCCCCCATTTCGTTATAGCCATTCGTTAAAGGAGATAACGAATTATAAGGTCCAATTCGTTACTTGAACTGATTCGCTATGTGGACTGGTTCGTACAAGGACGGATTCGTCAGAGGTCCAGTTCGTTAGAGGGTTCAGTTCGTTACAAATGACCAGTTCGCTAAGATAAGTCAATTCGTTAAAGACTGAATAACGAACTAGAAAGTTTAATAAAATGACAGAACAGTCCCTGGACTTAGAAAAAGAATGAATTAATTAGTAGCTCGACCCTAAATAAAATTTTTCCAAGCTGACCTGGCAGCTCGACCCAAGCCAGGGGCTCTGCCCCTTGGACCCTACTAGGGGCTGCCGCCCCTAGACCCCGCTGCCAGGGGCGCTGCCCCCGGACCCCGTTCGTTGTGGGTTATATAAAGATAGATATACAACATGAGTAGTAGTAGTTAATTGATACATGTAAATATTATACAGTTAGCCGTGCACAGCTCAAGAAGGGAATAACGATTAACGGAGAGCGTAACAGGATTCAGGTGAGTTTCTAGCCCCATTTATGTGTTATGTTTTCGGGGC